>NC_081333.1:2452684-2755898 GCF_022539665.2 Daphnia carinata | reverse complement strand
TGGACGAGTACTTCATTGCGGGCGGCCAGCCAAAGCTGATACCTGCCGAATGACAGTGACCAAACAGCTTGCCGATCTGATAAACGCACGCACGTAGGCAACAAAAATCCGCGTGCCGAGTGGGTCACGCAACGTTCAAACGAAAAGTGGCGTAAGAATGGAGCAGACCGAACCGAACCCGAACAAGGTCTGTCCCGAACTGCGTGAAAACGTAGCAGTCAGGCTATTTCCAACAACACGAGGCTCTCGCCACCAGACCCAGTGAAATTACTTTGGACTAAGGTCGCGTTCTACGACGTTAAACCGCCAAAACCAATTCCAGCCGCTTCTAGTCGTTCAAGGGCGATAAGAGGGGGTTTGATCCAGCGGCGACGGAGACGGACGGAGGAGGTAAATCGAGCAGAGTTTTCCTGGGGACCGGAGTACATTCCTCGCAGCCGGACATCTAGCAATAAAGAGGCAACGGGTGGCTCTTGGTTTACCTCCTGAATCACTTTTCTGTTATTCAATCTTTTGTTATTTTCATTTCATTTCCTTTCCGAAACCGATAGACCAACCTTGTCCTTTTCCTGCCTATCCACTACGATTGCATAGATCAAACTTAAATTTGAAAAATTAAAAAAATATTTAAACGCAATTTTCCGCAAGCTCAGAAAACTATCTGCACTTCGAATGAGGTAACGCGAGCGCGACCACATGAATGAAAGTTGGAAATTACATCATAAAAGCTTCGCTATCAGTTGTATCCGGTTTGAGCTGAGAACGTAATTTAATCGTTTCACGTTCTTTCCACCTGGAAACCACGTTGGATTTCTCAGCCATTCCGGGCGGAATTCAATATTCCCCTTGGCAATTAGAAAATTTATGGGGAAAAATGCAAATTCCCATTGCGAAATGGCAACAAAAATGACAGTTGCATATCGATACACAGAACGGCTTGAGATTTCAGGCTGTTACAGCAAATTGGGCTTCTCGGTAAAAGAAGGAGTGC
Source organism: Daphnia carinata (assembly GCF_022539665.2). Classification (NCBI taxonomy): domain Eukaryota; kingdom Metazoa; phylum Arthropoda; class Branchiopoda; order Diplostraca; family Daphniidae; genus Daphnia; species Daphnia carinata. The sequence goes on along the minus strand of NC_081333.1, from coordinate 2,754,907 downwards.
GGCCTTTTCCCCGCCCACACTACCGTCACTTACGTTGCAAAATAGGAGATTTCAACAAAAGAGAAGGTGGTGATATTGCCAAGACTGAAGTAGGTCAGAAGTATAGACGATTCGCAGAACCGGAGCTAACCGGTTCAAAGCTGTTCAGGGTTTGCAAACTTACGAGCTCTTTCCTCCCGCCAACCTTGGCCTTCATCTCCGCCCATCGGTTTGCTTACTCAAATACCCTACAGCACGCGTTCAGACTAAGAGCTGATTCAAGGTTGCAAAAGCATGCACTGCAGTGACGACAACAACCGGGGAAAAAGAACACGATTGGTCAATCCCTGATTAAATATTCACTTAACACAAAAGGGAAAAAATCTGCATCGAGATTGCGCTAAGACCTGACTCACAAACATTAATCGCAACAGCAGTGGTCCAATCACCAAAAGTATTCGTACGCCTTGTTAGCTGTGTCAACAACGACAACAACTGTGAAAACTCTCTGACGTTTCCGACTACCAAATGTCGGTATCGGCAGGAACTTAAGAAACGCTGTGGGTTAGCGACTGCGCGTCACGGTCAACACCAAACGACTGTCCATACTACGGGGTCCAGACTAGTCGGACCCAGTTCGGTCTCGCAAAAGGGAGGTACGCGCACCTGGGCTAAAGGTTGAAAGCGCAGTTGAATTTGCACAAGCACAAGAGACGTTTTGAAGTACTATTTGCGGAGGTGAAACGCAAGGAGGATTTAACTGGCCACGTCAACTTCGCAAAATGCAACGAACATGTAAAAGTAGAATGCTAATCTTGCATTGGGGCACCTAATAAGAGATTGTGATCTTTCTCACAATTAATAAGTTGACTGATTTAACATTTCTGTAGCTTTTCTATAACCACCTTCGAAATGGTAACCCCAGGTCTTTAAAAGTAGTAGTAACACATTTTCTGTGGCTGACACATGCTTTGCCAGATCTAAGACGACCTTGTAACAGGAGTGACGATTAATATGTTAAATGTTAGGTTATACACATATTTAAAAGAAAAACAATGGGACACCTTTGCAAGAAGAAAAGCTAAATCACCAAACTATGTTCAGCCATTGTTAACATACATAGCTGTTCATAAGTTTGGGAGCAGCCATGTTGTGTTACTGTATACTAAGAAACACACCAGCACTCCGTAAGGTTGAGGTGTAAGATGAAATATCATCTCTGATGCACCATTTTCTGGTAACAGAATGATCTACCAATCTGCATCTAAAATCTACGAAAAATGATTTTACCTGAATTGCATGTTGAAGGTGAACCGTTTGCTGGATCGCTGTAGTGTTCTGATGGACTGGAGTTTGTCTCCACTTCAGGTCTGACATCACTACCTAAGAACAAACAAAACGATGACAAAATTAAAATTAATGCGGATTTAAAAAACCAAAACAATATGCGAGAAGCATGCTAAAATGCTATGCATCGTTCTCACACAACAGCGTCGTAACGTCTTCCGATTGATTGTCTTTACTCATGTCTAATAAACTCTTAATTGAAGGGCATTCCAACCAAATGAAAAACTTTGCGTCGCTTTGGATGTACTAACAGCACAATGTTTCAACGACTAGGTGTCTGTAAAAAAAAAACATGAGGTTTTCAATTTTGAGTGCGTTTACCTTCGTTCGTCGCCATGTTTCCGTATTTCAATCTGCGTAGTTGACATGTCGTCGTATTTACGACCTAGCTGATTTCTTTTTCGCTTCGTTTTTTTTTATTTATTAATAACAAACAAGAACCATTGGCACTTGGTAGAAATGAATTGCTTAGCATGTCACAATATGAACAGACATATTATCCTCAGCCCTATCGTGGCTGAAATATACTGATAATTGTTGAATGGCCTAATTTTGAATATAATGGAAGGCTATTGCTAACTGTCAGTTTTTTTTATTAGAATGACATATAATGTTCCATATTTTGATTTTATTTCCTCGGATACTCAGCTTCATGACAAACAACGTATATCTTGTTGACTAAACTAGCCAACAACTATGACAGCGGGTGTACAACTACGAATCTCGGTCGTATATTCGTCGAAAGCACTCTTTTGTCAGAGCAGTCCCACGCGGCCATGATTCTTGATGAAAACAGTCTTGACAATGGATAGGTATGCAGAGCAACATAGGAAATCTGTTCCTGTATTAATAAACGTGGAAAATTTCCTGACTGTAATTTAATCTGGTCGATCTGTTAATGGTATTGTGGGAAATCGAGACTATATTGCATTTCTCTGCCAAAACGTATGTAGACTGGAAGTCAAGTTGAATGGACTTTGTCTGAAATGAGCTGTCAATCAATGTAATGAACTGCCAGTCACTCGCCGTCATGACTTGAGAAAATAGATTGCTACAAGAATATGTTTTCAGGATAAAACGTGTATATTGGACGCCAAAGTCAATTACAATCTTGTTATGTCTAAGGCAATTTGGCAGCGATCTCTTGCGCCATGGCTTTCAGTCCGTTGAAGGTCTCAGTTGCGGTGGGCAGAATCAACCTAGGTGGCAGCTCAAAACCTAAAAACACCAACAAAGAAAGCCGTAATGAGAAATACTTTAACTGACGCGTTATTGATTACCGTAGAGGCCAGTGTCACGCAATTCAAGGGCGTACGAGTACAAGACGTTCGCAGCGTCGTAGGTCCAGTCAACGGAACCGCCGGACGCCGGATCTAGAATCATAAATGATGAAATAGCATTAAAAATATTTTCACGTCAAATATCCGACCTAACTTACAAATGGTATCAGCGATGTTGCCGTACTGGAATTGAGTACCGTAAGTGGCGGTAAGTGCTATTGGAAAAAAACAAACAAGTTCAATTAACTGATTTTACTTGAAAATATAAAAAAAAAAAAAAGGTAAGACAAAACTGGATCTCAACTTACCGTTCACGGAGATGGTCATCACGCGGTACTGTTCGCGGAAAAATAAAAAAGGAATTCATTGGAATTGGTTGTCTTAGATGCTAAACGAGTTGAGTACCATTTCGGCGTAATCGGCGGGCAGGGTGCTCTGGTAGCCGTAGGGAGACATCCACAACTGGCTGTAAGAGTGGATGGAAACGGAAGCAACGACACGTCCGTTGTTAGCGAGGATGACGTCTGTCACACAAGAACGTGAGTTAAAGGAGCATTCAGATAGAAGCAGAATGTGTGAGTAATACTAACCGCGCATGGCAGAGGCCTCTTGGGTCGAGAAAGCGAATGGCCCGTGGTAACTGTAAAGGGAAAATACAATTATTATTAATCGAAAACTTCATGGATAGCAGGGAGTTCGCCTCACGTGTCTGAGCAGGCATTGCTGGACGCTCCGGGTCCTCCGAATCCAGCATCGAAGTTGCGGTTAGGGTCAGTTCCGTAGCAGAGTCCTCCGTTCTATTGGTATCAATAATTTGTAAAAAATTATTTACATTTATTTAACGAGGAAAACAATTTACGTTTGCTTACCGGTACGCGGTTTTTACGCCACAGACGATCCTATTTCAAGTACATTTAAGTCATATGAAATCAAGGTCGTGTATAAATTTTTAAGATCGAATACCGTGGTCCAGGTGTAGTCATAACCATCGGGGTTTGAGACAGGTGTGATAAGCCAGTCGGCATAGTCCAACATTGCGGTAATCTCAGCATCAGAACCGTATTTGGTGGCCATCTGAAATCAGTAATTATAACTTGAATATTAAGGATCTAGAAGAAACTTAAAAACAAATGTGATTGAAACATTGCTTTTTAACCTCGTTCATAACGTAGAGGCAAGTAGCGGGAGCAACCCATTCTATAATGTGAAAAATTCGTAAAATAGTTAGTGACCTAGATGCCATCAAGCAAATTAATTTATGTTATATACCTCGGGCGTGCATGGCGCATTCGAAGTACATGACTGGCTTAGTGGCGCTACTTCCAGTGCTGATCGTAGCCATAATGATTCCACGACCTTTACGAATTTAAATACATAAAGAATTTAATTTTTAGGTGACTTCTTCCTTGTTGATAGAGTTTGACGTAATACCTTCGTAGGTGGTGCCAATAACCGAGGATGAGACCAACGTATTTGTTGCAGCCAATTCATTCACAAAGGCTTCGATCTTAAAATGATTTATCAATCGTAAGCGAAATGCTAAAGTTTCATCGATCGATCTAGCGCCAGTTTACCTCTGTGTAGGTGTGATAGTTTTCAAAGTCAAATACACGGCCAGAATGCAAAGCGCGACGAAGAATGATGTTACGTTCCTCCTCTTCGATCAATTTTCCGATGTCGAAAAATCGAATCTGTAAAACGAAAAATAATAAATAAATATAAACACATCGTTTAGAATAACGTAATCTTATTTGACCGTTGTACCTTGTGAGTGAGTCCAACTTTGTTCAAAGTGTTTGCGAGATATTGGTAGCTACAAATTAAATAAAGGAAATTTTTCAATTGTTTGCTACATATTTTATATTATACATTTATATTTTACTGATAACGTCGTGTAAAAATGTCCGTCTTACCGTTGTGGGCTGACACGAATATCAACTGGTGAACCCAAACCGGTCGGTGAGCTCCAGAAATCGTACGCTTGTTCTTGCAACTTCAACAGAAAGCGAAGTTGCTCTTCGGTTTGCGGGACGACACGGATCACCTTGTGTCTTAATTGACAAAATTAGAAAGGATAAATTTAATAAAATTGATCAAAAACAAAGCAGAACAAACAAGACGAATAATAAGCTCGTTTTAAATACCCTGTGTAGTCAACTTTAGCAGCATTGGCCAAAGTTGCCAAAACAGCGACAGCGAGAAGCAATACCTTCATGATTTTAAAACGATAAACGTTCCGGTACGGAGATGATAAGTGCAAAAGACACTAGGACACTAAGGCGAATCGCACGTTCTTTTATACCCTGCCCCGATTTAAAAAAAAAAGTATTTTATTACGACATGCAGAGTCCAAAAAAAATCAAAAGACTGATATAATATTGACATGACTGACTTGAACGAAGGTAAAACCACAAGATAAGCATTCAACATGTTTTTTTTTTTGTTCGATAAACAATTGAGACAAATATTTTAGTTCCGTCTCATCGTTCATTTGGTACTTAACAGCCGTAATCGCTATAGCGTTCAATTTTATCAGCCATAGCGTATAAGCTTGTTACGTACTTGTTTGTACAAAGGAGACTAACCTGCTTTTTTGTTGCGGCTAAGAAGTTTATTTCGTGTCCTGGAAATTAACGTTTTCTCTGAATTCATTTGCCTTTTTGTCTTGCCGTGCGTTAAAATCAGCGCACCCAATTATGAACTATTCCAGTTGCTCGTAGGCTTGTCTAGCCACCTTTCGATTAGTCTAGGCAACGGTGTTTAAAGGACATTTTGTCAGTCTCGGATGGTCTGATACGTGACTCGTAGGTCCACATCGGAAAACCACATCAAGACAAGTTGACATAGAATTTTTTCGTGACAATTTATCTGGCGGAATTTTCTTTTTTTTTTCCGTGAATTTATCGGTTTACCGTTGCATAAAACGTCTGTGTGAAATGGCCTAATCGAAATTCTCGGTATTTAAATAATAACTTTAGCATGACTTTTCCTGGAAATTTCTACGAGAAAAACGGAGCAGTGTAAGCAGGAAATTAGGAAAATTAGCTCAAGATAAATAAACCTGTGTCTCTTGTAAATAAAAAAGAAACCCAAGAATTTACAGACAAATAATGTCAGGAATAAGTTTTAAACCATTTACTTAGAATACGGATATCAATTGAATCAGCCTTCCTAATTGTTTTTAAAGCAAATAGCATTTTAATGATTGACGTAATAAACATTTAGATCTTACCAAACTGTCGAAGTCTAAAACACGTGTATTGCTTGCATAATTAAAAGCCAACTGTCGTTGTTACGACACACCTATTGCAATTTAGCGGCAATTTCCTTAGCCATCGCTTTGAGTCCGTTAAAAGTCTCAATGGCTGTGACCAAAATCTGATCGGGAGGCAACTCAAAACCTATTCAAGTAAAATTCGATTACCCAAATTTCAATTATGAAGGACCATAATATATAATTACCATAAACACCAGTGTCGCGGAGCTCAAGAGCGTACGCGTACAAAACACCTTCAGCCATGTAGGCGTAATCCGTAGAGCTGCCGGATGCGAGATCTTCGACAAACACATTAAACAAATAACTTGAGTAGAGTAAATTGTACATTATTAATACTAGTAAAGAACAAACTTACAGATTGTATCGGCAATATTTCCGTATTTGAACTGGGTACCGTAGGTAGCCGTCAGAGCTATTTGCAAAGAGGATAGCAAAGACGATAGCAATTAACATATATATAAACAGCTGATGTGTTAAGGTGAGCGCTTACCGTTGACGGAGATTTCCATCACGCGGAACTGTAAACGATGGGAAAAGAACGATCGGTTATTGTGATTATAGCGTGGGTGAAAACGATTGGATAACGGACCATTTCGGCGTAATCGGTAGGCAGGGCGTTCTGGTAGCCATAGGGAGACATCCACAATTGGCTGAACGAATGGATTGTAATGGCGGCAACGGTACGTCCGCTATTAGCGGCCAAAACATCTGTTTTTGGGACACAAGAGCAATTCAAATTTTTTTTTTTTGTTTGTTTAAAATCGTTACTCATTTAAATGCGGAATATTTTATGTGGAGGTGTATACCGCGGAAGGCGGAGGCCTCTTCAGTCGAGAAGGCGGACGGGCCGTGGTATCTATGAATTATGGAATACGATTATCTCGTTAAATCAACATAAATCGAGTGGGTGGAAACGAAATGTAATTGAAAACTCACGTGTCCGAGCAGGCGTTGCCCGACGCTCCGGGTCCTCCGAATCCAGCGTCGAAATTGCGGTTAGGGTCCGTTCCGTAACAAAGTCCCTCATTCTTAGTTTAGTAATTAAAGGAAATATAAGAAATTGATGAACAAAATTACGAAACAAAATTCATTTTACCGGTGTGCGGTTTTTGCGCCACAAGCGATCCTGTGAAGCGTTCCAAATGATTTAAAAATAAAATTAGAAACGAATGAAAGGAACCGTTTTACAGTGGTCCAGGTGTATTCATAACCATCTGGATTTGAGACGGGGGTGATGAGCCAATCAGCGTAGTCCAGCAGAGCAGTGATTTCGGCATCGGTACCGTATTTAGTGGCGATCTGAAATTTTATTTTTAAAAAGTCTAGGTCCTTGAAACAAATAATGAATAAACGTTTGTGTGCTAATGACCTCATTCATCATCCAGAGGCAAGTGGCGGGTGTAACCCATTCTGTATTTTATTTTATTTATAAATATTATTTTTGTTTTAACTGGTTAAAGTAAACTTGAAACTGAAGTTTGCATTAATCTATCATTCATACCGCGAGCGTGCATGGCGCATTCAAAATACATGACGGGCTTGGTAGCGCTGCTACCAGTGCTGAGTGTAGCCATGACGATACCACGACCTTATTTTAAATGAACATTTATTTCAAAACAAATCGTGTTTGTTTTCCCAACTCAATTGGACGTTGTACCTTCGTAAGTAGTGCCGATAATCGAAGACGAAACCAAAGGGTTAGTTGCTGCCAGTTCATTTACGAAAGCCTCGATCTTAAAATTGGAATTACATTAAAATTTGCACTTCATCATTTTCAAGTAAATACTAACCTCTGAATATTGATGATAATTTTCAAAGTCGAATGCCCGGCCAGAATGCAGAGCACGACGAAGAACAATATTGCGTTCCTCTTCTTCAATCAGTTTGCCAATATCAAAGAATCGAATCTGTGCCCAAAAGAAAAATGCGTTCCAGAATGATCAACTGAAACTGAATTCATTAAAAAAAATAAAAAAAAATAAAAAAAAATATGACACTACAGTGTGATTGAGGGCAACTTTGTTCAAAGTGCTTATCAGGTATTGGTATCTGAAAGTATAGAGGAAAAAAAAAAAAAAAAAAAAGAGAAAACAACAAATTTTATGGTTTTAGCCCAAAGACATTTCAAGTTTATGATATACCTTTGAGGGCTGACGCGGATATCAACCGGTTTTCCCAGACTGGACGGAGAGCTCCAGAAATCGTAAGTCTGTTCTTGTAACTCCAACAAAAAGCGCAGTTGTTCTTCAGTCTGCGGGACGACACGGATCACCTTGTGTCTTCGGGAATAAAAAGAAATTCACTTCAACTGGACGCGACAGCAAAATCAAATGTTGAATGCATCTTACCCAGTGTAGTCGACTTTGGAAGCATTGGCCAGGGTGGCCACAAGGGCGAAAGCGATCAGTATAATCTTCATATTCTAAGCGGAGTGATCCTACTGTAAAATTGAAACGACTCGATCGAAGAGCGAAACGAATTGCACGTGCCTTTTATAACTTACCCCATTCGTTGATAATGAATTGTTTGCTGCATGTTTAGCCAGACCGATAGATAACAAATACTCAAATGTGATTGATTGACTAGGGCACAGTCTCGTCCAGAGAGATGGTAAACAATTTCACTTCAGATTGACAGTTATGATCAAATAATATTTAACTTGATTGGCAACCATTATGCCAACTCGTACAGCCTAAAAGCTTTAGTAAGACTGCGAAAATTCGTGATCTTGGAATTACGAAAGAAAAGGGGGCGTTTTGTCTTTTCTTACCCTACCCTCTATTTAGGTAAACACGTGACGGTGAAACGTCCCTAACTTTCAAGTGCTTTCTAATTGATGTTTCTTTCATCTAAAACGTCTGCATTTTTTTCTAAGTGAAAATGTCTTTAACCCGGAGGACATGTGATGTTAAATCACATGGTAAGGGTTACCTAACCTTAAGGAATGTTAGATCGCAGGAGCAAAGGTAAAACCCATAAAGAGATTGACAGCGTCTAAACATTGCTGTCGGAATGAAAGATAAATAATTCGATAAAAGAAGATCAAATCTTTTGAAAACGGTTATTTAAAAAGGCGATAATGGACAGCAGATGACTTATTTTAGTTCTAGAATGATATTCATCGCTTGTTGCATCAACCTATTTACGTGACCATTTTGCTAAACAAACAATGACATGGACTACATGGTTTAAATTCATCTGCAAATGTCCAATCCAAAGTTCTGTCGCAGTTCTAAAGATGCAAGTTTTAAATTAAGATTTTCACCTTTCTAAATTCGCAATCAGAGTGAATAAATAAAGCGATCGATTAATCTAACTCGTTTTCAAGTTCGTACGTCATTCTTACCTACTTTTTTTTTCCGGACTGTGAGCAACATGCTAATGACGAAGACAAAGTCCCCCCTCGTTTCGACCACCAGGATAGACGAGATTCAATTCAGAAATGAATAAAATCAACATCGTTCGAAAACAGCTTTGAGACGGTGATGAAACCAGTACAAGTTGCGGGACCCGCAGTGACCATCAGGCATATTTGGGTAGTACCCAAAAGCTGAACTGGAGGGGTACATTTCAGGGTTTCAGCGCGTAGACGACCTTGCGTGCAAAGGTCTGTTACCTTTAAGGAATTTTTGGCACCAATACTTCGACCGGTTCTTTCAAGACTGGAACGCGAAAGAACTCGTAATAATCTTGTTCTGGCAAACTCTCCGAGTCTGAGTGCAATTGTCCCCGCGGTTTGTGTGGCAATCGTCGATCACCTTGCTTCTTAATTAGAGACCGTTGAAACAAGAACATAGCGAAAATCAAATGTTTAAAAACAAATAAAAAATAAACATTAAAAAAAAAAAAAAGAAAAGAAACAATCAATCGGTTTCTAGTAATGGCCGTGTTGTTTGTACCCTGTCTACCCTTGTCTAGCGTAAACTAACACTTTTATGGCGAGTTAAACAGAATTGTACTCGGGAACTGGATTATTTTCCATCAACCTGTCCGATATATTTAAAAACAAAAAATGTGACGCCTACACGAATGATCGCGTCAAAGAAACCGGTAATGTAGGAGAGGTATGCACATTTACGCATTTTAATGGACAATCAATTAACTATTGCAGATTGATATCTCGTTGGTTGGTCATAACAGGAGCTGTACTTCAAGAAAGAGTGCATTTTCGAACAGGTTAGAGACACTTGGCTCAAGCTCGTCAACGTTTATAAAGACCGAAATTTTTAGTTAGCGATGCAGTTAAAATGATTGCATTTTTTGTGACTGTTTCATTCCAGCACATTTGCATATAAGTGGGACAGATTCGGAGCTGACGCTTTAACACGATCCGGACGATGCAACACGACCGTGCGTCTGCAATATGAGTGACGCGGATGAGGATGCTTCGTGACGTCCGGCACGTGAAATGTCGGAACAGGTGATGCCTCGTCTTGTACCACGACACGAGGAAGTTGAGAAATTATGGATCAGGATCGGAGTGACTCGTCTACCGTCGACGATGCCGGTCCGATCTTTTAACATCGAAGACCTGCTCGATTATAACAAAGACGAATTTTCTGTTGATCATAAATCAGTGCAGCCGGAAAACAAGCAAAATAAAGAAGTGATCATCATCGACGTGGAGAATCATCAAAGAGATGCAGATCGTAAAAACCGCAAAGATCGAGCCCATAATTCAGAAGGTATTGACAATGAAATTCTACTTTTTTTTTTTTTTAATTATTGAATTCAACAAACCATTCTCGTTTTTTAATGAAAATATAGTACCGTTACCTATTTACATCCGCGCCGATGCCAAATTTTGCGGCTCGTGGCCACCAAAGAGACGCATTCGGACCGTCTTCACAGGTCGGCATAAATAATTTATGCGCGTCAAATGAAAAACAAAACAAAACCAAAAAAAAAAAAAAACAACAAAAACATTGTTGCCTTGTTATTATAATTTTTTTGCTATTTTCTTATTTGCCAAGAAGTTTTCGAAGAAATGACGTGAAAACTTATTATAATACTATTATCCAGTGGGTCAGATTAATCAACTGGAGAAACGGTTTCAGACACAGCACTACTTGACGGCGGGAGAACGGATCGACTTGGCACGCCACCTCAACTTGACCGTCTTGCAGGTGCGCAATAGAATACAGAAGAAAAAAAAAAGAAAAGAAAAGAGCCGCATGCTGTTGGTGATCTAGTTCCCCATAAATAATGTAATAATACGATAGCGAACGCACGCTGAAAAAGAAAAAGAAATTTTTTTTTTTCTTTTTTCTTTTTGGAGATTGAAGTAGAAATTCAGACGATTCGTTTTGATTATGAAAGCATTTCATTTCCATCGCCTGAAAACTTGCCACTGACTATATTTTCATTTTGATACAAATTGCCCTCCCGCTATTAAACACAATGTGTTTATATATGCATGTCGGTCCGGCCCGGGCTCTGCGGTGGTGATTACAAAAACCTTGTGATCCGTTGTCTAAAGAACTCGCATGGAAAGAGGGTAGCCATGATGAAATCTGCCGCAGCTAATGATATTTGCACCTGTATCCACATCTCCAGGTGAAAACATGGTTTCAAAATCGCCGTATGAAATGGAAGAAGAGCACCGTTTCCCCCTGAATCGCCAACATCATTTGCATACAACACACACACACACACACACAAATCAATCTGAACGTTTGAATACATCGTGAAACACATAACACAACACGGACTGAAATTATTTTTAGACTCGACATCTGCTCGTCTGCGTTTATCACGCCATAACGAGTCCCGACAGGAACGAATGGCATCTGGCCATTTAGCTGAAATCTCAGCCGATCGAATGGGAAGTTACGTAATCCATAGTCCATTGACAGTGGCAACGTCCAATGAATCAGGATAAAAACGAATGGTACGACCGTTAATCGCGCAAGGGGCTGTTACACGTTCATAATGAGGCAGTTCTCTGCTTAGGATGTTGGGCTATTGAAGGGCATTTTAAAAAGCGCGTGAATAAAATTCGTGATTATGTAATCATTTTTTCCTTTCAGTATTACATTTAATCGCTTCCTCACAGGGAGAAGTTGTACACAAATTCAGTTCACAGCGCTACGTGTGTGTCCAATCAATTTGTCACGACAAATTTCCCCCCCTTTTTTTTTTATTCGTCTTTAAAAAATTCAATTCTGTTATGTATTTTAAAAAACCGAATCCCCCACTATATTCTTTTTCGTGCCCAGTCACGTTGTAATCCGACGTTTCAATACCCGACGAGACCACACAACAAAAGCTAAGTGATTAATGATCATTAGCTCTGATCGCGCTACACGCTGGGACTCCCGCCGCCATAAAGATCACGACCAATCATTTCTTCAGTGGTATACCCAACTCGTTAATTCCGCACGTAGAAAAAACATGTCCATCCGGAAGGAATTAGTACGATGTTATGTCAAACACAAAGAGAACCCGAAATGTTTTTTTTTTTTTTTCTGAACAAAACACATCAGCCGACATAAAAAAAAGGTCTAAAAATTAAAATAAGAAACATACATAAAAAAAAAAAAAGATCTCAACTTTCTTTTTTTTTTTTTTTCTTGCCCTTTCCCTTCGGACTCTTTAATTATTGTCGGTTTGTCTTATTCTTTAAAAGAAAAAGCAACTAGGAGAAATCTTTTTTTTTTTTTATTATTATTATTCCGGAAATTAAAATCAAGATTTCCCCCTAGTTCATGCAACGTTTATTTTAGATCTTATCTGATTTTAATTAGAGAAAATGGATAAAAGAAGGACTTACGTTCGATCCTGCCACATCATCGCCATATGCCGGTGCGAAATGTGTTGACACATCACGAGAAGAAAAAAAAAAAACAACAAAGAAAAATGTGGGGGGGGGGAAAGAAAGAAGAAACGATTGGTCAACAGCAAGGGGCGGTATATGGGAAACTTGAGGCACTCATCTTATACCAATATTCCATTAAGGTACCACTTTATTTTCCGACTAACAAAAACGAATGAATGGACAAATTTTTTTTTTCTTTTTTGTTCACACGTTATTGTTTTCTGACGTCTCTTTTTGTTATGAGCCCGTCAAATAACGGCAAGGACAAAAAGGAAGACATGAAACGCCTAGAGCGGCACCTGCAGTCTAGACGTAACGAGAAAATAAAACAAATGAGAGTGTATATACAGACAAAAAAAACAAACAAATGAAGCGCGAAATTCGAAACGATTATGAATCATTCACGTTTTTTTTTTTTTTTTTTACTTATAAGCGTGTCCGTACAAAATGGGCTAATAACAACATCATCGAATGGAGAAAAAAAAAAAGAGAGAGAGAGAGGCTGGCCGTCGTTATTACACTATTAAATGTCTTGTTGCTGTTATAAATAATGACGGCAATTCACGGAAGAGGTAGCAATGCCTCGTTTGAAAATGATGGACTGACTGCTTCATTATTTACAATCGGCGTTATTAAACATTATTTTTTTTTTTTTCATTTGAAAAATCTATTATTCTTAATTAAAGGCCTTCCGATTATGATCGGATGGTCCAAACAAGGCGGGGGGTTGCCCCCCCCCCGTAATCCGCAACGGATCAAATAGGGAAACGATCATTTTAATTTCAATAAATTTTTTTTTTTTTTTTTTTTATAACAACCAGTTTTTTTCTTTCGTTTTTATTCTTTTATTTTTCTTGTGTTCGCGGATGGAACTATAAAGCACACAGGGGACTATCTTTGCTGCAACGCTCAACAGCTGTCGTCAAATAACTTATTATTTCTTTAAAAACTTAAACGTATTTCTTCACCTTTTTCTTTTATCTGAAGTTATTTTTTTTTTATCGTTGTTCAAGGGTACCAAAAAACATTCCTGTTATCGCAATACAAAAACAAAACAAATGAAGAATGGGATGAATAAATTTTCCGATCCCAAATAAGATTTTTTTTTTTTCCAATTTCCAGTTTAAAAGAAAAATATTTATAAAAAAAAAAAAACGACACCGGGGGCATGTGACACTGGGGCGTAACGCAATAAAAGAAAAATACGAAGAAAAACATTTAGAAAAAATATTGGAAGTTCCATCCGTCTTGTTAGCTCCTCTAAAGTATTACGAATGATGAATGTTTCTTTATGTGACAGATGGCATCTACTTACCCTCTCATCTGCCAACCCCCCTAGAACCCTATTAAGTCACGTGATGTGGCCCATCTCCTTCACTTCTTTCTGTGACTTGTTGTTGATTAACGGTATCGGATTGTGTCAACCATTTCAAATAGGCGAAGGAAAAAAAAAACAGGAAAAATACTCGGCACGAATGCAACAACACACAGATCGTAAACTAAACAAGAATTGAGTTTCCAAAAAAAATAAAAATGGAATAATGTTGATTTAAAACATTTCCCTTTTTTTTTTTCTTTCCTCGCTTTTAAAAACAAGTTTGAACACCCTGCTGATCTCTTAAAGAACAGCAGTACGATCTTTTGCCTCAGACTTACGAAATCTGAATGAACCACACAGGGGCAAACTATTCGAAAGGACCTCGTAAAAAGAAAAAAAAAGTTCCAGCGGGGGAGGCAGACCTCATCACCCACACACTACCGGCAATGAAAATGAGGCAATCTAAAAATGCAAATTTTTTCCTTTCTCCAAGACGCAACAAGCAAAAAAAAAAAAAAAAAAACCTAAACTCGAACTGAACATAAATGCGCGAGTTTTCAAAGAGCAGACGACATTGGAGGAAGTGGAGGAACGCCGCCCTCACGGCCAAAACATTCGGGAGTCTAAGGAGACGCCACATTCCAACCGGCGTCCCTACACCAAAAAACCCCCTCCCAAACATTTCTTTTGAATCAAAATAACAACGTCCTTATAAATCAACGAAGGTCGCGAAATCACGCGATTTCTACTCAAATATCAAAAAATAAATAAAAATAAAAATTCATAAGGAATGACATCATTTCCCATTATTGCGTGAAAAGAAAAAAAAAATGTTCCCCTTCTCCACCTAATTTCCCTAACACAGAGACACACGCACATACACATACACATACACACACACAAAAAAGCCAATGAAAAATGATGAAGAGAACAAAAGAAAGGAAATCCCGTTTTCTCTAGATGACCTGCCGGGATTATCTCAATGAACAAGACGGCGGGGCGGCGGCAATGGCAAAAGACGCACGAAACGCAACGTGATGCCCGTGCGGGATTTCAAAAAAAAAAAAAAAAAATCTCTTTCCTCAGAGTTCTTGTTATTTTATATATATATATTTTTTTTTTCATTCCCACTAAGAGAACGAACGTTCGTGAGTTGGCAAATAACTAGAACATATTTTGTTTTTTTCATCACCGAAAAGAGATTTTCCCATCATCGATCACGGAACACGAGACTGTCCTCATCACAACAAAGTGTATTTTATCATGGATTACACAAATATATACTATATACTTGCATAATTAATTAATTTTTTTTTTGTAAGAGAAATAATAATAATCATAAAAAAAAAAATACATTCAAGATCAAATGTGTAATCAAATAAAAATGATACCAACAGCCCGATCGTTCCATCGGGTCCACTGTTGTAGCGTACGGCGCTCATCCCCCAGTCTTTTCTTGATGCATTTCACCAAACATTGTTGACAATGTTGACAATCTTCGAGAAAAAACCCAAATCAACACAAAAACCAATGACAAAACTGAAAGATAAATTACAAAATAAAAATTCGAATTGCGTTCACTCATTTTTTTTTTTTTTTTTACACATCCCATTGCAGATGTTAAAAATAAATGAGGTCTTACACACACACACACACACACTACGATATCGTAGGATATCGTCCATTCACAAAAAAAATTTGGTAAGTACATTCATTGCTTTTTTTTTTTTTAGCTCTTTTGAATCAGGGCAAGTACACGGCACACGATTGTGTTTTAAATGATTTTTTTTTTTTTTTTTTGCAACGATGTTTACAACGAGACAAACACGAAACAGGGTCGACATTAAAAGAATTTAAAAAAAAAATATTTCAAATTCCTTGGAATTATCGTTATTGGTCCAACAAAGGCTATTGGCTATTCTTCGTTCGAAAATGAACAGAGAGGGCAATTCAAAAGGTTTGACAGAATTCCAAAAAAAAAAAAAAAAAAAAAATAAAATAAAATAAAAATAATAATTTCGATGTTGGGGGGGAATGACTTAGGTGGTGTGGATTTCATAAGTTTGCAGCTCGGACTGGAATCTATTCTTTTTATTATTATTACTTAAATAATAATAAAGAAAAAAAAAAAAAAATGAAAAATAGATTTGACTGGACGATGGGAGGGGATGGGTTTATGTGAGTGACAATTTTTGCGCTGAGGGTAGTGGTATAGGAAGGTTCGGATTTCCCTTGATTATGGCGGATCGCCAGTTTTTGGTGGGGGGCGATTACTTTCAAAAACAAAAAAGTTCGGTTTGAGAATCGAGTTTGAAAGACTATTGCGTAAAAATGAAATAAACGGCGGTTTCTGATATGTAAGATTACGAGGTTTGCTGTTTTGTGTGTGTGTGTATGTGGGTGTAAAGAGGACAAGCGCATTTTTATCTGCGGATGTGGCAAGAGGACCGATTGCATTTTTTGTTTTGTTTTCTTCTGGTCCCAAAAAAAAAAAAAAAAAAAAAAAAAAAGAAAGAAATAATTCACGAAGCGGACCAAAGAAAAAAACTAGACGATATTCATATGCTGAAGGAAATTAAAAAAAAAAAAAAAAAAAAAAAATGGGCAATTCAAATCTTATACGCGCGCACAAAAAAAACAAAATCCATTTTGGCCAACACTCTTAAGGTACAAGTACGTTGTTGTGGGGTAGTGGGTGGGCGGGCGGGCGGCGGGAGGACGTCTTTTCTGCAAGGCAATTCCAGTTCAATGGCTGGCCACCACAATAATTTAATTCGGTTTAACGGGAGCGTGAGTTTAAAAAAAAAAAAATGAAGTTGATGGAAAAAGATGAAGGGTATTGGTCCCATAATTGGGTAGAACGGTAATGAAATCCCGAATTAAAAAAAAAACGCGTGAATCGTTCTGACGTGTTTTGGATAAAGAACGGGAAGCTGACACTTGTCGTTCCTCTTTTGTTTTTTTTGTTTTTTTTTTCTAGAGCGTTTCGGTTAACTATCACAGTCGTTCCCTCTGTTTTAAAATGTTTTGAGAACACGATTTTTCGTCGAGTCCCGACCCGAACGTCAAAAAAAAAAACAAAAAACAAAACAAAAAAGAAACGCCCAGCGGTCAGACTTGTTTGATATTTTGCTGGGATTTTTTATGTTTTGGGGATAAAAAAAAAAAAATAAAAAATAGATTTGCATTGTTGTTGTTGCTTCTTATTTCGGATTGAAAAAAAAAAAAATGAATTCACCTCCTCCTCCTCCTCCTCCCACCCGTCCCCCCTTGGAGAAAAAAAAAAGGGCCCAGTCAGTTGTCGGGTTCGGGTAACTGGCCGTCGGCCGACGAATGACCAGAATCATCGTTGCTACTGCAGGACATGTGGATGGGCGTGTCGGAGCGGGCCGAGTCGGCCACTGGACTGCTGCTCGACAGAGACGAAGTAGACGGCGAGAAAGTGATGGGCGTGTAGCCGTCGTCACGAAAATAGCGATGCTGAAGGGCGTCGGCCGCTGTCACCCTCCTGGCCGGATCGAAGGCCAGCATCAGTTCGAGCAGCTCCGTGCCGGCCGGGCACAATTCAGAGGAAGAGACGGCGTTGTAAATGGACGTGGCCGGCCGATTGGCGAACGTGTTCCACGGTAGCGACGTGTCGGGCCATTCGTCAATCGACGGCGTGCCAATCACGCTGATTGATTTCAAATTTAAAAAAAAAAAAAAAAAAAAAAAACAAGAAGAAAAAAAAAAAAATGGCCATCAGTCAAAGACCTCCACACTTGGCACATTTTTTTTTTTTTTTTTTTTTTTAATTCGTACTCGAAGATTTTGGAGAGCTGGTCGGCTTCAGACTGTCCGCAGAAGAGCGGCTTCCGGCGGAAGAGTTCGGCAAAGATGCATCCGCACGACCAAATGTCGACTGGAGTGGCGTAGCTGGTCGTCAGCAAGACTTCGGGCGAACGGTACCATAACGTCACCACCTACGGCAATTTGCATAATGACCTTCCAGTCTGCCCAAAAAAAAACTCATCGAAAAAAACAAAAAAAAACAAACAAAAGAAAACGTACCACTGAAGTGAGGACCATGTGGACGTCGTAGATGCGGGCTAAGCCGAAATCGGCCAACTTGACTTGACCGGCCGCCGTGACCAGCACGTTCTGCGGCTTGAGGTCTCTGTGGACGATCCGGTTGGCGTGAAGGAAATCCACTCCGCTCAGAATCTGGTACATCAAGTACTGCGCAATTTTTTTTTTTTTTGTTTTAAATTATTATTTAGCACGTTTAAAATCAATGAGCATCGCGTGAATAAAACATTTAAATTAAATTTAAAAAAAAAATGAAAATGATTCGATGAAACGAACCTTGATGCGATCAGCTCCGAGACCAGGTGATGGGCAACGTTCCAGATATGAGGCAAGATCCTGATCCACGTGCTCGAAGACCATGTAGAGGATCAACTGCTGTTCGTGCTCCAGCCGCGGGCCGTGGCAAATATCCAACAACCTGAAGACACGCAAACACACACACAAAAACACGTCAAAAATGGTTATCGAGTTTGTTTTGTTTTTTTTGTTTTTTTTTTCTCATTCTCTTCTTTTACGGGAGGAGAGGGGGACGGTGATGACATGTCAACAACGAAAACATTTTTTAAAAAGGTAAATTCCATCCATCGAAAAAAAAAAAAAAAAAATCGGACAATAGAAAACGGCAGATGGCGCCATTTAAGAGTTGGGGGAGGAGGATCGACGTCCATCAAGGACTCAATTAAATGTGAGCCATCATCAGATTTCACCTTTTGTCATTGAAGAGTAGGCGAAAAAAAAAAAAAGAAGAGCCGAGTAAGAAGAGATGTACAAAGATATTCGATGCCGACAATCATGTTCACCATTTTCTTCGAATGGTCTCTACGTGTTCTTGGCCAATAGAACTGGAACATCCATCACAACCGAACTTGCCTATCGTTTCCACCATTCATGGCATTTTTTTTTTCCCGCGTAGTTTAAAAGAAAAAAAAAAAAGGCCCTTTCTTTATTAAATGATGCGAAACACGAGTTCACTTCACACTCGATTTTTCGGACTGCATCATTTAAAAAATCAAAATGCAAACAAGTTAATTTTTTCTTTGAACTGGTCAAGTCATTTTTTTTTTTTTTTTTTGCTTTTCTTGACCAATATGAGAACACACACAGAACAGAACGGACCCCCCCCCCCCTTTTTTTTTCTCTCCGAAAGAATGTCAAACAAATTCGAGTGTGTTAAAAAAAAAAAAAAAAATAAAATAAAGGGCCGCCATTTTTTCGTTCTATTTGAAACAAAAGAAGCCGCTACCTTTTTTAAAAGTACGAGGATAAAATAAAAAAAAAAAAAAAGGGCAAACTACACTAAAAAAAAAAAAAAAATTAATAGTTGAAACCTTTTCGGGGTTTTTTTTTGTGTGTGTGAATGATGGGTCCGTTTCTTACTACGGAATATAAACCACCCCCCTCAAAAAAAAAAAAAAATGGAACATTACAAACACTAAAAGGACCCCCCCCCTTAAAAAAAAAAAAAAAGGTTCTTTGACGAAAAGAGAGCTCAGTCATGCCGAAGAAAGGGGGTCAAAGAATTCTAGCGGGGGTTGATGTTATTATAGAGGGAAAAAAAGAAAAAAAAAAAGAACTCGAAGGCCTCCCTTCCCCCCCCCCCCCTGCCCAGAAAAAGGATAGTGTACCGAAAAAGGAGGGGCATTTCCTGTGTGTGTGTTCTCCCGCGGTTCTCCTCTTGCTCGACCTCCAAACCAACTCTTCGGCTCGCGCTGAAAAGGTCATCCGATGTGTTTATTCTTTGTGTGTGTGTTTCCCATTCAAAAGAAAAATATGTTCAAATAGAAAGTACCATCGGTCCCCACCTTCCTTTCACTGCCACTTGTAAAAAAAAAAGAAGAAGAAACAACGTCTAGCACTTAAAGATTTGTTGTTTTTTTTGTTTTGACCTCATCAGATAAATCGCTTTTACTTTTGATGATTATTTTGGCTATTCGTCTTCTATCGATGTCTTGGGAAAACAAAATTTTAAAAGAGATTTGAAAAAGGAAAAAAACAAACAAAACAAACAAACAAAAAAACTATGCCGAGCCTTCTAGGAATCCCTTTGCCACATGTATCCGGCATTCCACAGTCATACACAAAACATAGCAACCAGTTCATCGGCCAAAATGACCCACTTTTAAATACTCCTCGCTCATTGGAAATTTGAAACAATTTTTTTTTTAAAGAAGAACCGCCGCTGGAATGGCCATTTTTTTTTAACAACTTCCTGTGCCTCCCCCCCCCCCCCCTCCTTGAACAAGAAAAAAAGAAATTCCATCGACTGGTAAGTACAAAAGAATTTCAACTACTTGTACAAACAACTTCATATTAACATTTTGGAACGTGGCCATTTTTCCCCTCGCAAAATGCTTTTTATCAAAATTAAATTTTTCGTTTTTTTTTTTTTTTTAAACGAAAAACAATAGGAAAAATACCAACAACAACAACAACAAAAAAAAAAAAAAAAAAAAAAGAAGTTGCCCTTTAAAAAAGAAAAACAAGAAGAAGGGGATTTTAAACGCGACGCGCATTTCCAATGAGCTCGAGCGTTACAATCAAGATCAACGTCTTCTGCGAGTACGTCATCCAACGTGGCGACATTGAATGTCGTTCGGAGTGGCCAGTCGTCAGCAGTGAAACAGAAAATAAAATAAAAGAGTTTCTATTTTATTTTTTTAAATTTATTATTATTATTATTTTGCAGGATGGTAGGGGAAAGCCAATCCATTAAGATCAGCCATCCATCTTTGTATCCCTTGCTGTATTTTCTTTTGTTGTCCCCCCCCCCCCCTCACTCACTTTCCAAATGGAAGAACGAGTTGTCCCCAGAGTGGGGGCCATTAATCACGCGGACGCTTTTGCGCCAAACTTCTCTCTCCCGTCCCGTATAAAAACTTCTACGTACAATGTATACATAATACATAAACGAGAAAGAGAGAGAGAATAGCTTCGTCGTCGTTAAAACAAGAGAAGAAGGGGAAAAAAAAAAACCTGAAGCATTAGGGCATCGATTTTTCCTTTTGGGAGAGAGAGATACACACACACACACACACACACACACAAAGAGACACTTTGTGCTTCTAGAGCTCCCGTTTTTTTTTTGTTTTGTTTTTCAATGAAGCCGGTGATTTAAAAAAAAAAAAAAAAAAAAAAAAAAAACAAGTAAGAAGATGGAATGCCATCGGTAGAAGAATCCAATTCAGGAGAGAAAAGAACCGCGCCCATCAAAAAGAAAAAGAAAAAGGGAGGCGAATAAAACATGGAAAAATGCAAAGAATGCAAGACGATCGAGCAGCAGCAAGCGACAATTATGTCGTAATGACGTAACGCCACAAGCGTCAATTTGGCAATAAATCATTTGGAATTCAATTCCCCCCCCCCGTATCATCGGAAATAAATACGAGAGCGCATTCCAACTTATGATCTTGTTCTACAATTTCCCACAACTATTTTTTATTTTTTTTTTTTTCAAATGATGATCGAGTGAAGGCAAGTTAGAAAAATCTGTGGGGGGGGGGGGGAACTTGTTTTTCTCCCCTCTCTGTAAGGAGCAAGTTTTTTTTTTTTTTTTTGGATTGAGGGGGTTGATCACCCGGCAGCTCCCGCACTACCCGCTGCGCGTGACACGCGCTGCGCTCCAACACATAGACACGCGTATATAAAAAAAATAAATACATAAATAAAAACCTCCTGCCATTGACTTGTCTATCACAAGATGGAATGCTCTTTATAGCTACAAGGCGGTACATACACACACACGAGCGGCTTTTGTATTTAAAAAAAAAAAAAAAAAAAAAAACACGTAGGAAAGAAGAGACATTTTTTTGTGGGGGGGGGGAGGGTTTCCACCGTTTAACCTACCCCCCCACCTGCTGTTTTGCCGACCTCCGGCGCAAGGGACAAAAAAAAAAAAAAAAAAAATCAAAGAATTTCAAGTTGACTTGCTGTATTGATTGCATTTTGTATCATCTTTAAAAAGAAAAACTAGCAGGTCAGTTGTTCTTCCAAATTATTTGAGAATCTCTCCCCACCGTGGCTCTCTCTCTCTCTCTCTCTCTCAAATTATCTATTGGAATGTGTTTTCTAACGCATTCAAACACAATAACAAACCAATCAAACCAACCCCGAAAAGAAGAAAGAACATGGAGAGGGGCACAAAAGGTAAAAAAAAAAAAAAAAAAAAGAGTAGGAGGTTCTCTAACTGCGAGGGATATGATTAAGAGCAGGCGCGCGGGCTTTCATCTTTTCCTTTACGTGTGTGCCGGAAAAGGTACAACTATGAAAATATAAATAAGATGATGAAGGAGTAAAAAAAAAAAAGAGCGGCTCTCTGCGTAAATGTATATGTACTAGTTTTCAAAGAGAGGGGGGAATCATTTTCAAAGAATGTAAACAACCGGTGGCGACTTTCGAAACTTTTTTTTTTTTCTCTAGACCCTTTGAAAATTGCTTTCGGCCGGATGCAATCAAATCAAATAAAAAATAAAAAAAATTCTACCCTTTTTTTTCCCAATCCTCGTTTGAATTGTTTCAAATAAAATAGAAAGAAAAAAAAAATGCAAAGGAGGTGCTAAAACTAACACCGGTCGAGAAATGTGACAACATTATCCCCGAGGAACGAGCGCGAGTCGTTTAAAAAGCGCGTGTTGATTTCCTTGTTTGATTGCGTGTTTTTTTTTTGTTTTTTTTTTATAAATGTTTGACTTGAAATTCATTTTCCCACGACCCCTCTTTGAATTTTTTTTTTTAAAAGGGAAAAAATTAAAGACATTTTATGACAACGATAAAGCCAAACTATCGATCCGTGATGACCGTTCGTTTTTTTTTTCTTTCTTTCGGGGTGAAGTGGCGCATTCCAATAATAATAAAGAATTGCCTGTTTTTTTTTTTTAAATTCATTTCCGACATCTAAGAATTGAAAAAAAAAAAAAATGGAAAGAAAAAAGGGACTTCCTCACATAGCAAATAATGACGGCAATTTTTTTAAAGGCAGATTGGTTCATTCAGGATAGATCAGGAAAGCTTTTACAAAAGGGAAATAAGAAATGCCACAAGTGGATGATTAGTTCATTAGAACTGATCGTTAACAAGTCGCTAGTAGTTTCCAAAAGCCAAAGATCACGAAGAATAAACTCGTTAACTCCACACAGGAGGAGATCACCAACAAAAAAAAAAAAAAAAAGAAAAAAATGTTCATCCGGAAGGAATTAGTATCTTCTTTGACGAGACCACACAAACGATGATGGTCGATTTGAATTTAGAAAATGGAGGATGAAAAGAACGTGAAAAATATTGGAATTTTTTTGTTTAGCTCCTCTAAAGCATTACGAATGATGAATGTTTCTTTATGTGACAGATGGCATCTTCTTACCCTCTCATCTGCCACCACCCACCCCCCCCTAGAACCCTATTAAGTCACGTGATGTGGCCCATCTCCTTCACTTCTTTCTGTGACTTGTTGTTGATTAACGGTATCGGATTGTGTCAACCATTTCAAATAGGCGAAGGAAAAAGAAAAAAAAAACAGGAAAAATACTCGGCACGAATGCAACAACACACAGATCGTAAACTAAACAAGAATTGAGTTTCGAAAAAAAAAAAAAAAATGGAATAATGTTGATTTAAAACATTTCCCTTTCTTTCTATCCTCCCTTTTAAAAACAAGTTTGAACACCCTGCTGACCTCTTAAAGAAACAGCAGTACGGTCTTTTGCCCCAGACATACGAAATATGAATGAAACCACACAGGGGCAAACGATTCAAAAAAAAAAGACCTCGTAAAAAAAAAAAAAGTTCCAGCGGGGGAGGCAGTCGCCCACACACTACCGGTAATGAAAATGAGTCCCACAAATGTAAATCTTTAATTTTTTTTTCGTAAGCCAACAAAGAAAGGAAAAAAACTCAATTGAAAATAAGAAAAATGTGCAGACGACATGAAGAGGAAGTTGAGGAACGCCGTCAAACAATTCGTACTACAGAAAGACGCCACATTCCTGCCCCTCCACCTACCCCAAAGAGTTTTTTTTTTTTTCCTTTACAAGTCTGTAATAATAAAAAAAAAAAAAAAAAAAGGAGTGAGAACGGGCGAAGAAGAAGAAGCTGAGACTTGGCAGGAGGGCGGTCATCATCTCGTCTCGACTCGGTTGTACAACACACGATGATTAAGTCGACGTGCCAATGAGCCTCAAACCACAGGGCACCTTCTCTATACGACACGATAATAATCATCTTGCCCCACCGGTAATAATAATAAAGGTTTTCTAACATAAAAATAATTCAAAATGCAAAAAAAAAGCTCCACCTCCCTTTAACCCGCTCCCCCCCCCCCCCCCTTGCCATACAAAGCACAAAAAAAATAAAAAAAAATAAAATATTTTTTTTTTTTTTTTAAACAGATGTAAAAAAAAAAAAAAAAAAAGAGTCGCTCGTTTTTCCCACGGTTCGAAACGCGCACAACACACCGAGGACAATTTCAAAGATCTATTGGTGTTCTCTTTAAAAAAAGAATTCCAATCAATCAAATGGTTAATGACTTGATTTTCCCGTTTGTTGCCTTTTTTTTTTTTTTCTCGTTCGTGTGTGTGTGTGCGTGTATCGTTCACAATTTTCAGTTTGAACGGTCGTGTGGTTGCCGAAACAGCCCCGTAGCTGCTACATTTGGCTTGAAAAAACAAAACAAAAACAAAAACAAAACAAAACAACAACAAAAAGGAAAGAGCCGCCATCAGTCGTCGCAAAAGACTTTGTCGTTTGTCTTTCCTTAATGGACAAAAAGGAGAAAGGATTGGATAAGATGTCGCCTTATTGGCCAAGGAAAATGGCGAAAACTGTCTCGCCTGTCTGCAACTCGCAGAGAGGTCTCTGACATAAAAAAAGAGACGTGACGTCACATACACAGAGAATGTCATTCATTGTCCTCATCCCCTTTTTTGTCTCGAAAAAAAAAAAAGAGAACGAAATTCCTTTGGCAATTGTTTAGTTTCTACCCAAAAAAAAAAAAATAAAATAAAATAATAATAAATAAATAATAATAAAAGTTTGTTTTCCCGTTTAAACCGATGGCACCGTAATCATCTTGCTCCATCGCAAAGGTAATCATCAAACTAACAGAAGACAACATTCTTTTTTTTTTTTTTTTTTTTTCAAAATGAACCGACCAAAGTCGTAAGTTCAGGTCCAGCGCATATTGTTTTATTTGTTTCGTTTAAGAATAAAAAAAAAAAAAAAAAAAAAACAGATTGTTTCGAGTGTTACCTTAGCCGGGAGAGCATCTTTGAAAATGTTTAAAACCACCCCGATTGCTATTGAAACTCAGCAGAGCAAAGCCCGACGTAATCATTTTTTTTTTTTTTTTTTTTTTTTAAAAAAAACTCCCGCAATAATAAAAAAAAAAAAAAAAAATTTGGAAATGGCGTTCCTTATTGTTTTCAGCGTGACGAGGACTGGAACAAAACAAACAATTGAGTTTGCATCAGGAATTTGGAACACTACGAATTTTTTTTTTTTTTTTCTTTATCCCGCTGACTTGCTGGGGGATCAGACCCACCACCTTTCGATCCGCACCGAAGCATTTCTAGAATTTCTATTGTGAACTTTTTTTTTTTTTTTACCGATTGTCGCTTTTTAAACTATCCGCCCTCCCCCCCCCCCCTAAAAAAAAAAATTGAGCCGTCAAAATGCGCGTCGGCTGAATCATAGCGCAACATAAATTGCGTAACCGATTTTTAAAGAAAAAGAAGAAGATGAAGATGAAGGAACTTACCGGACGATGTTGGGGTGTTCGTATTTCTCCATCTGCTTCAGTAGGGAAATCTCTCGGAGCGTGGACATGGGCACGCCCTCTTCCGTCAGCGGCACCCGCACCTTCTTGAGCGCCACCATTTGACCCTCATTGGCCGTATCGCGCGCCTTGTACACCGTTCCGTAGGCTCCTATGACATGCACATGAAAAAGAAACTCATCAAAATGTTCCAAGAAAAAAAATAAAATAAATAGAGGGGCACCGGTCACGGATACTTGGACATGTTATGCAAATGCAAATAGCTGCGACTTTTGGAATGACTTCGTGACTACTGGAACGGGTTATAAAAAAAAAAAAAAACAAAAAAAAGAGGGGCATGTAATATATATCATTGGACGCCAAAGGGGTTCTTTCGTTTCCAATCTATAACTAACTACCAGCATCCTTTTAAATTTAAAAAAAATATGTATGTGTGTTTTTTTTGGACATTCTGCCAAACATTCCATTAGAATTTCCCCTGAACTTCATCAGTTTGCAAACCTGCAGGACGTTCGATAATGTAGAATTTTTCTGAACGAAATTGTTTTCCAAAATCCCCCTCCCCTTCTTTTGTGTGTGTGTGTGTGTGTGTGTGTTATTTAGAGCATTAAACAGGTTTTTTTTTTTTTTTTTTTTATTTTCTTTCTTGGCTCTTTTGACTTGCCCCATCCAAACAGAGACTTGATCTGAACGCCCTTCGGGATAGACTTTTAAATCGGTCCGCGGTGTGAATGATCCCCCCCCCTCTCATCTGAAGACAATTCATTTTAAAAAAACAAGGGGGAATTGTGGTTTTTTAACTCTAGAAATTCGGGAATGGAATTTTAAGTTCGGAATCATTTCGCAGAAACAGGAAAGAAAAAAACAAAAAACAACGTCGTTTGATAACACGGGTCTCTATTGTCGTTTTTTTTCCCCCCTCTTTCCTATCTATCAAATGAAGAAAAAAAAAAAAAGAAGAAGAAAAATAAAACTTTCTTATCGTATGAGGGTCGCCTTTCGGCGACGAGGCCAAAACGAAAAAAAAAAAAAAAAAAAAAAAAGATGCGAGAAAATTCCGACAGGCAGGTGCGAATCCCTCTTCTTTTTTCAAAAAGGAGAGAGAGATAGACAAAGGCCAACAGTTGGGTAATAACGAGGTAGCAGATGTTTTTTCATGTCCTTTCCCGAAAAAAAAAAAAAAAGTTTTTTTTTTTCTCTTTAACTTTGTTCCTCCCTTTTTTTTTTTCTTTCTTTTAAATTAACACAACAATGAGGCAGTGCTCACGCACTGGGGCTAGAGCGACGGTTGACACATCTCTAACATGGGGGGGGGGGGCCAGATGCGTACTGTGTCTATATACTTTAGAACTCTCTCTCTCTCTTACGTCGGGGTGGTGGATGTAGTTATTATATAAATACTCCAGGTGTTGTACAACGAAGGGACATGCGCTGGGGGGTTAGCCGGGGTCCATTCAAACAACAAGAAAAAAATTCGAACTCACGGAGGAGTTGTTTTCTAAGCAATGAGATGGGAGGGAAGGGGGGGTGTGTGTGTGCTGTGAATGGGGAAGTATAAATAAAACTCAAACTTGTTGAACCGGAAACAGCTGACATCCTTTCTTTCCACACAAGTAAAGGAAAAAAAAAAACATTTTTTTTTTTTTAAGAAAACGAAATCGGAACTCGGTGGAATTGGAATTTTCCGAAAAATAAAATCAAATAAATTCTTGATTAAAACAAAAATACCAAAGTGATGCAACCGATGCAAATTCTTTTGTCCTTCCACAAAAATTCCGGCCCAACCGGAACAAAATAAATAGTTTCGCGTGCCGGAATTTAAAATTCAATCTCAATTATTTCTTAATTTTTTTTTTTTATCCTACTATTATTTAAATAGGGTATTAGACCCTATTAGATTGCGCAATCGATCACACAATGATCCGGCCATATTTGATGATCCGCTACGTCAAACATTGATGTTTTCTCTCTTTGACCTCTTTAACATCAAAGAGAAAAGCTTTTCTTTCTTAACATTCTTTGATTTTTCTCTCTCTCGTTTCTGCAGAATAATGTTCCAATGATGCAGCCCCCCCCCCAAACTTCAAACGGAGGGGAATATCGAGGGCAAAGAACCTTTTTTTTTTTTCTCCACAGAAGATGGATCTTTTTTTTTTCCTTTAAAAAGATGAGGGGAGAAAGAAAAAAGAAAAAAAAAAAAACTCGGGGGGTTGTTGTTGAATCCCCACATAGAGAGGGGGGGGGGGTACTGTGGAATTCCGCCCAACTTTTCTTTGCCTACACTCTTCACCCAACCGAGAGTCTCCTAGAGCAATGACTAAGGCCAAAAAAAAAAAAAAAATCAAGGAATTGGCTAGTCGATGATTGGTCGGGTAAAAAAAAAAAAATTAACATTTTGGCAATCGATCGTCTGTTCTACCTGCATCACTTTAGATGCAAAAAAAAATGATAATTTTTTTAACCAAAAATTAAAAAAAAACAAGTCTTATTTAATGACGTTTCATTAAAACTGATGAAACGGTAGGGAATCGGTGTGGCAACATTACCAGGTAAAAAAAAAAAAAAGGAAATGGTTCAGGTAAGAAGAAAATACATTCCTACTTTTATATCCCCCTCCCATGTCCAACGTAAACCCAACACCCAAAGTAAAAAAAAAGAAGAAAAAAACGCCCTAAATATTCAATTCGATGAAAGAAGAATGCAAAAAAAAAATCTGTACACGGCCCCCTCTTACGTAGAATTCTTTATTACATAGAACAGCTTACGTTAAACCCCCCCCCGTTCACTAACCCTCTTTTCTTTTCTATCTATATATACATATCTATTTATAGCAAGTGATAGACCTAGTGAAACCCTATTACATCTTCCATAACGGTGAAACTACAAAGCTGGGGGGGGGGGAGAGGTTAAAGAAGAAAACGGTTGCACAACCTCTCTGTGGTGTCATGAAATTTTCGTTTTGGAACGAGTAGGCTTTCAAAAGATTGCAATGCAACTCCCTAATATCCGCATTTTTCCTGTTTGATAAAAAAAAACAAAAAAGCATCCCCAACTTCGCTCTCGCTATCTGTTCCAGGTATATAAACTATGTCTATTATCGTTGAGAAAGGGCAACATGTGCGAGCGTGAATGTCGGGAATGTGTTTGAACGTCAATTTGTTAACGTCCAATTTTTTTGGGGGGGGGGGGTTTTCGTGAAAAAGAATAGACCCCGGGACAGAGAAAACGTGTTGATAAGACCTGCGCTTGACGACAAGAGAATTGATATAATGGTTTACTACCCCCGCCATTTTGTTTTTGTTGGAGAGTTTTAAAAAATGGAACAAAACAAAAAAAAAAAAAAAAAAGCATACCATTGCCGATGAGAGCAATTTCTTCGTAGTGACTGGAATCGCCCATTGCTCGCCTCTGCTGTTGCTCTCCTACGCCTCCTACACCGACGACTCCCATCGGCCTCGACGACGGCTTGTACGCCATCGATCCTGCTGTGCTCGGCATGGCGCTGTGTTTCTCTTGGGCTCAAGAAAATTAAGGAAGCTCCAACTGCCTTAGTTTTTTTTTTCAGTTTCCAAAACACGACACTACCAACTCCTTGAGGTCGCCTCCTACACCGACAACTACCAAGAGATCATTACGGCCATCAGCCAGTCCGTCTCGCCATCACCTAAAAACAACAACAACATTAAAAAATAAATAAATAAATCGTTAATTCATCATTGAATAGACATCAACTTCCGCATGCAGGATTCTTGTGTTCCATCACTGAACAAACATACAAAGCTCGTTTCTTTTACATCCCTCCTTTTTTTTTTTTCTAAAGCGTCCGGACTTGCGATGTTCCCCCCAATTTTTTTTAAGGATCTTTTTTATTTTTATTGTTCCAAAAGAAGAAAAAAAAAAACTACTGATCGGATCCACTCTCAGCTAAAAGCAGCTGTTGTTTGCTTCTGGTTCCAACTGCTTTTCTTCTTTCCACCCCTCTCCAACTCCTTGCAGAGAGATGTATGAATGAATGGATGATGGAGAGGGGATAAGAAATGGAAACATTTGTGAGAGTGTACGAACCCCACAAAGCTTCAACCAACACCCCCGGAAGCGGAGTGTTAGTAAACAGGGCTATAAGGACATAGAGGGGGGGGGTCATATCTACTGTATCTCGCATCTTATTTTTTTTTTTTTCACGGAGCATTCCGGTGAGTGCGGAGGGAAAAAGAAAAAAAGATAGCGCTAGACGTTCTCCCTTTTAGAAATAGGGGGAGAAGAAAAAAAAAAAAAGGTGAGGATGAAAGAAAGAAGGAAAAGAAAAAGACTTTGTCCAGTCATCTTATCCGGTCAAACATCTGCCCGACAAGTCCACATACACACACACATCAGGTCAACTCTATATACATACACAAATATCAATGGAAACAAGAGTTTTTACCTTTTTTTTTTTGCTTTTTACAACCTTTCTCTTTGTTTTTATCTTTTTTTAGTTTCATAAAATATTGTCAGCATAAAAGAAAAAAAAAGTTTTCGAGACAAATAACCTGAAAAAAAAACACATTCCTCAGCCCACGTGAAACATGGACAACGAAGTCCATTTTTAATCGCTGAGACATTAAAAAAAAAAAAAGAATAGAGAAAAAAAAAAAACATTGTCTTTCAATCTGTCAAGATCGTTTCGATATCACTGTTGATTATCAATGCACCTACTTGGGGTGTTACGCTCATTTATTCGTGGAAAACGGCCATCCAAAGCCAGCACACGTTGTGCGTGACATTTATTTTCAACCCGCCCAGCAGGCAAAAAAAAAAAAAAAAAAAAAAATGCAAAAATGGACAACCTCTTTTTAAAGAAGAAAATCTAAACCCGAAACACGCGGGTAGCGTGTGGCGTTTGCGTCAGATGAAAAATTTACACAAACTCTCATAACACGCTGATAAAAACTCATGGATAGTAAGAGAGAGAAATCAAACAGACGGGAGAGAAAGGAAGAAAAAAAAAAAAAAAAAAATATTATGTGAGAGGCCAGACAAAACAGGGCGCCGCCACATGGACACACAAAAATAGGGGAACTGACACATACACACCGACCCCTCGGTGAATCTAATTTTGTTTTATTTTGACTATTTAAACTACCCAAAGAAAAAGGAGAGAGCCCATGGCAACAGGCATGCCCACTTGTGTTTTTAAAAAGAAAATGTGACAATATTTCATTTTACATCCAATTTTTGTTTGATCGGATTCAGGTAGAAAAAAGAATCGATTGAAAATTCATGTGGTCATCTTGATAATCGAGGAAGGACAAAAAAAAAAAAAATTTAATGGAAATTCCCCCTTTTTTTTGTATGTGAACGAGCCGTTCAAAAATGCCTCAATAGCAAACAGAAATTCATCGAGATAACAACAATAATTGATCAATGCCGAGAGACTCCCAAAAAAAAGCGAATGAAAAATTCATTTAAAAAATCAAGTCAAACATGTACGAATCGAGATCCACACGCGAGACAACCAGCGATAGAAAACGTCGTGTGTATAATAATCGGCCCGTGATGACGTCTAAAGCTCCCATGGAATAAAAAAAAAACTGGCTCACACGTCACACACAAAAAGAAGAAAAAAAAAAGAAAATGGCCGCTACACTGAGAGTCCGCCATTTTAGGCAACTCACGAACAAGGGATAAACTCGCTCTCTTCTCGTTTTTTGACATTCCCTACATACCAAAATGGGGCCGCTAATTCGACCTACATAAAACTTAATGTCAGTGTTAAGTTTTAGACGAATTAACTTTACATTTTTGTTGAAAGCGATAGTGGAAATGGACGTATCACGAATCGGCACGTGATCGGATCATGAGAAGTCGACGTCATGATACGCTGACATGACGACATCAATTGATATTAACAAAACACTGCGATTTTTAATTCTAATCAAATACATTCGTGTTAAAGAAAACCAAAGATCGTACTGAACACATTAGTGAACGTTTGAAATAGAAATCTCCTGCCGGAAGGATCGCGTACTAACGTCAAAACTTAAACCAATTCAGTAAATGCAGTCGATCAACGCAAATCATTTTGAACAAAGAAGACAAATGAATTTAAATAAACACGAAAACAAATCGCGTTTAAAAAAAAAAAATGCCCTGACAACAAGAACTGTTCTTGTTGTTACGATGATGTAATCGACATCGTGGTTGGGTTAAGGAAACCTCAGTCAGGAAATTGGAACCCCCAAAAAGCCTTTTGAAAATGGACCTAACTTTGTGTTTGTTGATTGCCCTGGCAAGCAAAAAAAAAGAATTTCCCATTCAAGTAAAGAAATCGTTTTTTTTTTTTTTAAGAAAAACAATTTTTTCTGTCAAAGAAATAGGCTCAGTAAAGATAATGGAAGGGAAGGTCAGGATCTTTCCTTTTATTTTTGTGTGCGGGGGGGGGGGGTTGAAAGAAAAAAGATAGCCTCGTCGCAAATACACAAAGGGAGATCCCCGGGATGGGTTTCACACGGTTCTCTCGGTGACAGGACCCTCTCTTTTATCCTATTTCGCTTCCCACACATATACAACACCCTTGCTTCCAAGACGAAATTCAATCAAATCTAATGTATCGAAGGGAACGCAGAAGTTAAGTGTCGCGTTGCGTCTAGACACACACACACACACACACGAGAAAAGTCATTGGAGCAGCGATTCACACACACACAAGGAAATCTTGTACTAGTCGGCAATTTTGCTTCTACTCGTTGGCCATTTCCACGTGTGTGTGTGTGTGTCTGGCACTGCATGTTTTTCCCGTATACGTGTTATGTAAAGAGAGCATAATAAGGGACAGTCATGGCTGTTGCCACGAAACAAAAGTAAACAATCAATATGGCCATCAAAATTGAAAAAAAAAAAGGGACATGAGGGTCATTTAAATTCCATTAGCCATGGCACAGACACAAAAGAAAAAGAAAGAAACGTACCATCCAAAGTGATCGGCAGTCCAGTGAGGCAGGCACCACGCGACTGTGACAAAATGGCGAATGTTCGTCCTTGATCCTTCGCGTCCACTTGAATCTCTTCACACTTGGAAATGTGGTAAACAGATTGTCTTTTGTTTTTTTGGATTCAGAACGATGTGCATCTGGTGATGGAAGCAAAAAAAAAATGTTCGTTTTTGTCCAGAACAACGTGCTTTCAATTGTTTCGTAACGACAAGACGGCACAGAATGGCACACACATCAAAAGGAAAAAAAGGACACTTGGATTTTAATGAGTTGCAATTTTTTTATGTTCGAGAGCCGAATGTGAGAAGCAGATAGAGAGACGAAGGAGAGCGAAAGATTTCGAGATCTGACTGGGTCGCAGAGTTGGGATTGAATGGAGCCATGGAGGAAAAAAGGAAGGGGGCTAGGACTTTTCAGAGACCCCCCCTTCGTTTGCCTGCCCTCCCCTCCCGTACCCATTGCTCCTCCCCTCTCTCTCTCTCTCTCTCTCTCTCCTCTCACTGCACATCAAAGTGGGGTCTTTTCAGTCCGGTGTAAACTCGAATGACGCCTTTCGATTCCCTTCGGCCACCCCATCCGTCGCCCCCGTCACATTCGTGAAATTCTCAACAGTTCGCACGCAGACAGGATTCGTTATGTACAGACTTCATTTTTATTCGAGCTAAAAACGTAAGAGGTCAAAGTGATAGTCCGCGGCAGAAATTGTGTTGGAAACTGATTCTCTCCTACATCCTACATGAGAGCAGACGAATATCTGGCAAGAATCAACACGTGTCTGAATTCTAAACAATTCAACGCCATCTTGTGGCTGAATCTTTTCTCGTCTCGTCAGAAGAACGAAAAGAAACAGCTTGCTGTTGTTGAGGTATGTAAAAATAAACTTGAGACTCTTCATAATTGCGTTCAGTTTCATTTAACAGAACATAAAACAAAACGATTCTGTAACCTAAAAAAAAAAAACTGACGGAAAGAGCTACCATCTAACGGCCAACGAGAAATTGTTGCAACCATCAGCAAAATTGCAATTCCATTCGCGGCGCCCGTAATTGAATTAATTTTTTTAATCACACTAACCATCCTCTCTTACGCCACCTATAAAAAAATGTAAACATTGTACCTATTGCAGTGTCTCATACCAATCAAAAAGAAAAGAAATATCAGAGTTGAGAGAGACCGTGTCGAAGCCCACACAATCCGGGGTTGCAACCTTGATTCATATCTTCGTCGCTACATAGGTTCATTTTTTTGTTTTTTTGTTTTGTTTTTTTTGTTTTGTTTTTTTTCGCCTTATCCCTTTTTATCCTCTGTCACAAATTCCATTTTCCAAATTTTCTTTGCAGATAAGTTTGTCGTTATGCCGGTATTTTATTGTACAATGGATTCCAGTGCTATCTGTGGCAAGTAATAGCTCTTTCGGACTTGTAGAACTTGATCTTCCTACCGCCCGGAGCCATTCTCCAATTTGAACGTGGAACTTCTTGCATCATAGATCAGAGCCCAAAGTGCAAGCGAAAACAAAAATATTCCAGAAATTTGGTCCATAAGTTATTCTGCCTTGGGGGAATGAAATTTGGACACAAAATATAAATGTCTCCAAAATGATCCTCTCGAATTGCGAGGATTCCACACTACGCTGTTCCATTGTACACTACACCAGTTTATATGCAATGCCTGATGGACTTGCTCACACTTTAAAACTGAACAAAAAAAAAAAAAAAAGAAATAGTAATCTGTCCTTACCTTCTGATATCAACAGATTTTTTTGTTTGACGCTGCAGCCGTACATCCTTCCTGCCATAGCACTCCCGTACGGTTACACCCTGTTTGCGACAGGTATTTTTTTTTTCTTTAATTCTTTTGTGCATTTTGAAACACATTGGCGGAATTGTTTTTCTTTTCCCGTTTGCTCAAAGCATATTTGAATTACATTTATTTCAAGCATCCCAGCCATAGTTTTTCGTCCCTATTTTAATCAAATAGATAAACAGTCCTCACTTGAAATCAATCCTTGTAGACACACGAAATGCATTTGAGTCCTTATTGTGACGCAATAATACGCATTTTCGGCTCAGTTATGTTTGGTTTTCTTTACACAAATTTCTGTTTTTAGTTTCAGTTTTTTTTTAAATCTTACAATGTATTGTTTGTTCATTTAGAAAAACGAAAAACTTGACACGAACAATCCTCGGTCCACCATCTTTATTTATTAATCTATACGTCACTCGGGATTTTAGGATCAAGCCAAATGCCAGCTCACGTGATAATCATTCGCACTTTCTTGCTAACTGATAGTAATAATGTGGTGGGATGTGCTTAGGTTGGGAAACATGTCGTGATAAAATCGTTGACAAGCCTCGAGAAACAGGTAAAACAAGCTGTAAAGGAATGTTGAGTCGATTCTGATGAGTTGATCAAATACAAGTCCGGCAACAAAGGCTGCTGCATCATTACATAATATAGTTTTGTTTGTTTTTTTAAATAGGCACTGCCTTTTAAATTGATTATTACTTTCTCACACAGAAAGTCTATTGTTTCCTAAGTCACCTGTCAATGACGGGCCACTAGGACTTGAATGAACATGGAATTTTCTTTTTCCCCATCTCTTTTCAAAACGTTGTTTGTTTCTGTGCAACGAGAACAAACATTTCCTTTGATTCTCAACCAAATAATGTCGCGTCAGCACAATATAGGCACACATGGAGCGACTGGATGCAACCTTTCGGCTTTGGAGTAGAAATATTCCTCAAAGATTGTTGGCATTATATCATTCTTCTTTTTTAAGTTGGCCTCTCTCGTTTCTCTCTGTCCCCGAATTCAGTGTCTATGGTTTTGCCATCGCCGACTTTTACCTTGGCCTTGGTTTAGATATCTGGCCCTGTACATGGTGATTGGGAATTTGTACACTTTATAGACTGCTGACTGGCTCGCACAAATGCACCTTGTCTCTTGTGGCAGCCAGCATCGACTGATTTGAATAGCCTTTTTATGGCGACGAGATATAATGGTAGCAGAGAAATGGAGAATGTGGTCAGTCTAGGTAGCCGGATCTACCTGATTGTACGACTCTTTCATACACTACTGGGAGGGTAGTTTCTGCAATTGATAACGACGCTGGTGGCCAACAGAGTCATTGCTCAATAATCAATGGGAATGGTTTGCATTATTTCGAGAAAAGTACTCCCCTCTTTCGTTCGTTCTAACGTCTACGGAAAATCCTGTCCGCGGGAGCCATCGTCGCACGATTGGGGAAAAGTGCACCAACGGATAATTGGATAAGCTTCAACCTTGTCAATATATAGTCTGGCTGCTCAGTGCTAACAAAGGCTATCTTTTCATCCTCCAGCAGTCGTGTCTTGGGACAATTCATCGAAACGGGAAACCGAAAGAGACGAAACAAAGTGCGTTCCTTGTCTTTCGCCCAAGGGAGTTTCTTAAACAATGTAGGGAATCAACATGTTCAGACAATGTCAATACCGCCCCGTGATTTTCGTATTGGTTCAAAGCACTGACGAAAGAAAAAAGGTTTTCCCGTAAACGAGAATTCGATGTTCAAACTTATAAATCAATACCTCCACATGTCGGCTATGGACATCCAAGTTAAGATTGACGATTATAGGTAGTGACGTAGAAAACAGCTGCTTTTCTTTCTTGACTAGCATAAAAACAGTGAATTATGCTCGACTACACTGATCCATGTAGAAGTGGGCTGACACGATTGAGCATCAACTTGTTTTGCGTGAAATTTGAGTTATTACTACTATGAACTTGATAAACATCTTGAAAGGGTAATACATCTTATGACATTCCCTTGTTTTTCCAGACATTCCATTTGTTTTTCAACAAAAAATTTCCTGCGTTTCTGGATTCATTTCCTTGCGTCCCTGTCAAATTTTTTTTCTTTCGCCAAACTCTTTGGAAAACATGAGATGATTCTCCCAGTGCCTTGTCAGTGTCCTCTTTTTTGTTGTCCTTAATAAATTACAAATATGAAAAACAGACAACTTATTATGCAAAATAGGGGAAATGTAAAACCTCATGTTACCCGTGCTCGCATATTTTTCCTACAAGCAGACATGATCGATGCCAAGTTCCAAAGTTGTATTCCTAATTTGACCTCATTTGTTACTTCTTGATCAAATCCACCATAGGAAATGGCAGCCAGCAAGGCAAAAGAGAGATTCAAAGTTGAACCACACTTTCAGTTGAGGGCGGTATTATTCTTCTTTCATGAATTTCATTTGGCGACTTGACCAAGTTTGGTCACTTTTGTCCTTTTAGGTATTTTCAATAAAAACTAGTCTGGGAACGGCATTTCAACATACCAACAAGTCGGGGAAACAAGACTGGCATTAGTCGGCATAAAGCAGAGAGTCACCGAAGAGTTCCAGTCGGTGGTTTGAAAAGATTACAGGTGATGCTCTCGAGCGAATAAGAATTAGTTGATTACCATCATCTTCATGCTTCTGCAGATGGTCATGAAATCTGTCGCCGTGAGAGTTTCACCTCTCCGATTGTCATTGTCCTTAATACGAACACGTTATTAAAATGGCCAAAGGATTAAACTCTGAGTTGAAAATGCATCCGAGCGTGCTGGCTTTGGCTCTGGAACAGGCAGCATGGAACATCAGGTCGTGGCGGCAGGTTTGCGGCAGTCTGTTCATGAATGAAACCTGACAGCGAAATATTTCTAAAACATCCAAATGTGTCTATCTTGGTGTCATGTTACGATAATTCAGAGATAGATTCAGGTTCTAAATGATACAATAGAAATGATACGCATTCTCCAAGCTGTCAAGCGCAATTATCCAGGTCTTTTCTTGTTGTTGTTGTCTTTCTGTC
Organism: Daphnia carinata; assembly: GCF_022539665.2. NCBI lineage: Eukaryota > Metazoa > Arthropoda > Branchiopoda > Diplostraca > Daphniidae > Daphnia > Daphnia carinata. The sequence goes on along the minus strand of NC_081333.1, from coordinate 2,717,249 downwards.
TGATGTTCTGCAGCCGCTACGATAATCTTCCATTCCGCCAACTTTTCTGGAGACGCTGGATTCCTAGCGATTCAATCAAAATTAACAAACCCCCCCCCCCTTTGTTGCTAAAGGGCATCCAACACGAGTACTCTTAATCGGTACCGGTTCGCAAACTGAATTAAGGCGTTGCATAAAAACTCACCCAGGAAACTCACTTACAAACCAATTAAAAAGCTCAATCAGTCCACGTTCGCCAAATTGGAATAAAGCTTGGCAATCTCACACGAAGGAATTTAAATTGGAAAACTAATCGATTGCAACCGGTCTTACCCCGTTCATGTATTTTTTTTTCCTCCCGTTAATAGAACGCTTTTACTCCCAAGACCAGGAGCAGCGTGACCGAGTAGTTGGAAGATACCACCAAAAAACTATTTTTGCTGTCCCTTCTTCTTGCTTTTACCGGTTGCATTGCCACTGCTCTCAGCCGGATCTTTTCCTTCGGCTAGAGCAAGTTGTTTTTTCAAATCCAGAAGAACGGCCACGGCTGCATCGATTGATGCTTTGTCTGCTTTGGCGGTTTTCAGACCACGAACTTTGTCTCCCTTTAAATAGAAAACAATTACACAACCCTCATTAAAATAGATATTCGAGCGGAAGCAACCAATCAATTTTAAATTTTAACCTGTTCGGCAACTTGTTTGGTAAGGTTTTCAACGCTATTTGTCATTGCAGGCTTCTCGATCGTTGCAGCAGCTGTGTCATTTGTTTGCTTAGTTGATAACTCTTCCGCAGTTGCCAACCTTTTCTTCAGATCCAACAGTTCGGCTACGGCAGCCGTAACAATAGCTTTCTCAGCCTTGGCAGCTTTCAATTGGCGCACTTTGTCACCCTTGGGAAGAGATTGAGCGAAATTTCAAAAATAGTGAATATAAGAATTTGAAAACAAAAAGCAAAACAAAAGGAATGAAAACAAAACAGAGGAATTCCAACCTGCTGGGCCACTTTCAGAGCCAGATTTTCAGGCGTTTCAAGGATGTTCGAGGCTTCTGCCAATGGAGTGGCAACGGCTGGATTCCCTGGAGAAGCAGATCCAACTTGGGCGCCAGAGAACCGCTTCTTTAATTCATCGATTTGGACCTGTTCTATTTTTTGGAATAAAGGAGCAGGCTTGCCGATTCGGTGGCCAGCAGGTAGACGGCACGTAAACTCTGGAATCAAATGGTTGACGTCTGGTCCGACACCGAGCTGTTCCTGGAGTTTCGCAGACAGGTTCGGCATGTATGGGAGTAGCATGACCGACAACTGGCAAATTATGTTGGCGCATAACCCAATGACTGTGTCCGCCTTTGCCTTTTCCTCTTCATTCGTACTCTTAATCAACACCCATGGCTGGGCGGCTTGCATCAACTGATTGCCCAGACGCGATATGTTAAAGATGGGTCTAATCGCATCACGCAATTTAGCGTTCTCCAATAGAGCGATATATTGCTTCAATTCGCGGTTAATGCGGACTAGCAACATCTTTTCCTCTTGTCCTAGCGTCATGACTGGAACGCAAGAATCGTAATTTTTTTCCAAGAAACTCAATGCGCTAGAATATAAAGGATTATAAGACGCCGGTTAAACAAGTTAGAAGTATACCGCTGGGTTTTACCGATTAGCAAAGTTTCCCAGATTATTGAGCAATTCGGTGTTGTTCTTGGCCATCAAATCAGACCACGAGAAAGTTGAGTCCTGTGATTCCGGACGTACGTAAAGTAGGTAAAATCGCCAGACATCGGCTGGAATGCCAGTTTCTTGGGCATTGTTTCCAAAAACACCGACTCCACGACTCTTTGAGAACTTGCCATCCTCGTAATTGAGATACTCTAATGAAACAACAAAAAGTTTTTAAATTCCATTGGCTGACTGGAAATACAAGTCAGACGGAATGTTCAAAACATACCAGTGGCAATCAGATGATTGACGAGCGTGTAGGGATCGTGAGTTCCCAGCTGAGAAGACGGGAAAACAACAGAGTGGAAGGGAACGTTATCCTTGGCCATGAATTCGTAATGGACAACCTGTTCGCGATTTTTCCACCAGCGTTCCCATTCTTCCGTGTAGCAGGCAGTGATGCTAAGGTAGCCAATGGGGGCATCAAACCACACGTAAAAGACCTGTTTCAACACACATTCCAGGAATGCCACTAGAGTTGCAACAAAAAATCCCCAAGTACAGTTTTAGTCACCTTATCCGTGTATCCTTCAAGCGGAACAGGGGTGCCCCATTTCAAGTCACGGGTAATGCAACGTGGTTTCAGACCTTCTTTGACCCATGAATTGGCAATAACACGGGCGTTATGAGTCCAGCCGGCCGTCACACTATCCATCCAGCCCGTCAATTTGCCTTCAAGCTGTGAAATTAATATAAGACATTTATAGTAGGATTTGTTTACTCAACATGAGAGAAAAGGTTAATATTACCAGAGGCAAATTGAGAAAGAGATGCTTGGACGTTTTGATCACAGGAGCATGACGACACATTTTGCACCTTGGTGACTTAAGCTCAACGGCATTAACCAGCTTACCGCACTTGTCGCATTGGTCACCTCTGGCATCCTCGTAACCACACAAGGGACAAGTACCTTCCACGAATCGATCAGCCAAAAATCTGAAACACAAGAAAGCAACTGTTGAGTTTCATGGAATGACACCAAAAACGCTGTTTTTCTCGCTGAACGAAGAGAAATAATGATTACATTTTGCAATGCTCACACAACAGCTGCTCCATGGTATCCTCTGTCAGATAATTGTTACGATGCAGTTTCAGAAAGATATCCTGAGCAATCCTGAATTAAAGAAGCAGTATGTAGATTGGCAACCTACTATGAATTACTGTAACAATAAACAACAAATACTTTGTTTGATTAGGTGTAGTAGTACGTCCAAAATGGTCAAAGCTGATATCAAACCATTTGTAAACTCCATCATGGAGCTCGAAGTATTTATCACAAATTTGCTGAGGTGTCAGCCCTTCTTCCAATGCTTTAGTTTCAGTAGCAGTGCCATACTCGTCCGTCCCGCAAATGTACAGCGTATTATAGTTCCCTGTATAACAACATGCAAGACCAGGTTTAGAATGTGTTTTAGTCAAATTTAAAGAATTTCTAGGTAACTCACTCAATCGGCAGTAGCGAGCAAAGACATCAGCTGAGAGGACGCAACCGATAATGTTGCCGAGATGAGGAAAATTGTTGACGTAAGGCAGGGCACTGGTGATCAGAACATTTCGCTCTCCTTCAACCGGTAACCTATAACGAAAAATATGATATTTTGTTTGATACAATTATATAAATACATATGGTCATTGAGGCGAGTGTTTATCTTTTCTATCCCTTACTAGGAAACCGGTTTCTCGAGGGAGATCACTAAACTGTCCAAACTGTCTGGCATTCCTTGATATGTTAAAGAAACAACATACACGTGTAACTGTTTCAACTTGGATGATAGACAATAGCTAACTCATTAAACTGTTAGGAACAATGTAAGGAAGGACACTGATCCTAAATTTTATCACTGATTCGTTAAAACAAGGTCATGCCATAACCTTGTCAAAAATGGCGCGGATACTTATCTTCCAGACAGCCAAACTAAATTATCTGTTAATGCTCAATCGGTAACGCGCGTCATTAACCAACTGAAAATGTAGAATAATCTGTAGAATTCACTAAAGAAGAGGGTGAGAGAGATTTTCTAAAGTTTCAAAATTTTCTCCCTCTTTTTCTCAGCATTTAGGTAATGCAAGGTCACATTATCCCATCAGAAAATGAAACGAAAGGAAGGGTACAGAGAGAGAGAGAGAACAAAAAAATGGCTGCGTCTTTCCCCCCCAATATGACCTCGGCTGACCTAACCCAAGGTCAATCCCCTCGACTTGGTTTTCACACAATAAAAAGCCAGCGCATCTACTAGAATTTCATCAGTTCAACGTTGTCTCTCTCTCAGTCTTCTCACTACATCAACTTTACCAGAGGCATCTGACTAGCAGCTCTTAATCATCTCCTGTTTCTACTCGGCGTTACATCTACGAGTTTTTGCAAGCTGTTTTATTCGACACTACATGTATCTAGTATGACCAGTTATACGGAGTCACTGGGTATTCATTGTAGGGTCGAATAATGTCAGCCATTATCAACAACGTGCTCAAGTATTCCATTGAAAACTACCCATTTCAGTATTCGAATTACATAATTTGTTTCTTGCGTTATTGGTGCTCTTGGTTGCTCGGTCTTTAGGATTATGATTCTAACATTCCTAAAGCTCGGCTAGCAGGATCCACCAATTTTGCTATGTCTACAGTAATGAAAATCTCACTTACACAGGATGAGTAATTGGCTTAGGTTTGGTGATGTTGCGTTCGTTCCAGTGTTTGACTGCATCTTCAATGTCTTCTAGACTGATGGCCACTTCTTCCTGTGAAATGTGAATCGGAAATTAGTCTCGGTAAACTTGGCCCAGACCTGACTTAATTATTAACAAGTCACTGGGTAAAGTTTGTCCGTTGACTAGCTTCTCTTACCTCTTCACACTGATCCGTTTCTGTTTGCTTGATTTTGATGTCCAATTTAGAGGCTGCAATCTACAGATAATTACATTAGTTTGTGTCCAGGTTAACATAGCCCACAGATTGTATCGATTTCTCTGGGTTATGATTAAGACTGGGCAAAAGCTTCTGCATATCATCAGTCTACTTAGCAGTAGTATATATGTTGCCAGTCTTATGTAACTTTGAATACAATTACCTTGAATTGAGAACTTGTGTAAAAATTATTGAACCACTTCATCACATTTGGGTAATTGGCCATGAACTTGCAGTCACAAATCTCAATCAGAGCACAGAAAATTATTATGTCAGCTGCAGACAGAGAGTTCTGTAATGAAAACAAATAGTTAAAATTGCAATTTACCAATACCACAAACATCTTACACCAATGAGGAATTTGTTTCGAGTAGCCTTGTCAAGATGCTCCAAAACAGTGGTGAGATGTTGGGGTTGTTTATTCAAAAATGCCTGAATTTCAGGATGTAACGTTGAACTTTCCCAGTCTAGCCATTTGTCTTGCTGTAGATTGACTTTTTTTTGACCACTTAGGCAAGATAAGTACCACACAGCAGCGTTGCACGAGAAGAGTTGGCAGTCTTCGTTAACGATGAGCACGGTTTTCTCAGCTGACGGAGTAACTTCTAATTCGATAGGGATATTCAGGTATTCCGATGTCAGTAAAACTTTCAAGCCGGAGAAATCGTTGGAACGTGTAATCAGTTTCATTTTTAAAATGAAATACGAAATTCTAGCACATGTCAAGATCTGACGAAAGTTTCGATTATAATTTCGTCTGTAGTTGGAGGTTGATCTAATCAGCAGCTTTTATAACTGGTTAACTACCATCGTATTTCCGCGTAAGCGCATAACATATATAACAAATAACTTATAGTTAGGGACTTGGGGATAGTAACATTGATGTTTCCCGCGCTTACCATTGCAATTTTTACTTTTTTGCTTGGCGAATCGCTAGCACCATCGGCCAAAAGGCCTAAGACGCTAACGCATTCAGTTTGCAACGTGTCAACAAAGCAGACGAGAACAACTGTCACCCGAAGTCGTGAACTACCCTTTCCTGTCTCTTAGCAGTTTTTGAGAGACCATGGAATCAATTACAGACAAAGCCAATCCTTTAGCTAAAAAATTAGCAAAAATACAGGACAATCAATTTGAAAATGATAAAGTACACTTGTTTTTAAAAATATGCCACTAAACACATTTGTCAGCAATTCTGTTTTACAGGACACCCTTGAAGCTTTAAAAGAGCTGTCAACATTTTTCAATGAAAACAGTATTCGAACTCGTAGGAATCTCCGAGGAGAGATAGAAGGAAGAAGCCTAGCAATAAATCAGGTATAAAATGTGTTCTTTTCATACAATGACATTACTCACTTATTTTTATTTAATCTTTAAATAGGATATCTTTAAAGCATTTCATCAAGTCAAAGAAGGTAAATATTGAGTTCTTTCTCATGATGTGTGGCTAAAAAGAAAATTATCTTTGTTCTAGCTCTTGATGATGTGCATTCTCAAGTATTATTCATGAATCAGAGTTGTAAAGGAATGTCCTCTAAGCTTGCTGCTGTTAAAATGAGAACACATCAGCTTATGTCCCAAATGACCAGTTTTCAGGCAACTAGGTATATCGTTGTTAAAGAACATGTTAAAATTTCACATTCAAATTTAATTTCTTTTTAAATAATAATTCCCAGTAATCAGCTAAGTATGGAGCAGATGGTGGCCAGCAAAATGATTGAAAGCTTCCAGTTAACCCCTGCCGAAATGACTGAGCTACAGAGCTTTGATCGTGCGATCACAGCCGAATTCTTTACAGCATTTAGGAAGTCTAAGCATATACATCAGCAGTGTAAGCTACTTCTACAAAGCGGTCATCAAACTACGGTTTTTGAAATTATGGAACAAATGGCGTCCCTTCAAGAGACGGCACTTGAAAGACTTTACCGGTGGACGCAAAATCAATGTAGAAACATTGATTCACCTGATTCGAATATACTTTTGACGCAAGCCATTTCGTGCCTGCAAGACCGGCCCGTTTTGCTTAAGTAAGTTGCCAAATTTCGTTGCTATTTATGAACACGCATAAATAATGGTAATAATTTGTATGCATAAATGAAGATATGTTGTTGATGAGTACTGTACTGTTCGCCGAGGATTGGTTGCACGGTCTTTTCTTGATGCTTTAACCATTGGCGGACCCCACGGAACACCTCGACCCATTGAGCTTCATGCTCATGATCCTGCACGTAAGCATACAACCTAAATCAACTGATAGGTATTAACCATCAACCTGCTTGTATATCTGCGATTAGGTTATGTGGGAGACATGCTCGCTTGGTTACACCAAATGACTCCAATGGAAAAGGAAAATGCTCAAGCCCTCCTTAAAGGCTGTGACAAGTCGGGTTAGTACCTTGTTACAGACGTTTTGGATCGACAGTAGTGAGTTTCTTGTAATTTTGTTTTCAATAGATATCAGCGAATTGGTAAAAGGTGCCTTAGCAAATATCACCGAAGGTGTTTGCCGTCCCTTACGGTTGCGGTTGGAACAAGTAATATCACCTGACATCGGCCCTGCTGTACTTCACACGTTATCAGGATTAATTCGATTCTATCTTAATACTATCGGAGAGGTTATCATTTTTTGGTTTAAAACTTTTGGAACTGTTACGTGATTTACCCTTTCGTTTTAGGTTGTGCCAAACAGTGCATTAATTGAAACACTGAATGATGTATTCGATCAATGCCACCATACATTTTTAACCTCTTTGGAGTCCCATGTCCAAAGGCTCTTGGAACGAATTCAACCGCCCAGTCAAGATTTAAGTCCTTCTCTCGGGGTCAACCAACTGTTGAATTTATTACGGGACGTTCTTTCAGGAGGACATATAGTAGACGCGAAACCTTCTGACGTTTCTGAAGTATAAGTCTTTCATTTTGAAATCCTACTTTATAAAATGAGCAGTAATTTTATTATATGATATGGTAGGTGGTAAGCAGAGTATTGGATCCCTTGTTGCATTTGATAGAAGATACTGCCGGTCGACTTCCAAGGGTTGATCAAGCTGCCTACACGCTTAATTGCGTCTATCAGATTCACTCTTCGCTTTCGCTTTATGAACATGTCGAAGAACGTTTGGAGAATCTACAAGTAGCTTTGACATTAACAACAATTTTAGAGCATCGCTACATACTTTCCGGTTTTATAGGGGTTAATGGAGAACCAGTTAGCTCTTCTGAGCAATGAGCAGGCTACCAGCTTAATTCATAGTCTAGGATTAGGTCCAGTCTGTGCTCTTTTGCAAAATCAAGGTGACGGAGAATTGTTGTCCAATATTCCAGGCATGGACTCTTCTAGTTTACAGTCATTTCTGGTATTTTTCCACATTTTTTAAGCTTAAAAATATTTTACAAACAGTGCTTTTTGTTCAGGTGAAACTAGATGCTCTGCTGGGTGCACCGGACGCTTTGCAACTGGCACAGTGGAAATTGTTGATCAGTGGCTCTCACAGGAAAACCATTCAACGACGAGCGCTAGACACCGTTCTATCAATTTATGAGCAACTATATGATGCTGTTCACAATCCCGCTAACTGTTATGAGAATCCATCTAGTATTATGCCACGGACACCTCAGCAAGTGAGACATCTACTTGCATGATTCTTCACAGAGTTTGTGTAACTTATGATTAACAGAGTGTTTTCTAAATCCTTTAATATGTTAAAGACATGGTCTCAGTACAAGATAGATACACAAATGATCTTTACATTGTTGGATACTATTTAATCTTCGTCTGTTCTGGTGTGGCTGAACTTGTTGCTTCTGTTAAAGTCTTTATTCCCTGTTTGGGTTAAATACAAAACAAAGATAGCTTTCAGATTCAGTAAACTTATAGAAAAATTCCACTTCTGAACACTGAATGGCATACCCTAATGATAGGAAGTTCCATCTTCTCATTTTTGGGGACGAATCGCTCGATTTCTTGGAGTTTCGTCCACCCCCAATGTATCGATATCATTGCAGGCACCATCACAATCATAACGATGTTTCTCTTGGTGAATCTTGACAATTTTTGTGCCCAAGATAAGCCTTCCGCCATCCTTACATAAACACCAACAAATTCAGAAATAAAAGTTCATAACACTTAATAAAAGGATATTAAAACTTCTAAATAGTCAGTAGGCCTGCAGAGGATAAACCTTTGACTGAGCTAAATATTGAATACTTTATACCTACAACAGTTTAAGTGCACTTCAAGTTACAAAACTCAATCAAGTAATATTGGCAGACGACAATTCGTATTCGTAGTCATGGTAGCTAGCAGACTACGTGAATACAACTATAAGCTTCTATGAACGGTGATCTCATCTTTTGAAATTAGACGTTTAAAATCCCCTCATTAGGTGCTTCTATCAGTCAATTTTAAAAATATTCCGGAAAAATTTATAAGGACTTCACTACTCGATGGCTATGCACATGTCTGGTATGTCAAATCAAGGAGCAATGATGAATATGACCCCGCTACAGCAGCAACAGCTTCTTCAGCAGCAGCAGCAACAACAACAGCAGGCACCAGGAAATAATAATCCTCAACAAATGTTGCAGCATCAGCAACAGCAACCGTTAGTTCCAACCCAACAGGTAGCAGCAAATCCAAGTATGCCCAACCCAACTGCCTCCCATCCAACTACTGAACAACAAAAACTTGATCACATTGCCAAAGTCAAGACACTTCTCTGGCCACTCAAAGAGAGCTTAATAGTAATATCAGATTTGTAAATATCTCGTTTAATCATGTGCTAATAACTCTTGAAATTTGACAGACAAGTTTTAAGACAGCTGCCCAGAATTTTAATCAGAATGGCATGATAGATTTTGGAACAATGTAAGTCTCAACTTCAATTTTGGGCTTTGTCGTGAAGGTATCTGATGCTTTTCTTTTCCATGCAGGAAAGGAACAGAAGCCAATATACCTCGCTTTGACAAACAGCTGGAGGACTTCTATTCTATTTGTGACCAAATTGAACTCAATCTTCAAGCTGCCATTGGGTGTGCCTCCCAGGTTAGCACCAGCCAACGGCATGTTCCATCACAAGTGACTGTAGTGAGACAAGAACCTGTCATCAATCAGGAAATCATTTCTTATCCCAATTATGTTGGAGTTGCCAAAACTCAAGTTGCTTATGTGAAAGATGTAATTGATACTCTAAATGATGCTGCTCAGAACCTCTCTAATGATTAAACAAATCATCAGTCACATGATAATGTGCTTTTCTTTTTTTACTAAAAATACATTTGTTTGGTGAACTACAGTATTTCACAAACAATATGGTTATTGCAATTTTTTTGTAACTTCAGTGGAAAGTGTGGCCGTCGCGCGTAACTCGCAATCGTGAGAAAGATACCGCTAGCTTATTGTTCGGGAACGCGTGATCTTCAGAACTGAATTCACTCGTGACTTGGTTTTCTCACAATCGTAGCTATCTTCATTGTGATTTCCTGCTTTCGCAGGCTTTCTATATTCCCTATATAGATATTCCACTGAAGTTACATACTTTTTTTTTAAACTTACATTTTGATGCTAGCATCAGGTAGCAAAATAAGTTTCACCCTTATCCCGATTTGCCCAAATACTCTGGGAAAGCACAGTTGCCTCAAATGTTAGCGGATTCTATCAATCAGTATTGACTTCAAGTACGCTTATGAATGCACGTTGACGAGCATGACATTCAAATACAGCAAAGAATTGAGCTAAGAGATAAAAAAAAAAACAACTTGAAAGCCGCTATTCGTGATGAACTACGTCAGCGATTGTAAGCGGCTCAAATTTCTCCCCCACTTCGAATGCGACAAAAACCCACATCTGAATGCTGACGAACGGTCATCTGCCGAACTGATTTCTCTCATCTTCTTTGGCATTTATAAGCGAGAAAATTCAACGGTAAGGTATCCAGTCCCATTTCGACTTCAACCAACAACAAGATGTTTCTCAAGGTAATTTTTATTCCCAAACCCATTTTATTAACTACACTAAAGTAAAGGATTTTGCATTGCAGGCTTTTATTATCCTTTCTATCCTTTTCTGCTTGGCAACGGCTGCTAGGATTACCCCAATTGCTCCTGCAAGCGAATTCAAGCGTGACCATTTCAGTTTGGAGTCTTTCGGCCATGGCAAGCATCATTCACATGCGTTAAAAACGATTCGATCCCCTTTCGGTTCTTCAAACAAAGCCGTTGAAAGATCATTTCCTGAGAATGGATTGGATTCAGCTGGACCAGGTGCTCCTGCATACGGTAGTGTTGGAGGAGCTGGATTTGGTTCCCCTGTGGGCAATTTCAATGGGCCAACGGGCCAAACTAATCTAGGCGCAGCCGTTGTACACCCGGGATCATTTGGTGGGCAGCAAAGTGCCTTTGGAGGACCATCTGCATTTGGAGTACAGTCCGCTTCGTTTGCTGGGCAGCCTGGTTCGTTTGGAGGCCAATATCCATCTTTCGGAGGCCAACCTGGATCTCCCGTTGGTCAACCAGGACCCTTTGGTGGTCATCCGAACTCGTTTGGTAGTCACTCTGGTTTGTCTGGTGGCCAAGCTGGATCCTACGGTGGAGCGCAAGGAGCAGCTCCAGGATACAGCGGTGCTGCTCAAGGCGGTTACGGTGGAAATTCTGTAAGCTTAGATGTTTTTTTCCCTGTGAATTAGAACTAATGAAAGAATTATTTTGATAGGGCGCAGGAATGCCCTATCAGTTTCAATATAGTGTCAACGAATACGGCAATAACTTTGGACACTCGCAATTGAGCGACGGTAACCAAGTCAGTGGACGCTATTACGTGCAGCTGCCGGATGGCCGACTTCAAACTGTGGACTTCAAGGCAGATCCATTGAACGGCTACACCGCCGACGTCCAATACCAAGGCCAAGCCCAATACCCAAGCAATGAAGGAAGCTACGCTCTAGGATTAGGAAACGGTGGTGGTATTGGCGGCGGGTCCGTTGGACAACTACCACTTGCTTTCCACGATCAAGGAAACCATGGAAGTGGTCTTCCTGGCTCGTCTGGAAGCTATACTGATTCCGGTGCTTTTAGCGCCAAACCATATTAAAAGGTTGAGCTAAAGCGGATTTATCTAGCGAAAAATGTAACGCAAAATTTTTTAGCATTATATTGCAGTACATTTCAATAAAATACTATTGTCCAACACTTCATGTACTACAAAAAACACTAAAATTCAAAACACGGTACTCATAGCTTTGCTTGAACGTGACGTCAAGCCCGGCTAGCTCAGTCGGTAGAGCATGAGACTCTTAATCTCAGGGTCGTGGGTTCGAGCCCCACGTTGGGCGTTAATATTTTTGTTGCATGAACATTCTGTTTGTTACAAGATTTTTTGGTGCATCGTTCTAAAGGCAGTAAAAAGCAAGTACTGAGGATTTCTGTGTAAATCCTTTTTGCAAGCAGCAAAAAGAATTTTATTCAGGAAAATGAGATGCAAATTTGAAAAATTATTGCATCGACCGGGAATCGAACCCGGGCCGCCCGCGTACTGCATATTAATTTGGCAGGCGAGCATTCTACCACTGAACCATCGATGCTATGGTAGCCCATGTTCTATATTTTTAGTATTTTGGTTTTTTCTAATTTTAATTGAAAAATATATGCATCGACCGGGAATCGAACCCGGGCCGCCCGCGTTCTACACAGTTATTTTGGCAGGCGAGCATTCTACCACTGAACCATCGATGCGATGTTTTTCGGAGCAATCCTGTAAAAGAAGATACGATTTGTTAAGGGAGAAATGAGCTCTAAAAGGGACGAGGTTGCATGGGGAACGTCGTTAATGAACTTAACAAAGAGTTGGCAGTAATTTCAATTTGTATTCGCGTCCAACTGCTGCCCAAACATAACATTCGGCTACGTAATATTCAGTCGTCATAGTCGTATCGCAAATCACTAAAACAATGAAATTCGATAAAAATTAGCAAGTAAGATCGATTGACTAAGAATGGCAAACCTCAGGAAGTCTTTCACGAAAACAATGTCACGGGCATATGGTGTTGCAATCTTGCCAAAATTGACAAACCCACTTTCTTCCATGAATTTCACTATAGCTTCCTCGCCTTCGTCTACGTGTTCCCACTCAACCACTATCGTCTGTCCATCCATTATATTTAATTAAAATATCTTTCCACTATCAAATTGAATTTGTTTTCCTAACTCACCTTAATATCAACTTTGTGCCAGGGTATCGTTTTAAGTACTTTAAGCTCATGGCCTTCGATATCGAGGCTGAAAAAATCCACAGAAGTCCGCCCATAGGCTAGAAGAAACGAATAGAATGGAAAACATTGTACTGTTATTAGTTGATCGTTTCCAAACCAGGAAGACTTTTCTTGGATGCTTCCAACTTGGAAAACTGATTTGAAAGAGACCTATACGTAATAACAATAGAACTATTTGATTATCACGAAAAATGGATAAGCTGCTTTACAGAAATTACTTCAGTAGGGTAAGTTTCCAAACTGAGACAAGCAGGAACATGCGTTGCTTTTCTTTTACGGGTCAACAGAGAATCGTACGATCCACGGTCCGGTTCGATCAAAAGTCCTGTCCAATTTTTGTATCGTTCCATGTAAAGCGTATTTGACAAGAATTCCCCATCTGAGGCACCACATTCCACAAAGAAGCCATTCCTTTGGTTGCGTAATATTCTCATAACTGCTTTGGCTTGACCAGCAGATGGATCGGCTGTTTGTGGATTGTGTAAATCTAGTGGGACTTCTGGTCCCCAGGGTTTTTTCAAATATCGCTGTCGAATGAGATCTAGTACACATGGATGATCTTGTTGCAACCGATGGGTGTTGGCATATTCTAAATCAGGACAGAGTCAATAATTCAGTACTTTGATTAAGCAACCAATTTTTTTTTTTACCTAGGGTGCATTCTTTGACGTGTTGAGATTGTTTGGTCTCTTCCAGTAAATTGTACTTGGTTGTTTTAGTATTTGAAGATTTTCCGCCTTTATTTTCGTGAATCAAAAAGAAAAAGAAAAATAGTCCAATGCATAATAAAATAGATGATTTTCGACGAGCCACAAAAATCCGAATTCCTCTGAAGCTAAACAGATTGATAAGATTAGTTTTGAAGCAATTCGCCAATTGCCTCTAAATCCACAGAATTTACCTGATGAACGTCATCCTTGTTGAAGAAGAAAATGCAGGCACAAAATTTGAATATCAATGAAATTCACACATAATCTCTGAAAAGCTGCTGGAAGAGGAGCACGGAACAGCAACCAAGTTGGATTTCAAGCCACGACTGCAACATTCAATGGCCAGAGTCTCTTCGATTTGAAATGATGCTGCTAACCAAATTTTAACGCAAGCTTTCAAGCTGTATGCAGTACACGTCAGCAGCTATAGGGAGAGATCGAGAAGAATTTTGGTAACCTTCAGCAGAGATGGACGTGGATATAATTGAACCGCTGCAGGGTAGTAAATCTAGTACTTGTGTAATCACTGTTCTTTTCTATTCAGAAGAGTTAGATATCCTCTAAGCTGATGGCACTTGTATCCTACAAGTTCTAGATCTTATTGAAAGACTAGAGCCGGTAGCTTCACCAACAGAGCTAGGTATTCAATCATACAAATATGACACCTAACTTTGATCAATCTACTCTCCCAAATCAAGGGATTCCTAGAGTACCGCCGAGGCCGCCCAAACACGCGAATAAAATAGCTAAGAGCGGGCAACCCAAAATAGAATAGGTGAGTTTTAGAGGTCTGGAACCATCTAGAAAAATTCAATCTTCCTCCTGGCTGCCCGCTGGGGCAGCCATTCGATCCATCCGCCTTAGCTACTTGTCTATACACTCGTTGCATCTGCCTGTGAATTCACCCAGTATAGCCTACCTCCCTGTCCATCCTCCCTTTTCATCTGACCATTGATCCACCCACTGTTCTTGCCCGTTCAACAATTTTACTGTTATAGCCGGCCGACCCAGCGTTCTATTTGTCTGTTGCTCCACCTGCAGAATCCGCCCGTCAGCTGATCATTCTTTATGCTCGTTGTCTTACACGTATTGGCCTATCAATGAGCTCGTTCTTCCAACTGTTGGCCTGCTTGCTGTATTTTGCCTGCTGGCCAATCAATCTACATGTCCGTTTCTGTTTGTCCTTGCCCTTGCATTCCTCCCTTATTGTTTTTCCCCTTCGGTCCATCCACTTTATTTCATTATTTGTAGCTGCAGTCCGTCTATCCAGGCGTTTAGTTACACACCTCGATCCATCCAGTAGATCTGCCGGCTCGTTGCAGTTATCTTCTGCCCGCTGTGACAGCTCATTACTCCACTCGTTGAGGGTTAAAAAACAAACAAACAAGATAGTTGGAAAGGTTAAAAGAAGCGAAAAGCGGAAAGGTATCAACTAGTCAGCGGGGGTTAAGCGAGGTGAGAATATTAACCCTTTTCTTGGGTAGTCGCCACCACCAGCAACTGACAGTGTGTCAACATTACTCGTTCAAGTCAACGCAGAAAAAGAAAACGAGATAAAGCAAGTTGGGTTAAGGAAAATAATTTGCTCGGCTTCTTGATATTCGACACAATCGGGATAGAAGAATGAAGAACATTGGCCGAACTAAACGGCTGTCTGATCCGCTGTGTCATGCATCACTGTCGAAACGCACAGGCACATAATTGATTAGCGAGGGATAACATGATGGAAATTATCGCGTTTGATGTTCCGTTTAATTACTGATAAACACCGCTTTATATATTCGTTTGTGGTTCGGTGATTCTCCGGAGTGAAGCACGTGCTATTCCCACAAAGTTCCTAGAATTCTATTGGCGTGGCAAGAGGTTGCATCAAATCGACTTCTTAGAATTAGAATCAACGGGTGTCTTTAGCATTTACTGTTAGCTATTTCTTGGAAAAGAAGCCAAAATAAGGGTTGATTCGTCATACCAGGAAATTAGAGCTATAGTATAGAAAACAATAAACAATAAATAAGCAGACTTAGAAAGTGGAATATATAGTGCAAACGATACAAGAATCTCATGATGGACTATCAGCGCACGAAATACGAGCAATAATTTCTCCGCAAAACAAGAAATCAATGCAATTTAGTATATCCTGGATGAGGGCAGACACTAACCTTAGCTCTAAAAAAATTGTTTGTCCATCCCTTACCTCTAAAAAAATTGTTTGTCCATCCCTTACCTCGGGGTGTTATGAAACACGGTTTGATGTCGCAAAAATTCAGGTTTTTTTAAGAACCATCTGCCCGCCAGTAAATTTAAATATAGGATTTATATCCTCTGTAAGACAATGTCGGGATCCAGCAAGCAAACAGGTTGAACAAGTGTGCACACCATATCAAACAAAATAAAAGCGACGAGCTGCCATTGATAAGTTCGTCGTTTTATAGTCTAGCCATGTGCCATCGTAATATATAAAGGGATCCATTCACTGTGTTAGCATCAGTAGCTCGGCAGTCAAAGAAGCAGATGGAGGAAAATGTTGCTTTATTCCTCTTTGGTTTTCTACTGCTGCATCATCTCCGTGGCCGTTTGGGGCAGGAGATCTTTCCATAAAGAAGTCAGTGAGCCTTTTTCCCCCAAAACGTCTACATATTGGCATTCTTTGTTGCACTATTTCGCTGCCAACAATGTCTACTTCGGTCGCCATCCGGCAAGAAAGCACGTGCAAGGTATTAGCCAATCAAGAGCTCACTTTGTGTGATAAATAAAGTTTACTTTTAAACCAGAATAATATCAAGTAATTGTTCAATTCTGTGAAGTTCCATTTGATATCACAGAGCCTTACGTTTTTAATTCCAATGACGGCTCCGTACCGCGTTATGGTGGCTGGCGAGCAAAGCACGCCCAGTCATTTAATCAGCAAGATCAACCAGAAGAAACCATGTATGCAGCCTTCGAAGGATTGGGCGAAGATGCAGAGTACCTGAATCAAAATATACCCTTTGGTAATTAACTTTCATCTTTCTTCGAGATGAGAGTCACTTTTTGACATTGGACATGTTTCTTTTGAAAATATTGAATTACTTGTGGGCGTGACAAAATCAATTGATGTTCTTATTTTTTTTTTGTCGTTAATAGACGGGGCTATCGAACCCTATCCGCAATTTCATTTAGAAGACTATCGAAGCCACCCATCATTCTTAAACCTACTTGCGCAAGCGCATAAAGGAAATCTTTATCCTCAAGGGCCATACGTATCTCCTTCAGAAATTATTTTTGGAAAGCAAACAGGACTCCGAAGACCAGGAAGACCATACGGTAACAATTCGATGGGCAAAATAAAAGATCGATGGCCCTACCTTTCGAATCGTCTATCACAAATGAGAAGGAGACATTGATGCGCGTGAAATTAGCATTATTTAAAGTTTTTCGTTTTTGTGGTACGATGCGCATAGGACGACCCCGTCCGCCCTGTCAAAATGGAAGGCCTGGTCCGCCTGGCCCATCAGGTCCAACTGGTCGTAAAGGAGACGCGGGAGCAACTGGCCAAACTGGCCCAGCTGGCCCCAAAGGAGACCCGGGGCGCGACGGACTTGACGGCAATGATGGTGCTGACGGCGCCAATGGTGCTGATGGAGCCACTGGCCCAGCTGGTCCTTCAGGCCCCAAAGGTGCGACGGGTGACATGGGACCCACGGGTCCAACAGGACAAACTGGGGGGATTGGACCTATAGGTCCTACTGGGCCAAAAGGCGATGACGGTGGTAATGGTCTTGATGGTAAAGACGGTAAAGATGGTCTTACTGGTCCTACTGGTCCTACTGGACCTAATGGCGCTACTGGCCCTACTGGTCCTGCTGGTCCTACTGGCCCTACTGGCCCTATTGGTCCTCTTGGTCCTCCCGGCCCTCCCGGCCCACCCGGCCCACCTGGTTCTGGTAATCCTGGTAATTCTCCGGGTTAGCCGTTGGATTTTGGATTCCCAGATTTGGGTTCCTTACAGTGTTTTCTGCAAAAAAATGTTACCAAATTAACTGCCAAATGAAAACAATAAACTTTCGAACCATCTTTATCCAAGAAACCCCAGAGGTAGACAAATTCATCTAGCTTAATCAGAGCAATTTTAAACATATTTAATTTGAATAAGTATTGCCGCCTTACGCGATTGTATCCAAAACTCTTCATTAAACTCTATGATACCTGAGGAAAGGAACGTAAACTTTAGCTTTATGTTTAGCTGAAGTGTCCGCTTAGTTGTTGCAGTTTCATTCGTAATGTTTCGTTATATCATTCAGTTTTGCTCAACAGCCGAACGTCGTCCGGATGTCTCAATCGTTATTTGTCCTTATAGGCTTCTGCCATTTCTTGCATGATCATAATAAATGATTCTCTTTGCAAACGTTTCAGGTGGCTGAAGAAGTCTGTCAGTTGGCCACGTACACAGACGAAATAAAAACCAACAATTTATGTTGAACGACAATGCGTTTTGCTGCGACATCGTCTTGCCTTCTTATTTACCAACATGCCTCATAGTTTCATTTTGGACGCTGTTTCTCATTTCATTAGCGCTATAAGTTTCTGATTTATTTGCACGAAACCATCGTTTCCCAGAATTTTTCCACAACATATGTGGCAAAAGTCGGGTGAAACTGCACATGTAACAAAGGTGGCAAGCGAACTAGATTTCATAAAAATTAGCATTCGTTCGCGGAACAATGCGATTCGGGGGAGGGGGGGTAAACACGTGTACTCCGCAGTTAGGCTACTTCCAGGAACGGTTCGATCTCGCCTGGTGGTATTTGGCCAAAAAACAATTTTCATGACCTGAAATAAACTCTTCATAGCAATCCTGTTTCCAACCGTTAGTTGCATTCAATTTTTCCGGGATGGTCATTGCATTAGGAGGTGATTCACACGGGTCAGGAAAAGAATGCTGGCCTACGGAAATCAACGAACGAGTTCTAAACACATTAAAAAGGCGGAATATGTAGCCAAGGCGGCAACGGATTACCTTGATTAATGATCAGGGCATTCACAACGGACAATGATCTCCTTGCAGGTAAAGAAATTGGTGCAATTTTGTATATGCTGAAAAAAATGCAGGCATCGGTCTTCGTTCAAGAAATGATTTGCCCATCCCTGGCCTTGAGGCTTTAAGACAAGTATGGCGTGTTGTTGAACCAAAACTCCCGCTTTCAAAGATCATCGTGCCCTTCAGTTAATTGTGTGGGGTATTTTGGGTTCGTGGATGAAATTGCGATGATCAAGTGAACAAACAGGTTTGAAGAGTGTACACATTACCTCAAACAAAAGAAAAGTAGTAGAGTATCAGTATTAAGTTCTGCCTTCCGTAACCTAATCATCCCGCCGATCGGACAAGCCGCTGCGGAAAAAACACTACTCCCGACAAGCTGATTAGGGTATATAAAGAGATGCATCAACGGAGTCGATTAGATTACGGAGAATGTTGCACATTTCCTCCTTAATCTTTTACCTCTCCGTTGCCTTGTTTTGTTCCGTTGGGGGCAAGAGAACTCCGCTGACGGAAAACGAACCGGAAAGATCTCAACGGGAACTACCCTATTCATCTTTGTACACTGTACTACCCGATGTTCCCTTGTACGATGGCGTATTAAACGAAAATGATCAGCCAACGAGACGAGGTATTGGATTTATACATTTTGTCACATAAACTATATGCAAATAAAAATTCGTTGGGAGCTAATAAATCGTGACATTCATATGCAAGTTCCTACTGCTTTTCTGGGAAGACCTCCGCATCGAACGGGACCTAACGTACATGACAGAGATGCTCACCCGCTGTATGGAGTCGTGTTGCCATTTAACTATGCAGATCAGTTTAACCAAGGCTTTCACCAAAACGAAAACAAGTATGCAACGGCTGGAGCATTGGGTGGAAATGGGGAGAACCTGATGATCAGGCAACCACCAGGTAACCGAAATTGCCATCTCAGTTTTGTTCATATTTCCACAACGAGCTACTAAAGTTTTAAATGTTAATTAGAAGCATATTGAGTACAATCATACGACTCGTTCTGTTTAGCATTCAATAATGTTGGGTGCAGCTTGTCGGGAAGAAGGCATATTAACCTCCCATTATCCTTGCTATTTAGGGAGTCCTTTTGTTCCTCATCTATCCGCATCGTTTTACGGGGGTCATCCATATTCTTACGTGGAAAAGCGCCAAAATGGGCCACTCCTATCTCTAATCATGCAACTACAAGCGCAAGTTGGTGCACTGATGAGCCAGTTTGCTAGTCAAGGACTGGACCAATTGCGAGGTAAAACGATTAGACTATTTATAAAGAAAATTCGATTTAGTTTGTTGACTGCATTGTATTGAAGTTTCAAAGTTTCGTATTCCGTTGGCGACCTTACCAAAAGGCATATTTTCTTAATTTTTTGTGTATATATGTTGTCTAGGTCCGCCAGGTCCACCTGGACCACCTGGTCCTACAGGACCACCAGGGACATGCACAAATGGATCACCCTGTCCGCCTGGTCCACCAGGTCCTAGAGGACCACCCGGACCAACAGGACCAACAGGACAAACCGGCCCAATCGGACCTTCTGGAACAGACGGCGTAGACGGACAAATCGGCCCAGATGGACCAGAGGGACCCGAAGGACCAATGGGTCCGCCTGGTAATGATGGTACTGATGGAGCAATGGGCCCAGAGGGCCCTATGGGCCCAGAAGGCCCCGCTGGCTCCAAAGGCGACGCCGGAGATCCTGGACCACGCGGTCCTGACGGTGCCATAGGGCCATCTGGAGAGGCTGGCCAAGCTGGCCCACAAGGTGATAAAGGTGACAAAGGAGACAAGGGAGATACAGGTTCAGCTGGCCAAGCCGGAACGGCAGGTGAGCAAGGATCACCCGGCAATGATGGTAGGGATGGTGCGGATGGTGCGACTGGTCCTGCTGGAGATAAAGGAGCAAAAGGTGATACTGGTTCTATCGGTCCTATTGGTCCTATTGGCCCTCTTGGTCCTATCGGTCCTATTGGTCCTATTGGCCCTATTGGCCCTAACGGCCCCGCCGGTCCTGGCGGCTCTGCTGGTCCTGCTGGTCCTATTGGCCCTATTGGCCCTAGCGGTTCTATTGGGCCAACTGGTCCTATCGGCCCTATCGGCCCTCCCGGCCCTCCTGGCCCTCCTGGGCCAGCGTCAAATGCTGGCGGGCAAGGAGGTGGAGTTGGGCGCTGAAATGTTTGGGAATGTTGCTATAAGATATTGGGGTATAATTATAAGAAGCAGTGACATTTATTATAAACGAGGACAGCCTTGGAGAACACTGTGATGTTGGTTATCTTTAACTTGATAAAGTATGTGCACGTACCTATTTCTATCTATGCTGGGAATTTCATTTCATGTTTAATTTTCATAATAACTATGTTACCTATCAGCTATCTGTGTATTAAACGTATGGCTTTGTACGGTCTGCGATGTTCATTGCATGACTCCAATAGACATTAATTAACATATTAGCGGCTGCACATCAATAATGAATCCCAAATACCTAACTGTTAACATGTGACTCTGGATTGTTAGCCTGCCGGATATATACACCTTTATAAACCTTCCAGCATCACAAATGGCTGATGGTGGTTATTTGCATACTGGAAAATAACATGCCACATTCTTGAATGCTGATTCTTGATCGGTCGTTATTTTACCTCAGGCCGTTAACATCGCGTAGAGCCCGAACAACAAGTTTTTCTGGGAACAATTAGTTTTGATTTGACTACAGAATATTGGACTAGTAGATCTAGTGGCTGCCACCCAGGCTGTGCTATCAGTTGGCTAAAATCGTTTTCTTACCTCTAGGCTAAAAAGAAATGTCGCATGCGTGTTCACCAAGATGCTGATTGCTGCCCTTTCTTAATCAACTTTTTTTCCCAGTCGAATTCGGTCGTGATTACAAAACAAGCGTACATTAGGTATTCCAAAGAATTGCCTTTACGTATACGATATACACCTCAAACCAAAACAAAAACAGCAACGCATTCTTCATAGGCTGCACGCATCATAGAATAGGGTGTGTCCTCGTTCGTCGAACAGCTGCCAACTGTCTCATACATATATGTATGAAGTGGATGTCTTCAAGATGTATGAAAGTGAAGAGATGTAAGTGAAATGAAGTTTGTGCGATGCTAATGAATTTTTGCATTGGCTTACCAGCGCCTAACGCTATTTTAGAAAGACAGCCACATCACATCACATGGCACGCCAGGTCAAGACGGTACTAATGGAGCAAACGGTTCACCTGGAGCAAAAGGAGATAAAGGTGACCCTGGCGTTGCTAGTCCTCCCGGCCCTGCTGCCAGTCCTGCTGCACCGGCAGGAAACGCTGGAAAAGGAAATGCGCCCTAATATGTGTAAGAACGTCGCTAAGATTTTTCGAAGTGCCGCGTACAGATAAGATGTTGTTTACTTTCAAATGAAGTTAAATAGCTTTGGGAAGCATTTAAATCTTTGTTTTCAGCAACTCCGTACAGTACGGACGTGTATTTATAGACATTTAATCTGCATAATTCTGGAGTTTTAATATACATTTTTCTGTGCCGTCTTAAGTATGGCTTTGGATGTTTCAGCTAAAAGTGGTTCGTTTGGCACGTTTTAGCCTAGATACGAATGTGGCAATATCGGTTATTAGATATTCATCCATTTCGTATCGGTGTGTATCGTTACCGTTATGTTGCTGCAAGGAAATGAAGGGGATACAATCTTCGGTGAGAAAAAACCGACAGAAATGTAGGTTCGAAAGACAATTCTAATGGGTAAGGAAATTCCTGGAAGAGCAATAGTTCATCGTATCCTTGTTTGGCAAAGCTAACAATTGTTATCTGGAAGCTGGTTTATACAAGGGAAGGATAAGCTGTCGCTGATTTATTGCCTTAAGGCACAAAACAATTAGCACAATGTGTTCATCTAATGTCTGAACTCCATCTGCAGTTATGTGTTAGTGAAATAGTCTTTCGTACCAACAGTTTCTGAAATAAATGTAACAAAGGTGACTAAAGCAATATATTTAATCCGAAGTTTTTTACATTAATTAAAAAAACTATTGGTGCAACGCAAAAACGAATCCGGTTTTCGTGATCCCCGTTAAATTTCGAATAAGATCTATGCATTTTTAGCTATAGTTACATTTTTGCCAAAAATGAAAAAGTGGGAAGGCAATAGCCTTCTTACTTTTGTCAAAGTTGGCAAAAAACGAAATCTCACGGAATTAGCTTAAACTCAACAGAAAGAATCAGAATTAAACGCTGATTCCAAATGTAGCTTTAGTTTCCCGTTTCGTTGTGTAGTTTCTGAATAAATCGCAATTTAAGTGATTTTTGTTTGTTTTTAGTCGCCAGCGCCATCTACTAGCAAGAAAATCATTAAAATTGGTATCGATACCGGAAAAATCAATCAAACTAGAATATAGACTAAATCCCTATCGGGAAGTTTAATAAAAGTGAACGAAACTGGATTGTCTACAAGAATTTAAAAAAAAACTGTTGAATTTCCATTAAAGGTTGCAAAAACAATTTTTACATTTTTTTTTTTCAATACACCCGGAATACTGATCGTCTACCTTTAAAATTGAATCCCTTAAAAAAAAAGCAAGTTCAAGGACAATATTCGTGATCCACGTTTAATTTGGAGTATCGATCTTTTGTTTTTAAAGCTACATTGAGGTTTCTTATAAAAAAAAACAATTACGAAAAAGTCGGGCTTATTTTGTCGGGCTTGTTTTTTACGCCCGAAAAAAATTGGGCTTGTAAAATTGATTCCAAATATAATGAAACGTAGCACATTTCAATAACACTTGGATGTTGGTTCCCAATAAAATATTTTTTCTCCCTTTGGTTATTCGGTTTTTGAATAAAACGCAATCAAAGTGGTCTCAGACAAACTACGTTGGACCCGAATAACGCAAAAACTATTAGTCCCATGTAAAAATGAAGCCGGTTTTCGTGATTCCGGTTAAATTTCGAGTAAGATTCATGTATTTTAGCTATATTTAATTTTTTGCCAAAAATGAAAAAGTGGGAAGGCTATAGCCTTCTCACTTTTGTCAAAATCGGCAAAAAACGAAATCTCACGGAATTGGTTTAAACTCATCACAAAGAATCAAAATTAAACGCTGATTCCGAATATAGCATTAGTTTTCCCCTTTGTTGTGCAGTTTTTGAATAAAACGCAATCAAAATGATTTTAATTTGTTTACCGTCGCCAACGCCATCTATTAACAGAAACATCGTAAAAATAGGTTTCGATGCTGGAAATGTCAATCAAACTAGGATCTAAACATGATTTAGGGGTAAACTAATATTGTGTTCGTAATCTGCGTTAAATTTTGCTTACCATGGGTGAGTTTCAACGAATTTTAAGAGATTGCAGTTTTTGCTGATTTTGACAAAAAGTGGTAAGGCTATAGCCTTCCCACTTTTTCATTTTTGGCCAAATTTCAAATTTACCTTAAAATACATGATTTCGATTCAGAATTGAATGCTGATCACGGAAATCAAGTTTATTTTTCAACTGGCCTTATAGTTTTCGAACTAAATGAAGAAAATGACCGTGGGAAAATTGCCTCCGAAACCTGCAAAAACTGACACTCATTGGAATTTTTTTTAAATCACAGAATATACTCAAAATTGAATGCTGATTCCGGGAAAATAGCTATTTTTTTCATAAAGTCAACCGTTTTTTAAATACACCGGATATCTCAAAGAAAGCTAGCGGGCCAGTACGTTCCAGCGCTAATGCGATGAGCGCGATAAACGATGCTAACGCTAGCGGTATAGCGCACTGACGCGCTAATTAGGTAAACACGTTTTTACGTTTATTTCAAACATTAACTACCCTAGGTTAAAATAAATTGTATTTCCGTAATTCTCGTGAAATTTTAAATGTAAATCATGTATAGCTAGCTAATATAATCAAATATTTGTGCTGCATCGCATTAGCGCTGGAGCGTACTGGCGCGTTAGCTTTCTTTGAAATATCCGGTGTATTTAAAAAACGGTTGACTTTATGAAAAAAATAGCTATTTTCCCGGAATCAGCATTCAATTTTGAGTATATTCTGTGATTTAAAAAAAATTCCAATGAGTGTCAGTTTTTGCAGGTTTCGGAGGCAATTTTCCCACGGTCATTTTCTTCATTTAGTTCGAAAACTATAAGGCCAGTTGAAAAATAAACTTGATTTCCGTGATCAGCATTCAATTCTGAATCGAAATCATGTATTTTAAGGTAAATTTGAAATTTGGCCAAAAATGAAAAAGTGGGAAGGCTATAGCCTTACCACTTTTTGTCAAAATCAGCAAAAACTGCAATCTCTTAAAATTCGTTGAAACTCACCCATGGTAAGCAAAATTTAACGCAGATTACGAACACAATATTAGTTTACCCCTAAATCATGTTTAGATCCTAGTTTGATTGATATTTCCAGCATCGAAACCTATTTTTACGATGTTTCTGTTAATAGATGGCGTTGGCGACGGTAAACAAATTAAAATCATTTTGATTGCGTTTTATTCAAAAACTGCACAACAAAGTGGAAAACTAATGCTATATTCGGAATCAGCGTTTAATTCTGATTCTTTGTAATGAGTTTAAACCAATTCCGTGAGATT
This sequence comes from Daphnia carinata, assembly GCF_022539665.2. NCBI lineage: Eukaryota > Metazoa > Arthropoda > Branchiopoda > Diplostraca > Daphniidae > Daphnia > Daphnia carinata. The sequence goes on along the minus strand of NC_081333.1, from coordinate 2,692,039 downwards.
TCGTTTTTTGCCGATTTTGACAAAAGTGAGAAGGCTATAGCCTTCCCACTTTTTCATTTTTGGCAAAAATTAAACATAGCTAAAAATACATGAATCTTACTCGAAATTTAACGGGAATCACGAAAACCAGCTTCATTTTTACATGGGACTAATAGTTTTTGCGTTATTCGGGTCAACGTAGTTTGGCTGAGACCACTTTGCGTTTAATTAAAAAAAAGCATAAGTAAGGGAAAAATAAATAGTTTATTCGGAACCAACATTCAAAGGTTGTTGGGACACGTGCTTGATTATTTGCGATACAACGAAATTATATGAATCCACTATTGATTCTCAGTTACTCCTGCCGTGCCTCAAACCTCCCTTTACCTGACAAACGAAACTCATTCCGATGTGGCAACGCGTCAGAATAGCGCAATACTCAACCTACTGGCGCAAGCACAATCACAAGGAGGGAGCCTCCTAATGCAAGGAGGGAGCCTCCTAATGCAAGGAGGGAGCCTACTAACGCAAGGAGGGAGCCTACTAACGCAAGGAGGAAGTTCGTTAACGAATGGACTAAACATTTCGTTTCCAAGTGGCTTATTTGGCTATTTGTTTGGAAATCGAATACTGCAATTCAGATGTAAGATTACATGTCATCGAAAGATGAAGGTTTCGATGCCAATTTATTTATAAATTTCTTTGTAGGTGCTGTCGGACCTCCTGGAGAACCTGGTTCTCCTGGTCCTTCGGGTTCCCCTGGTTCTCCGGGTCCTACTGGTACACCAGGTGTGACCGGAGCTCCTGGCCTCAGAGGAGACGTCGGACCAACTGGAGCACCCGGAGCTATTGGTTCTACTGGGGCTCCCGGACCTACAGGTGACCCAGGGCCTACAGGTGCTCCCAGACCTCCAGGTGATCCTGGGCCTACAGGCACTCCTGGAGTTACGGGTGACCCCGGACCTACAGGTGCTCCCGGACCTACAGGTGCTCCCGGGCCCACAGGCGCTCCCGGACCTATAGGCGATCCCGGACCTATAGGCGCTCCCGGACCTACAGGCGCTCCCGGACCTACAGGCGCTCCCGGGGCTACTGGTACTCCCAGACCAACAGGTGCTCCCGGACCAACAGGCGCTCCCGGACCTACAGGTGCTCCTGAACCTACTGGCGATCCTGGACCTACAGGCGTTCCCGGACCTACTGGTGCTCCCGGACCGGCAGGCACTCCCGGAAATGCAAACTATCCTGGTCCTGGCGGTCGTCGCAGGCGCCATAGACCTTAAGATATGAAGACAAGAGCACTTATAGCTGTACTCCGGTTTTTGTAGTGTAATCGCATAAGCTGGAAGATTCTCTTTTGTATTATTTGGTTAACGTTGTGGCTTCTATAATTTAAATAATCATAATGCAACCTAATGCGTTGAACCAGTTTCCATCAATTTTGCGAGCACAATCATAAAAGAGTCATTTCGTTCAACATTGGCTTTAATCAAACTATAATTACTACGATGAAAAAAGAGAGCTTAAGTTGGATTATAGTTTGGCTGCTCGTTAAAGTTCTTCACTATCGATTGTCATATAAACTTGCGAAGACATGTTTTATTTTGGTGATTTCAAAACCCAACTTTTGCTTTTAGTTGTCGTTATAGTTCACATTATCAAAAAGATCGTCGCATTTGTGTTATGAAATTCACCTCTGGGGAGCTTTAAAACCAACTGATCTCGTTTGATGCGGTAGAGTACATCGAAGCTCGTTACTCATCGTAATCAATGTAGTCGTACCGCAGATCGCTTCAGAACACGAACAGAATAAAAAAACAGTTGCATTACAAGTTATATACTAAATGGGAAATACAATAATGGAACTTACTCGAGGAAATCCTTGACGAAGACCACATCTCTGGCGTAAGGCGTGGCGATTCTGCCAAAATTAAACGTAGCCTTGCTCTTTCATGTAATCAACGACGGCGTAATAGCCTTCTTCGACATGTTCCCATTCAACGGCCACAACGTCACATCAAATGTACATTCAATCGAAATTCTTTGAAAGGATGTGTCAATTCGTTACGGTTATGTTGACTTTGTGCCAGGGGATGGTCTTGAGTATTTGCAGTTCGTGTCCTTCGACGTCGAGGCTGAAGAAATCCACCCAGGTCTAGCCGTGGGCCAGCAAAATGGAATAGAGTGGCAAACACTGGACGTTAGTCAATTTGCCTTTAGCCAACTCAGATTGCGAAACTTTACTGCCAATAATTTTGCCTGTAATTTCAGTTTTATCAAAGGATGCCTATTTATTAAAAAATATGAAAAATAAGGAAATGGTTAAAGAATGATCGTAATCAACAATTTTTGTGTACTTCGGTTGGGTATTTTTCTAAACTGAGGCAATTCGGCAGTGTCCACGATTTGCGATTGCGTTTGGCCAGGTTGCCATAAGATTTCGGTTCAAGCTCGATCAGCAATCCAGTCCAGTTCATATAGCGTTCAAGGAAAAGCGAATTGGAAAACGATTCACCATCAGCTGCTCCACTCTCGATGAAAAAGTCTTTTGTCTATATATATTTAACAAAGGCTTTTTAAAACAGTAGGATGTGACGATGATGTCGTGAATTAAAATTACTAGATTCCTTAGTAAACGTAGGATGGCCGTCACTTGACCAGCGGACTGATCTTTAATGTTCGGGTAGTCCAGGTAGAGTGGCACGTCAGCAGGTGATGGTTTATTAAGATACTGACGCCGAATAATATCCAACAGGCACAGATGATCTTGCTGTAATTTGTGTTCATTTGCATATTCTGAATGTAATCAGAAATTGAATGTGCTCTCGTTTAATTAAACAAACGTTTTAAACTTACCGATTGTGCAGTCTTTGACGTATCTGGGCATATTTGGCGTCTCTTCCATCAAGTTGTAAAGAACCTTCTTCTTCGTCATTTTGTGATGGGGCTCGTTATCCATCACGAACCGTTTGATCAGAAACAACCCAATTATGTTGAGAAATGACATTACAAGCATACGACGCCAGACCATTAATATTGTAATGCTCCTATACAAACGAGAAATTTTAGCAATAATATTCAACACGTATAAATGAAACGTATACGTACCGCCAGGTCGCCATTTTTTGCCAATGGGGACGTTTAAAAACAATTATATCACTATCAAGAATTTCACATTGGTGGATCACGAGATTTTCTTTTCTTTTTTTTTTTTTTGGGGGGGGGGGGGGTATAGCTTGGTTAGCTACCGCTACCTTGAACTTGCGCTTCTCGAGTGAAGCCGGAATTTTTCTCCAGACATCAGTCAATGTGTTTCATCCTTCGATGTATGCCTTCGGACCTCTAATGATGAAACAGAACCACTGGAAGCAGGTTTACGTTCGCCCTATTCAAGTTGAATAGTGTTTCCTTTGGCTGTTACGAGTCTATCAAAAGAAATCGGGAGCTATCTGACCTTCGGTTGCATTTGGCCGAAAGGAAAGCAAGGAAATTGCTAAATCAATTCGTAGGAGATATCGGTAATTATTATCCCATTTTTCAACCGTCAGGTGACCCTAGAGCTTACAATCCTCTAGACCAGCAAGGTATAGTAGGTTCCCGTAGGGTACAGAGCGCATTGATCGCAATCTTTTTGTTATCTTCTTTTATTCTGAACACTATAACATTTAAGCGGTTTGATGTCGCAAAAATTCAGTTTTTTTTTAAGAACCATCTGCCCGCCAGTAAATTTAAATATAGGAATTATATCCTCTGTAAGACACTGTCGGGATCCAGCAAGCAAACAAGTTGAACAAGTGTGCACACCATATAAAAATAAAATAAAAGCGACGAGCTGCCATTGATAAGCTCGTCTTTGATAATCTAGCCATGTGCCATCGTAATATATAAAGGGATCCATTCACTGTGTTAGCATCAGTAGCTCGGCAGCCAAAGAAGCAGATGGATGAAAAAGTTGCTTTATTCATCTTTGGTTTTCTATTGCTGCATCATCTCCGTGGCCGTTTGGGGCTCTTTCCATAAAGAAGTTGCTGGCCCTTTTTTCTCCAAAACGTCTACATATTGGCATTGTTTGTTGCGCTGTTTGGTTGCTAACAATGTCTACTTTGGTCGCCATCCGGCAAGAAAGCACCTGCAAGGTAATCAAGAGTTCACTTTGTGTGATAACTAAACTTTACTTTTCAAATAGAATAAAATCAAGTAATTTTTCAATTCTGTGAAGTTCCATTTGATATTAGAGAAGAGCCTTACGTTGTTAATGCCAATGACGACTATGTACCGCGTTATGGTAGCTGGCGAGCAAAGTACGCCCAGTCACTTGATCAGTAAATTCAACAAGAAGAAACCACGTATGCAGCCCTCGAAGGATTGGGCGAAGATGAAGAGTACCTAAATCCAAATGTACCCTTTGGTAATTAACTTCTATCTTCTTTTAGATGAGAGTCATGTTTTGCCACTGGACTTGTTTCATTTGAAAATATTGAATTACTTGTGGCCGTGACAAAATCAATTGATGTTCTTATTTTTTTTGTCGTTAATACCCGGGGCTATCGAACCCTATCTGCCAGTTCATTTAGAAGACTATCGAAGCCACCCATCATTCTTAAACCTACTTGCACAAGCGCATGAAGACAATCTCTATCCTCAAGGGCCATACGTATCTCCTTCAGAAATGATGTTTGGAAAGCAAAATAGACCTGAATACCAGGAAGACCATACGGTAACAATTCGATGGGCAAAGTGAAACATCGATGGCCCTACCTTTCGAATCGTCAATCACAAATGAGAAGGCGACATTGATGCGAGTGAAATTAGCATTGCTTAAAGCTATTCGTTTTTTGTGGTACGATGCGCATAGGTTTACTCTGTCCGCCCTGCCTAAATGGAAGGCCTGGTCCGCCTGGTCCATCAGGTCCAACCGGTCGTAAACGAGACGTGGGGGGCAACTGGCCCAGCTGGCCCCAAAGGAGCTCCGGGACGCGATGGAATTGACGGCAAGGATGGTGCTGGCGGTGCCAAAGGTGCTAATGGAGCCACTGGCCCAGCTGGTCCCAAAGGAGATCCGGGACGCGACGGAATTAACGGGAATGACGGGGCTGACGGTGCCAAAGGTGCTGATGGAGCCATTGTCTCAGCTGGTCCCAAAGGACACGCAGGACGCGACGGAATTAACGGCAATGACGGCGCTGACGGTGCCAAGGGTACCGATGGAGCCACTGGCCCAGCTGGCCCCAAGGGAGATCGGGGACGCGACGGAATTGACGGCAGTGACGGTGCCAAAGGTGCCGATGGAGCCATTGGCCCAGCTGGCCCCAAAGGAGACCCGGGGCGCGACGCACTTGACGGCAATGACGGTGCTGACGGCGCCAATGGTGCTGATGGAGCCACTGGTTCAGCTGGGCCTACAGGCCCCAAAGGTGCGACGGGTGACATGGGACCCACGGGTCCAACAGGACAAACTGGGGGGATTGGATCTATAGGTCCTACTGGGCCAAAAGGCGATGACGGCCGTAATGGTGTTGATGGTAAAGACGGTAAAGATGGTAAAGATGGTTTTACTGGTCCTACTGGTCATACTGGACCTAAAGGCGCTTCTGGCCCTACTGACCCTATTGGTCCTGCTGGTCCTGCTGGTCCTACTGGTCCTACTAGCGCTACTGGTCCTCTTGGTCCTCCCGGCCCACCTGGTTCTGGTAATCCTGGTAATTCGTAATAGCCGTTGGATTTTGGATTCCCAGATTTGGGTTCCTTACAGTGTTTTCTGCAAAAAAAGTTACCAAATTAACTGCCAAATGAAAACAATAAACTTTCAAACCATCTTTATCCAAGAAATCCCAAAGGTAGACAAATTCATCTAGCTGAATCAGAACAATTTTAGCAATATTTAATTTGAATAAGTATTGCCGCCTTACGCGATTGCATCCAAAACTCTTCATTAAACTCTATGATACCTGAGAAAAGGAACGTAAACTTTAGCTCTATGTTTAGCTGAAGTGTCAGCTTAGTTGTTGCAGTTTCGTCGTTATGTTTTGTTATTCATGCAGTTTAGTTAATCACCTCAAACGTCCAACACGTGTACTCCGCGGTTACTTCCAGGAACGGTTCGATCTCGCCTGGTGGTATTTGGCCACAAAACAATTTTCATGACCTGAAATAAACTCTTCATACAATCCTGTTTCCAACCGTTAGTTGCATTCAATTTTTCCTGGATGGACATCGCATTAGGAGGTGATTCACACGGGTCAGGAAGCGAATGCTGCCCTACGGAGAAGAACGAAGGAGTTCTAAAGACATTAAAAAGGCGGAATATGTAGCCAAGGCAGCAACGGATTACCTTGATTAATGATCAGGGCATTCACGACGGACAATGATCTCCTTGCAGGCAAAGAAATTGATGCAATTTAGTATACGATGGAAAAAATGCAGGCATCAGTCTTCGGTCAAGAAATAATTTGCCCATCCCTGGCCTTGGGGCTTTAAGAAGAGTATGTCGTGTTGTTGAACCAAAACTCCCGCTTGCAAAGATCATCGTGCCCTTCAGTTAATTGTATGGGGTATTTTGGATTCGTGGATGAAATTGCTATGATCGAGTGAACAGGTTTGAAGAGTGTACACATTACCTCAAACAAAAGAAAAGTAGTAGAGTATCAGTGTTAACTTCTGCCTTTCGTAAACTAATCATGCCAGCCGATCGGAGAAGCCGCTACGGAAAGAACACTACTCCCCGCAAACCGATTAGGGTATATAAAGAGATGCATCAACGGAATCAATCAGAGAATACGGAGAATGTTGCACGTTTCCTCCTTAATCTTTTGTGTCTCCGTCGTCTTGCTTTGTTCCGTTGGGGGTAAGAGAACTTCGCGGACGGAAAACGAACCGGACAGATCTCCCCGGCAACTACCCTATTCATCTTTGTACACTGTTCTACCTGATGTTCCCTTGTACGATGCCGTATTAAACGAAAATGATCAACCAACGAGACGAGGTATTGTATTCATACATTTTGTTACATAAACTATATGCAAATAAAATTCGTGGGGAACACAACATTGAATCACGACATTGATCTGCAAGTTCCCACTGCTTTTCTGGGAACACCTCCGCATCGGACGGGAACTAACGTACATGACAGAGATGCTTACCCACTGCACGGAGTCGTGTTGTCATTTAACTACGTAGATCAGTTAAACCAAGGCTTTCACCAAAATGAAAGCAAATATGCAATGGCTGGAACATTCGGCGGAAATGGAGAGAACCTGATAATTAATCAACCACCAGGTAACTGAAATTGCCATCTCAGTTTTGTTCATATTTCCATATCGGGCGATCAAATTTATAAATGTTAATTAGAAGTACAGTACCCTCGCTTATTATCCGAACGCTAAGGGTTTTTGGGGCTATTTTACATTGCGTCTTATGGCGGTAGGGTGTCCTGCGCAAACGCAAAAAAGGACCAGTAAAAATGACAACAAAAGAATAAAATTTTATTCTGGTGTTGACTGAATAATGCACTATCCAGTCAATTTTTTTTAAATTTTTTATCTATAAGACTTTTTGACTAGCATGCTAGTCATGTATTATCCGAACACGGCGTTTAGCTTATAGGATGCCTAATGACACTACATCAGTTTGAAAAAAAAATTTTTAATACAAGGACGTGTTTCTTAGACCCCGCAATTACGTTAATCGATAGGATATTCGTTAAACTATATCCCTCTTTAGTACTATGCCTTAATATTAAGTATATTAGGAAAGGGAATTTCTTTAAGTGAAGACGGTAGGCTACCAAGTTTTTCCCGACAAAAATAGCTTATAATGTTCCCACTTGAGGCGCTATCAGCCTTCCCACTTTTTCATTTTTGGCAAAACACTAAATATAGCTAAAAATACATGAATCTTACTCGAAATTTAACGGGGATCACGAAAATTGGCTTCATTTTTACATGAGACTAACAGTTTTTGCGTTATCCGGGTCCAAAGTAGTTGGTCTGAGACCACTTTGATTGCGGTTTACTTATTTTATTATTATATTTTATTCAAACACTGCATAACTAAGGAGGAAAAAAAAATTTTTTATTCCTAACCATTATTCAAATGTTGTTGGAACATGCTAGTCAAACTAAAAATCAAATCGCAAAATCAGCCATTTGCGAAATATATGGAATATTAGTGATGTATCACGCTAGCGCTATAGCGTACTAGCGCGCTATTTAGGTAAAAACGTTTTTACGTTTATTTCAAAAATTAACCAACCTAATTTAAAATAAAGTCAATTTCCGTAATTCGCGTAAAATTTGTCATGCAATGTATATCATATATAGTTAGCAATTTATTTTTGAATTTTAACATATACTGAAATGGTTTGATGCCTTTTCTTTGAAAAAAACAAAATGACTCGTCTTCGAACTGGCTCATGCGAACGAACGAGGAACTACCGCTGATTGATTGAAGAAATTTTGTACAATCTGCTCGTATACCGTCTGAACTCCCTCTTCCACTTCTGCATCAGCCAACAGTTTTTCGGCATGAGACGGAATCGACAGAACAAGGAGTAAATTATCATTTAATTGTATAGAAGAAGTTCCCAATAACCACTCCAATAGACGTGCAGAACTCTAGATAAAATAAAAAACGATTGTACCAACTTGCCCTCAAAAAGGTATCACCCGACTGTGTTGATTACACGCTATAGTGATGCACGCTTTTTTTTAAAATAAGAACGAAATCTGTGCTACGTTTACAACAGTTCGTAAGAAATCAAACTAATCTGACGTCTAGCCTTCCCAAGTCTACACTTGAATAGAAGTAAGAATAGAGTGGAATGCTATGCCCGCTATTCTCAGTACACCTAGTTCTTTGGGGCAATGTTAGCGAAACACTGCTATTCTAGGAAATACGAAGATTTTCCATAATTAATACCCCCAGAAATCGGTAGCAACATTATATAAATAGGAGTGCACCCAAAGTAAGTACTCGTTCGAGAAGATGTAAGCTGAACGTTTCTTAATTTTCTATAGCTCCGTCTGTTTCTTCGTAGTCGGCAGCAATAGAATTTTACAGACTGAATTTAACTCTTACAGGGCATTCCAACCGGAAACGCCTTATTCCTGTTTGTATACCCTGTTACGTTATTTTTTTCCAGATGACGCCAAAGTCGACCAAAATAATCAATCAGTGACATATTCTCAACAAGGTAAGGATTAAAAATGATCATTGCCCTCTTTCCGCAATTCGATCGTGACATTTCCTTGCCCTAGTTTTTTAGCCACCAATGCTACTATAGTGTAGTCTGTGTTATCCTAATTAAATGTGATATTCTCAAGGATTACTTTTGCTATCACAGAAAGGCCTCCTGAAATTTTAGAGCTTGATGTCATTGAATCGGGCGACGGGCAAGTTTTGTTGCAATCAACGGATAGACGAACGGCTGGCCAACAATCCATATATCAAAACAACAAGGATGATGCCCATCTTGGTCTGATGGGGCCACCTGGTAAATGGTTTCTTCTCCGTACTCATTTTATCCGTCATTCGATTTTAAATTTGAATGAACGTGCTGTAATTATTTGCGATGCAACGAAATTATATAAATCTTCTATTGATTCTCAGTTACTCCTGCTGTGCCTCAAACATCCATTTACCTGACAAACGAAGCCCATTCTGATGTAGCAACGCGTCAGAATCGTCCAATACTCAATCTACTGGCCCAAGGACAATCACAAGCAGGAAGCCTACTAACGCAAGGTGGAAGTTTGTTGACCAATGGACTAAGCCTTTCATTTCCAAGTGGTTTATTTGGCTATTTGTTTGGAAATCGAATACTGCAATTAAGAGGTAATATTACATGTAATCGAAAAATGAAGTTTTCAATGCTAATTTATTTATAAATTTCTTTGTAGGTGCTGTCGGACCTCCTGGAGAACCTGGTTCTCCTGGTCCTTCCGGTCCCCCTGGTCCTTCCGGTCCCCCTGGTTCTCCGGGTCCTACTGGTGCACCAGGTGTGACCGGAGCTCCTGGCTCCACAGGTGCCGTCGGACCAACTGGAGCAACCGGAGCTATTGGTCCTACTGGGGCTCCCGGATCCACAGGTGACCCAGGACCTACAGGTGATCCCGGATCTACAGGCGATCCCGGAGTTACGGGTTCCCCTGGACCTACAGGCGATCCCGGAGTTACGGGTTCCCCTGGACCTACAGGCGATCCCGGAGTTACGGGTTCCCCTGGACCTACAGGCGATCCCGGAGTTACGGGTTCCCCTGGACCTACAGGCGATCCCGGAGTTACGGGTTCCCCTGGACCTACAGGCGATCCCGGAGTTACGGGCTCCCCTGGACCTACAGGCGATCCCGGAGTTACGGGCTCCCCTGGACCTACAGGCGATCCCGGAGTTACGGGTTCCCCTGGACCTACAGGCGATCCCGGAGTTACGGGTTCCCCTGGACCTACAGGCGATCCCGGACCTACAGGAGATCCCGGACCTACAGGCGCTCCCGGACCTACAGGCGCTCCCGGACCTACAGGCGCTCCTGGAGTTACAGGCGCTCCTGGAGTTACAGGTGCTCCTGGAATTACTGGCGCTCCTGGAATTACTGGCGCTCCTGGAAACCCAAACATTCCTGGTTCTGGCGGTCGCCGCAGACGCCATAGGCCTTAAGATATGATTTTTTTGTATTATTTGGTAAACTTTTCGGCTTCCATAATTTAAATAATCATCATACAACCTAATACGTTGAATCAGCTTCCATCGAGTATAATCACAAAAGAATCATTTCGTTCAACATTGGCTTTAATTGAACTATAATTACTGCGATGAAAAAGTATTGGTCTTCGAATTCAGCAAGTTCTTTAACATTCTCCAGGTTTAAGGACCGTAATAGTCACGTAACTCTTGATGAGTTAACATCCCGCTCATCAGACATAAAGATAGTATGTATAATCTCTGTGTAAGAATAGCGAAAATCATGGATGACAGATGCATCTAGTCGGTCGTACGCCCCAGTAACTCGTGAACGACGCGACCGATCGCTACCAACGTCTAATTACCACATGACCAGATTCCACTGAAAGAAGGAATAAGAAACACACTTTGGAGTATATATACAGTATATATATATATATTGCTATCTAAAAATGTCTGAGCTTAAGTTCGATTTTAGTTTGGCTGCTCGTTGAAGTTCTTCACTATCGATTGTCATATAAACTTGCGAAGACATGTTTTATTTTGTTGACTTCAAAACCCAACTTTTGCTTTTAATTGTCGTTACGTTCACATTATCAAATAGAACATCGCATTTGTGTTATGAAATGCACCACTCGGGAGCTTTAAAGCCAGCTGATCTCGTTTGATGCGGTAGGGTACATCGAAGCTCGTTACTCATCGTAATCAATGTAGTCGTACCGCAGATCGCTTCAGACAAAGAATAGAATTTTAAAAAATTCGCATTACAAGTTATACAATGATTGGCAAATACAACAATGGAACTTACTCGAGGAAATCCTTGATAAAGACAGCATCTCTGGCGTAAGGGGTGGCGATTCTTCCAAAATTAACGAAGCCTTGATCTTTCATGTAATCAACGACGGCGTAATAGCCTTCTTCGACATGTTCCCATTCAACGGCCACCACCTGCCAGGTCACATCAAATGCATATTCAATCGAAATTCTTTGAAAGGATGTGTCAATTCGTTACGGTGATGTTGACTTTATGCCAGGGGATGGTCTTGAGGACTTGAAGTTCGTGTCCTTCCACATCGAGGCTGAAGAAATCCACCCAGGTCTGGCCGTGGGCCAGCAAAATGGAATAGAGTGGCAAACACTGGACGTTAGTCAATTTTCCTTTAGCCATTTCAGATTGCGAAACTTTGCTGCCAATAATTTTGCCTGTAATTTCAGTTTTGTCAAAGGATACCTACAGTATTTTTAAAAATATGAAAAACAATGAAATGGTTAAAGAATAATGGTAGGCTAATCAACATTTTCGTGTAGGCTACTTCGGTTGGGTATTTTTCTAAACTGAGGCAATTCGGCAGTGTCCACGATTTACGATTGCGTTTGGCCAGGTTGCCATAAGATTTCGGTTCAGGCTCGATCAACAATCCAGTCCAGTTCATATCGCGTTCAAGGAAAAGCGAATTGGAAAACGATTCACCATCAGCTGCTCCACTCTCGATGAAAAAGCCTTTTGTCTATATTAAAAAAAAAGGCTTTTCGAAACAGTAGGATATGACGGTGATGTCGTGAATTAAAATTACTAGATTCCTCAGTAAACGTAGGACGGCCGTCACTTGACCAGCGGACTGATCTTTGATGTTCGGGTAGTCCAGGTAGAGTGGCACGTCAGCAGGTGATGGTTTATTAAGATACTGACGCCGAATAATATCCAACAGGCACGGATGATCTTGCTGTAATTTGTGTTCGTTGGCATACTCTGAATGTCATCAGAAATTGAATGAACTCTCGTTTAATTAAGAAACGTTATAAACTTACCGATTGTGCAGTCTTTGACGTGTTTAGCCATGTTTGGTGTCTCTTCCATCAAGTTGTAAAGAACCTTCTTCTTCGTCATTCTGTGATGAGGCTCGTTATCCATTACGAACCGTTTGATCAGAAACAACCCAATTATGGCGACGAATGACATTAGAAGTATACGACGCCGGAACATTAATATTCGAATGCTCCTAAACAAATGAGAAGTTTTAGCAATAATATTAAACACTTAAAAATGAAACGTATACGCACCGCCAGGACGCCATTTTTTGCCAATGGGGACGTTTAAAAACAATGATATCACTATTAAAAATTTCACATCGGTGGATCACGTGATTTTCTATTCTTTTTTTTTTTTTGGGGGGGGGGGGGTGGGGGGGGGGTATATCTCGTTCAGCTACCGCTACCTTCCACTTGCGCTTCTCAAGTGACGCTGACATTTTTCTCCAGACATCAGTCCATGTGTTTCGCCCTTCGATCTATGCCTTTGGTTCTCTAATGATGAAACCGAACCGCTGGAAGCAGGTTTACGTTCACCCTATTCAAGTTGAACAGTGTTTCTTTTGACTGCTGGGAGTCTATCAAAAGTATTCGGGAGCTGTTTTGACCTTCGGTTGCCATTTGGCCGAAAGGAAAGGGAAAAATGCTGAATTAATTCGTAGGAGATATCTGTAATTATTATCCCATCTTTCAACCGTCACGTGACCCTACTTCTTCCAATGGTCTTGACCGGCAAGGCTTCAAGGTAGGGTACAGAGGGCATCGATCGCGATCTTTTTTGTTATCTTCTTTTATTCTGAATACTATAACATTTGAGCTAAGAAAATACATTTGAAATCAAGAGAATTTTAATCGAAACGAGCGCAAAAAAAAAATTTGAAATTGAAATCGTGACCGTTCTTCGTGCGGGATGCAACTTGCTGGGTATACTGTATATGCAAGCGGATTTCCTTATACAGCAGGACGGGGACGTAATGGAAAGTATGGAAGAAATAAAACAATGTAACCATGAAATTAGATTTATGTCAGGAGACATATTATCGTGAGTAAAAATGTTTTCATTGGCCCTTCCGAATCGGCTAGAAAGATATGCATAATAAAATCAGCAGAAAATGATAAGTGTTTATTCTGTTCAGTCAAGAAAAAGGATCTTTAAGAAAGTAAAATAAAATAAAATAACGAACAAGGCAAATGTCGGTCCCAATCATCCATCAATGTCAAAAAAAAAAACATTTGTCTGGACCGTGGGGAAGGTTTATAACTCTCCCGAAAACTTGCCGACGCCGTCGAGTGGTAGATTATCGTACCGCGTTCACCGTTCGTTCGTAGCTATCACGAAAACAATTCCCTAGATGGTGCTCAAGGATTTGTCTCTGCTCAAGAATAATCTTTCGAATTTGTTTTTTCCCAATTTGAGTTTTTCTTCTATATATGTTATGCGGTCGGACAAATTGGTGTCACGCGGGAAAGAAAAACGAAAGAAAAAAGGAGTTCAAATTGTGTTTGAGAATATTCAACGATTTCTCATGGCAACAGAACGGAGCAAGGGAAACAATCAACGGATAAAGGGGAGCAAAGGTCACGAAATTCGTGTCACGAACACAGTTGACAGTCAAAACGAAAAGCTTGTATTACAATCATCGGACGAAGGAGAAAAAAAAACGGCAACTCCAACGGACATGTTATGCACGCAAAAAAACAAATGATAAACAGAAAGTTGGTTGTACAATCGCATATTTACATATGTCAAATTATTGCTAAGCTAACCAAAAAAAAAATGATTTGATGCCATGATTATTATATTTATACATTTAATTTCTTAGCTATTCATACTGTCTATCGCCAGACTAAATGACACAACATCGAAGGATGCCAATGGCAATAACAAATTTCAAATATCAACCGTCACTTGTTTTTTTTTTTTTTTTTTTTCATTTTTTTTTTTTGTCCAAACAAATCCACTCCACAAAAGCGGACTGGTATTGTAGGTGGGTCGTTGAGTACAAACGTCAATACAAGAAATGCTGCAAAAGACATTAATAAATCTGACTTATTGTGCCAACAAAATAAACTAAAACAGATTAATATTTAAAAAAGAAGAAGAAGAAATGAATTAGGTCGTGAGATTGAATTTCGTTTTATATTTCTGACAGAATTTCGCCTCGTCGCGGCGGATGCGCAGTACGCGCTCGGCATTGGCTTGGTTGTAGACGCGGACGTAACTGTCCGAGTCGAGGAGCAACCGGATCTCGTTGCGTCTAAATTTCCTGTCCGTCTTGCCCATGATGATGTAGTCGGTGCCCGTTCGGAGATAAGGGGCCGGGCAGGGACAATCGGCTACCGGTTCCGCCCAGATGAATTCTCGGTTCAAAATGGGGATCATGTTCTTGTATGATTGGACCACCTGCACTTCGTAGCGGGTCTCGCCGTTGATGACTTCATATCCAAGCACTTTACATCGCAAAACTGAATTGAAAAGAATAAAACATTAAATATCAAATGAACCCAACATAAGATGAAGTCATTTCATTCTTACCGAATTCACTGAGACAGAAATGTTTCTTTCCGTTGACCGTTTTCCAGCAAGAGCCGTCAACCGAACACGATCCCGGATGTCCGTTGCTGATCCCGCTTCTAACGGCCGATGTTTTCGGAGGTTTTTTGTGAATCAAGCCGAGATGATGGCGGACTTCTTCAATATCGTGAACACCGTTCGCTTTTTTCTTCGAGCCCTTGGGCCGGCTCTTCTTCGTCGGCTTGCTGGTGGCCGTCGTCGTCCTGGGCGTCGTCGTCGTCGTCGTGATGGAATTAAAGAAAGGGACCATGAAACCGCCGTAAGTTATCCGCGGCGGACTCCTCACTAAACTGGCGGCCGTCGGTTGGGGCTCGTACTGTTCCCAATCATTCGGATTCGTTTCGGCCGTGCTGTTGTGATGCTGGAAAATAACGGCCGATGGCGTCGTCGTCGTCGGTTTGGACGTCGTCATCCTGGACGTGACAGGCCTGCGAGTTGTCGTCGTGGGCAGGGCGGTGGTCGGGGCGACGGTCGGACGAGCCGAGACAACCCGCTGAGCGTCGGACGTGAACGCGTCGACGGTCATCCGATAGATCTGCGCTTGACGTGGTAGCCAGTATTCGTAATAAATGGCCGGGTCTTTCTCTCGCACCAGGACCTGTTGAATATACATATATTTTTTTTTCCCAAACTTTTATTTCCGCTTCTTATCGCTGTTACGATCGTCTCAGTTTATCATAATCGACCGCTTCCCAATGCGTGCCTGTATAGGCCCTCGGTCAATGTATTCGTGATCACGCCACACCCAGATCGTTCACGAACTTGATGAAGCCAATTGAGTGGGAATGCCATCATCAAAAGATCGCCCTCCCCCAACCTTTCTAAAAAAAAAAATTGGGGGGGGGGGGGGACATATAATAACTACTCATCCGGCTGTTGATCGATGAATCACGCGCCCAGCTCGTTCAAAGCAACCCAACTGTTTAAATCCCAACCCCCCTTCGCCCAAATGTGATCATTGATCGGCTTTGATATGGCACATCCACCATTAGTGAAAGCCGCTATTTTTTCCCGCTACTACATCAGAACGCAATTGGGAAAGGTTATACGGGCGACGAGGCAATGATCTGGTAATGCTCACTACGCCAGAAGAGTCACGCATCATTGATTTCAATCCAATAGGTCTAGCGCGATGGTTCTGGTACCACCACCATTGAGGCCATTATAGACAGGACGCCCTTTTTTTTTTTCTGTTGGAAAGGATTTCTACTTTTTTTTTTATTATTTAGAAAGAGATACGCACCATAACAATCAAATCTTGTTGCAGAGGTCCGCGGCTGTGCACGACTTCCGAGTCTTTGATTCGCTCGTACTGGAAAGCCACTCCGTTTGTTTCGTAACGGCCCGGCCAGTCGACGATCCAATTGCCGTTCAGGAAATACCTTTCTCGTTCGTCCATTAAAGCTTTTTTTTTTTTTTAAAAGATAAAAATTCCAAAAATCAATCCACCACAAAAACGACAGACCAAAGTTAAATCCATATATATATTTTTTTTTCCATATTTACCCAGATAATTACTGCTGTTATCGGTCAACCGGATATGCGTAGCGCCTCGGGGTATGCGAACAACCGGGCTATATCCATACGTTTCCGTCACTAGAAAAATTTCAAACAAAAATAACCAGACAATTAAAATCTGCATCAATATCGCATCCAAAAGAAAAATGTGTCAAACAATTTAGAAAAATAAAAATGTACGTCGTTGAGGGTTGCGTGTTTTAACGGTAAAGTCGGCACTCTGAGGGAAAGTTACAGCGGCAACCCGCTGGCACGTGCCGTTGTTACCGCCGCAGACGTGGCACATGTCGCGTTTGGCCGCCGACCCCACCCGTCCGTCACAGCCCACCGCCTATGAAAAAAAAATAAATAAGAAAAAAAAAGACAAATGTTGAACAACAAGGAGTGATACAAGTAGCTTAAAAGAGGGGAGAGAGGGAGACTTAAAATAAAGAGATGCACAAAAGATAAACATCAGTCAAGTTGGAAGACAGTTTTATCGTCACATGGTTCAATTTCTCTTCAGCAGCACCTCTAGCCCTACGTATATATAGCCCTGTAGCTGTAAATAATGATGCAACGTGATCACGATCATTATTTAATGGATATATATACGCAGCGGCTATTATCCGACCATCATTTATTTTAGTTTCATGGGATGCTTGGGATCGATTTTGAAACTTACCAGACAGCGACCGTTGATGCAGAATTCTTTGTAAGGATTTTCAGGATCGATGGTGCAACGAGTGCCGTCCAGCACTTTACCGAATGAATAGACCAGACCGTTGGGTCTATTACCTGCCCTGCAACTCAATTCGCACTGATTGGGTCCTGCGTGTCAAACCGACGCATTGACTCATTTCGAACCACGTCTCAATAATGTTTCATTTAGAATCATACCCATTTGATAGGGAGTCCATGTGGCGACGTAATGCCCCCTGATCGTGCGATTGTTGTAGAGCGAACACTGAAACAGCCGGAAATCTTCGGGATGTCCGGCCGCTGCCGTCGAGCACGACTGTGGATTACACGAAGAATATTCAGAGGATTCTCCAATGCATTGTTGATAACTCGATCGGATTCCCGAGCCTTCCGAAACCCTTTGTTTGTTTTATTTTGCATCGTAAATTGAATTGAAATTGCGTTAGGTAACATTGTGCTCATTTTCACCTGGCGTATTCAATTCTACAGGTGCGGTGTCTGGCGGTGATTCCGCCTCCGCAAGTCCGGCTGCACGGCGACCAAGCGGACCAGGGGCTCCAGACGTGAACCAAACGGCGCCGGGCGGCCGAGTAGTCGGTGGAATGCAGCAGAGTCACGTGACCACCCGAGGAGCGGTAAATACTTTTAAACGGAGCCCTGCCAGCGCCACCGCTATGACTACTGCTGACGGCCGTGCTAGCCGAAGAAGGTGATGAACTAGCGCGGCCAACGGCAGCCGATGCCGGGTCGTGATGCTGTTGCGAACGGCGCTGCATCAGCGGAGCGGACGCTTCCGTGGCGGCCATGTAACGCGCATACGCCGCCGCATCGTCCGTGTCGTCTTCCAGGGCATCGTGGCCCTTTCATAAAGAAGACGAAAAAAATGAACAATTAATAAATACAAGCGATTGAATAATGATATGCAAATTGGAAATACAAATAATCTCCCTATGAGGGTTCATTTATATATATATATATATATCTATTTATTATTTTTTTTTTCATAAGTAAACATGTATAGGGTACGAGCTAATGTGGAAACAGGTTAAAAAAAAAAAAAAAAAGAAAAATGATATTGTTACGAACAAAGGGCGGGAGGATGGAAATGAAATGCACATGCGGGTAAGCGGCTGCGGGGCGAAACGAAAAAAAAAAAATGAATACGATCACGATATTTAAATAGCATAGCTGCGGATGAAGCCGCACACGCCCAGAGAGTCACGAGCTCAACCGGCTCTTCATTTTTCACGATAGCAAAATGGATTGGAGCACGCGTGAGTGCGCAGGAGGAACGCGTGTGAAGGGGTTTATCTGACCATGCCATCCGACGCGATCAAAGAACGCAACAAGGAAAATAAAAATACAAAAACAAAACAGGTTCAATGAGCTGTTAACTAATCTCCCTATCTGCACACACGTGACACGCACAAGTGCGGACAGTAACACAACAACAACAAAATAACAATGAAATCGATATGAAAACACGATAACATTGTCCTCGTGTGTCCGCACAAGCAGCCGATAATTATCAATATTGCGTATCATTCAACAATCTTCCGTGTCTAATACAAGCGAAAATTCACGAAAGAAAAAAAAAGAAAGAAAAAAGGGCGTGTGTGCAACAATGGCGGGCGTTTGTTTGAGAGGGGAAGGCCACCCGAAACCCACAAATGGCATTCGCTTGTCTTTCGCCGAGTTTCGAGTTGGTCACAATAAAAATTCCTTGACGACGAGACGTACTACGAAACAAAAGGAGATGAAATGTATTAAATTTCTGAATAATTCATTTGACTTTTGTTGCGAAAGAAAATGTTTTGTGTTTTGTGTTTTTTTTTGTCTAAACTGGGCAACGTCTCGATTTCTATTCCCGTCTAACGGCCAGCGCGTAGGTTTTCGTCGCCCGAGTCTTCATATTTAGGTTGGCCTTTCGCCGAGTTTTGACGGGCGGGTCCATCAGCAAAAAAATTTTTTAATAAGACGCAGCAGATTGCGTGGAGCCACCCAAGGAGTTTCTACATATATATTTATTATTATTATTATTATTTTTTTTTTTACGTAATAATAATCCATGTGTTAGTCATCTGGCAAAGGGTAAAGGCGGTCGTGATTGATTCCGCCTCTTGTTTTGTTTATTGAAATTCACGAGCAAGAGAAAACAGATTTCTGCCAGCTGTTGAAACTTTTCACGGCACAGGTGTTTGAATATTTGTTTGTTTTTTTGTTTTTTTTTTCATTTGTTTTGTTTGTGAATACCTCCGCTGAATAGAATTATAATAAAAATATTTATACATACCTTAGTTGAGCTGCTGCCTGTTGCCGTCGTTGGCACGGATAGTAGCCACGCAACGGCTAACCCCATCAACACCAACGTCGAGACGGAGCTCATCATGGCGTTTGTTTTTCTTGGATGCAAAACTGACGAACCACGTCGAGCAAAAACAAGACGGTCAAGATTCTTTCTCTTTGGCTACTGATCCTTAAGAAATTACCTAGAGGGCTATAGCGAAAAAGGAAAAAGAAAAAGAAATGTTTAAAACATTAGACCCGGTGATGGCAGATGGGTTTGTTTTGTTTTTAAACGAAGGAAAGCATTTTTTTTCGGATCAGCGGGAGAATATTTAGAAATTGGGATTTCTAAATTGATCTCGGCGACTAAGCGATTCAAATTTCATCGTTTTATTTTTTAATTTTTTTTTTGATTATTATTTGATTGGAAAAAAAAAATGATTGGAAAGTATAGGCGACAGGATGGCGTCAGCTATTGCTGACTAGAGGCTACATCGACCCTTTTGTGATATTAGATAACCACGCCTGTTATTGTCTTTTCATACGATACTATACTTGTATTCTTCAATTTTCTATTGGTTTATTATTTTTTATTTATTTTTTTTTTTTTTCTTGAAAGAAATGATATCTGATACGTACGGGTTTCATTTCTTCTTTTTACATTTCCCTCCCTGCGCGGAACAGCATTTTTAAAACAATTCAATCGTGAATCATTGGACTAAGCAAAAAAAAAAATATCTTTTCGAGATGTCAACGCTTTTAATTTTTTGGCCCTTTTTTTTTTTTTTTTTCCTTGAATGCTGGAGAAAGGAAAAAGAAAAAATTCTTACGTAAGAACACGCCGTTACACGCCATTTGGCCGTTTAAAAAGGATACCCATAAAAAAAAATGCAATAAAAAGGGGGGGGGGGGAAGGAAAAATGAAATGCAATAAAAAAAAAATGTATGGAACAGAAGAGAAAAGGCTATCTATCTATAACACAGAAAAATGTTACGTATAGCATAAGAAGTCCATGTCTTTTGTGAGATCTATTTTCGGGGGGCATACGGAAGGAACGAAAGGTGGAGGGGGGAGAAGAAAGAAAGAATAGGAGAAAAAAAAAAAAAAAAAAAAAAGAAGAGTCTGACATGATTGAGAGTTGGATTTGATGACACATCCAACAGGCAATCAACTCTGCTTCTCTCAGGAATTCCCCGACAGCTTCTTCTATCTCTTTCTTATGTACTATTCTTTTATAAATATATATATATTTTTATACAGACCATATTCTCCCTCACACTCTGTTTGATGGCTTTATCTTTCTTTTTTTTTTTTTTTTTTTTTTTTTTTTTTTCTCTCAAAAATACTCCGTGTGAACGCCAAAGGAAATCTATACGAGTGAGTGTATTTTTGGGAAACGGTGCGTTTCGGAAATGGACTCTTGGCTTTATTTCTTTTCCACATTGAAAAGATAGGCCTCCGAGTGGTGCCTCGTAAAAAAGAATGCATGGAAAGACAACGACGCGGCACTGTCTATAGAAAGAAGGTTGACAACTAAATTTTTCCTTTTTTCTTTTCTTTTTTTTTTTTTTTTTTTTTTTTATCGCAGACTAGCGACTCAGCGTTGAGATGTTTGAAGAAGAAGAAGAAAAAGGAGAAGAAAAAAGGTATATTTATATAACGTGGTGCTATAGAAAGCAATAATAATTTAGGTATTTATGTTTCAGTGTGTCAATTCTACCCCTCCAGTGCTATAAATAAAAATATTGGCTATGGGGCCCACACACCCCCCACCAGCCCCAAATGATTCGAAATTTGAATAACGATGATGATGTATGCCCCGTGTTAGTTGTTGTCCGCTGCAAGGGAATTTACATGAATTTAATCATTCAACCTTAAATAAAACACTCAATCTGATAAAAAAAAAAAAAAAAAAGGTTTAAAGTTTTACAACTGCGTCCTCAATTTTTCTTCAAATCTATCGCTATGTCAGAGAAGAAGCTTTCGATTGTCTAGACTGTGATGCGGTATATATAAAACAGTTCGTTCAAAGAGTACGGGAAAATAAAAAAAAAAAAAATAATGAACGGACTGTAGAAAAAGCCGGGACCCGCTCCGGACTTCACCGCCCATCTAATAAAGCTGATAATGAAAGACCCAGTAATGATGGTCATAATCGTCTTATTACTCGTCACACACACAGACACACACACACACAGAGCAGAACATGGAGGATATAGAACTGGTAGAGCGAGAAACTTTCAAGAAAATGAAAAGGGATTGTGTCTTACATTTTAAAGTAAAGAATTTTTTAAAAAGAAGAAGATTATATATTTTTTTTTTTTTAAACTCATGAATAATATTGAAAAGGAAATATTATTCATGCGTTCTCTCTTCCGAACGGCGTGTATAGATGATTATCACGAGATAGAAGAGCATCCCCCCCCCCTCAATTCCGATGATTGAGTCGTACTATTTAAAAAGGAAGAAAAAAAAATGGGCTTGAATTCAAAAATAATTTAACAAGTGTCGGGACGTCAATACTTCGTTCCCGCCTCATTAAATATTCAAAATAATTTTGTTTTTTTCGTAACGACCTTGGTTTCGAACGTAACAAAAAAAAAAAAAAAAAAAACGTTCAAGACACACACCAAAAGGTGCCATACGCTTTTACTTGTTATCGCACGGCTTTTCTTATTTTGTGTGTGTGTGTGTGTGTGGGGTGGCTTTTTTGAGTGCTGTGTTTGGGTCAAAACTGTTGAACAAACACAGCGTATATAGACGGTTGGGCTGTGCAGTATTTACCACGACATCGATGAATAGAAGTCTCGACTGCAAGATGCCACACCAACAGTACACAATAAAAGAAGACGGACCGTGTGTGTGCTGGAGTGAAAACAGCCCTCAACCATTAGAGAAAAGAAACTGTTTCAAAAAGTATAGAGGCTTTTTTTTTTTTTTTTTTCTATATATAATAGATACATAAAGAACCCAACTATACAACAGCCAGCAGGATAACGTATATATTGTTTTGAGTTTGCTCCTGTTCTATTGTATATATATCTCTTTTAAAGCACGTAACAGTAGGGGGTTGGGGGGTTGAGACGAGAAACAAATGCTGTCTTTAAAAAATGCGTGCAGCCTTTTTTCTTGTATATACAAAACATGTGCATCGTGACGTTGTCTATTCTCATATTTATTTCATCAAAAAAAAAAAAAAAAAATCAAGTGAAACAATAGCTGATTATTTCGTATGGCCTTCTATGTATACACGAATCCTATCCATCTTTGCCTGTATTTATATATATACAGTATATATATACGAACTTTGTGTGCATGCAATTATACTTTCAGTGGTATTTGGTGTATTTATTTTTGTAATCGTTGGGTGCGTTAGATACACACACACACACACACACACACAAACACAACGATCGTTCACAACAAAAGAGAGCCAAACAAAAGGGCGTCACGCAACACCTGGCATTTTTTTTTTTTGCCGAGCGCCAATTGCTTTATAAACGGTCTCGTAAATAGGTCTATATAACTCGAAAGCCTGCCATTTACGCAGCTGTTATTTTCGATCGTTTAAAAAGCCATCGAAAATTGGCTATCAAGAGGCAAATAATAAAAAAAAATAAAATCGTTTTCGTTGGGTGCGTTCGAATGTCATCATCAAGTTGACCGCACAAGACGAAAACAAAATACGTATCCGTATTTCTTTTTTTTTTTTTTTTTAAGGGGCTCTGTGTATCGCGTGACATCATCGTCGTGCTGTGTGTGTGTACAAGACCTCGCTTACACACAAGCGTGCAGTGTAATAAAATAGAAAACAAAATTGCGTCTGAACGCGGGAGTTATTGGACCCGCTGCGATCTTGTGCAACATTCTCTCGAACCTTATTTTTAATATCAAGAATATTGTACATTTGAATACAGCATTTAATCATTTCTGGTTTTTCTTTTTTCTTTATCAAAAAAAATGAACCAGCCAGGTTCAAGAAAAAAAAAAAAACGAGTTGGTAGCGTGACTAAAGTTAACGAACATTCCCGCCTTTTCGAAACGATTAAATGTTTTTTTTTTTTTTATACCTTCGATATGTGCTGGGCTGTTCAACTGATTGGCAATCAAACGATCGCGTTATCCGCATAGAGGCACCCCGATTAATTTATTCGAAACCCCCCGTTTCTCCAATTTATTTTTGAAAAAAAAAACAAAAATCCCGTTTTATTTTTTATGACTTTCAGGAATAAAAAAAAAAAGGAGCCAAATGTTGTGAGGCATATATAAACTGCTGGCTAGACGTAATCATAAAAAAAAAACCTGATTGGTCTCACGTCGTTTTTTTTCTCTATTCGCTCGAACGTTTGTGATCGGATTTCATTTGATCATCATCCCATATATTTTATATAACTGAGCATAAAAAAAAAACAGGCTGCTCTATACAAGACTCTATAGATTAACACCCAAATTCCATACACAATCAGTGCCCTAGGAAGGAAAAAAAAAAGAAATAGGTGACGCTGCACAGATGAGCTTACAAAAGTGATAATCCTTTTTATATATAACGTATGTGTATATGCAATCACTAGCTCCGATCATCTCTTATAATATTTCTCCTTGTTTGGAACTGTCCAAATCAATGTGACTCCTCCTTTTGCGTGTGTGTACGAAAACCAAAAACCGGGGCTGATATCCATAGTGAAAAGAGTTATATGCGTTAGACTTATAAGGCGGACGTTTGTATGGGATCTACATCGGTAGTATAATCACGTCTGAAATGTTCAACTGTATTTTTGGTGGCCCTTTTTATTTGATTTTTTTTTTTTTTCTTTAAAGGCAAAATGCACAACTGACAGATGTTGGCCCAGTGACAATCCTTCTTACGATATAGCTGCTGTCCTATACCTCTATAAAAATATAAAAAGCATTGCAGAGAAAAGAGGAGGAAAGGAGAAGGACGCACGGGTGTTGTTGATAAATCACCAACCGGATTGCCTTGTTTGGTATTGTTGTATAGCCAGCGGGAATTCTTATACACACACACACACACACACACAGCATCATAGCCTATACGGACATAATAGATATACACACACACAAACAAAAAAAAAAAATATTCTAAAATTTGTGTGTGTAGCTGTGTGTGTATGTAACAGTAGGTTTATACATAGTTATATATATTTACCGAAAATGTTGAAACCAAATAGAAAATGACGTAGCTTTTATTTTCTGTATCCGTTCTTGCGCATGTGTGTGTGTGTGTGTGTCGACATTGTTGCCTATAAGAAAACTCACTACTCACGAGGGCTCCTTGATTACGTGATATTCTCGGAAACAAAGGATAATAAAAAAGGGCTGATTCATTCGTCTTACTTGCACAAAATCCCCCACGCATTCAGCTATTTCTATATGTGCCACTAGAAGTTGGTGTTGGTGTTAAAAATAAAAAGAAAAGAAAGAAAAACACGACGAAAATCTTCCACATCATTGAGCGAAACGATCGTGTAGTTTCCTTATTTACCGTCTTGATTGGCAGCTATGTAGCAAAAAATGTACACAAGAAAAAGGGCAAAATCCATTTCCAAAAAGACATGCTTACGAATGATATACGACCGTGAACGGCGTTGATGTCGCTAATGTCAAGAGAAACAAGAAAAGAAAAAAAGGCAGTTGTTTATGAATAGCAAAGTAACTCTAAGCTCGAGAGAAGGAAAGTAGGTTTCCTCTTTTGTTTAACACACACGTCGTAAAGGACCGCCATTTTTTTCGAACAAGCAATAAAAATACGAGTTGTTTTTTTTTTTTTTTTTTTTCTTTTCTTTATTGTTTATTAGAGCAGGATTTTGTTCTTTCGTTATATACCCTCAACAAAAAGAGAGAGAGAAAAAAAAAAGTTAATAAGGAAAAAAAAAAAAAGAAAAGAAAACAAGCTTTTCCATTAAAAAAGGGCCTTTTGTTATTTAGAACATCGTCAACCCTATTTAGTCATCAGCGCGTTCGACTCTTTTTTTTTTTTTTTTTTTTTTTTTTTTTTTTTTGTTCTTTTGTCTTTCAGACTCTTTGTCTGTGCGATTATGTATTCCACACGAAAAGAGAACGAGAGAGACGGATTACATTTAGCCGAACGAAACACAAAGGAGAAGAACTGTTGCAGTTATATAAGAAAATAGGTCGTCCGAAGGGCATCTGCCGAAAGACCTTTTTTGCTTACAGGACTCGCCCCCTCCCCCCCCACCCGCTATGGCGTCCCGACCGCTAAAGAAATGCACATTTGCGTGCAAAGGATGAACAGTTTTTTTTTTTTTTCCTTGTGTTCAGCAAAGCCCAACGGCAACAGGAAAAATGCAGTTTACTCACGGCCATCAAAAGAGCAACACAAATGGCTATCTTAAAGGTGAAAGGACTGCTGTTCTTTATGTTGCGGAATTTTCTTCTGCAGAGTAGACGACATTTTGGCCAAAGTGTGGGGACATGGCCATCGACAAATGGCTGTAACACTGTTTGTGAGAAAAAAGGCAAAAGAGCGTTGCGAAAAACATTCGATATATATACCGGAATGATGGATGTCTTCTCGGAGAACGAGGCTCTTCGGTGCGCGCGGTCAGCACCGATCCATCATTCCATTCGTATAACATCTTAAAAAAAAAAAAAAAAAAAAAAAAACCGCCCACTCGGCAGCAGTTTGTTCACTTTGCTATGAGGCAATACACACGAACACTCACGACCTTTTTATTTCTCCCCGAAAAGCAAGAACCCGTAGGGGAGGGGAGGGGGGAGGGCAAGAGGGAGAGGTAAATATACAAAATAGCGAAAATAGATGTTGCATATCGAGATTGCGCGCATTTCCTACGTATCCGCTATTTCGAATGGTGTATACAGACATTTCTTGTTTCTTTTGAGATTTTCTTTTTTCTTGAGTTTGATCGAATCGAAATATCCCAGCTGTGACGCTGGCCCAAAGGAAACCCTTGCGGCAATTTAATTCCGCCTTCGAAATAAATACATTCTTTTCGTCTTTATTTTTCTATCGATCAAAGAGGTTATACGTGGATCCCCATCTCTTTTTTTTTTTTTCTGCTGGATGTTTGATTCCAATCGGCAATTGCATTTTCGTTTTTCAATCGTGAGAAAACATCGCAACTACAAGAAAAAAAAAAAATAATAAATTGTTTTTCTTTTCTTTTTTCTTTTTTTTTTAAATAACCGGTCTCAACTGGGGTGCGCGCGCATGTTCCTCTCCTTTGTAATTCCGGATGAGCTATCGGTACATCGTCTCCGAGTTTCGACCAATACAAAAGACGGGGGGGGGGACACATTTAATAGCCAGGGTTAAAATCTGAAGAGAGAGGGGGGGTTAGTTCTAACCGAAAAAAAAAATCATACGTGTTTTCACGCTAGCCCGGTTTATGTCGAACAACACGGAATATGATGTTGTGATCACGGCCTGAAGAAAAAAAAAAGAAAGATTCATAACGTATGAATTGTTATCCAAATTTAGAAATCCATAGAGTGAAGGCACAAGGCCATGGCACGCTGTGTCCCATCTTTACATCGTTTCTTTCTTTTTTTTTTCTCCCTCCATATTGACATTCTTACACGGGTGATAAGACATTTTCTTTAATTCTTTAATTTTTATTTTAAGAGACTCTTCCTTTTTTTTTTTTTCTTCTTCAAAATGTGTTTTCTTTTAGGGCTTTTGTTAAGTCATTATCTGGTGACGGATTCTGACAAGTTACTGACCCATCTTCTCTGTTTATATACGAAACAACAAAGTCTCATTGACATGCACAGAAATATGAATACATTTTTCGGTCTTTCTTTTTCATTAAATGTGTACAGAACGTTCAAGAATCACGACGTTATGTGTAATAATAACGTGACATGTCTCTGCGTGTGCCTATTATAGACCTATGCCGTCCCTATCTGTGGAATGTCCTTTTTAAAAATAAAAAAGCTGGACTGGAGACACACACACACACACACACGCACACGAACTGTCCATTTTCATTCGGATGAATAGCCCGATACGCTTCGTGTCCAGGAGAATAAGTAAAACGTGTAATCAAAACATTGTTTTGTTTTGTTTTGTTTTGTTTTTTTTCTCTTCATTTTCCCATGGCTCTATAACAAAGACGTTTTGTCCTCAATCAAAGACGACGTGTAAGTTTACAAAACGCTGTAGACCGTCGCACGTCAAAAAATCCACGGACACCTGCTGGTCATTAAACCGTGAAAATAAACCAAGAAAGAAAGAAGAAGAAGAAGAAGAAGAAGAAGAAGAAAAAAAAAAGAAAAATGAAGTTGAGCAGAGTGGAAAGGAGACGAAATGTCTCAAGGTGACTTTCACGGAGCATTTGCTTGTCCCACCCGAGTCAAGAAACTCCCTCCTTGTGGTGTACTATATATGCAAAAAAACATAAATCATCCTCTTTGGGATCATTACTGTGTGCAGCTACTGAGCTACACCGACGAGCAACAGCCGTTTTTCTTTCCCTGTTCCTATGTGTCTACCATTAATGAGGCCGTGGTGTGTTGTGTCGTCTATACGTGTGTACACAAACACTGGCTATTTAAAAAAAAAAAAAAAAAGTAAAAAAAAAAGAAAAAAAAGGAAAAAAAAAAAAAAAAAAGGTTTTCATTTACCGTCAACGAATTTCTTCCGGATTAGTTGTCCCCTGACGACGGAGCGTGATCGACGGAGGCACAGAGACGAGCAATAACCGCCGGCCGAACAATAATGAATACAATCCCGTCGTTCATGGCGACCGCACCGCAATGGAGCTTAAAATATTTAAATCCCGCGACCGAAGTTGAAAAGAAAATGAGAAGCTTCTTTCGTTTTTTTTTGTTTTTTTGTTGTTTTTTTTTCCTTCTTAAATATGCAGATATGGCCGAAGTGGAGTCTTCCTTTTTTTTCGAATACAGCACATACGTCTACGCACAGACCACTTTGAATAATACACTGTAAAACACAGAACACGGCACACACACAAGAAACGAAAACAAAACAAAAAAATATGCACAGGACACCACTCTTTTTCTTATCTCCTTCTTGTCTTGAGTTGAAAACTTTTTCTTTAAAAAAAAAAAAGAGAGAGAGAGAGAGACGAGTATCGTCGGTATGTGTTTGTGCTGTCAATTTTTTTAAAAGAAGAAAATAAAGAAAAAAAAAATTATAGTCGCGAGCGGGCTGAGATATATCGTCACGTGCTATGGTCCGTTTGGTTCCCGCCGAGCGACTGAAGTCGACCGTCCAAATGGTCCGGCATGTCTTTGGGGGTCGAAAAGGGAAAGAAGAAAAAAAAAAAAGAGAAGTCGGAAAGAAAAATAAAAAGGAATATAATCAACTGTGTGTGTGTGTGTGTGTGTGTGTGTGTGTGTGTGTGTATAGACAGGATAGCGGTGTGGGCTGATGGGTTGAGTAGGTGGTGAACAAGAGGTTCTTGGGTTCCTCCTCCCGACCTCGGAAAAATGAGAAACCGCGGGAGTTCGTTCTAGACATCTAGCGGTCATGATTCTAAACATTTTCTTTTTACACACACAAAAATTCAAATAAACAAAAATTTCATTTCGTTGTGTACAGTTGACATGTGTGTAACGAGGGAACAAAGTTGGCTCGACGACCGTGTACTCGGAAATTGTGATTGCAGTCGCGCAATATCATCGCGGACGGAATCCATCCGCATAATTGAAACGCGGAGACAAACCAAACTTTGTTACGCATAGCGCACAGTTCACAGTGGGGAGTTTGGTGGGCACTATGCAGCCACTCCTCTGTCCCGCCGTCCCCGTTAGCTTCGTTCTCATTAGTGTTATTTGCTTGTCGGGAAGATAAAAGGTAAAAGTGGGAGGAGGGCAATGTTCGGCTTGCTCCGTAGTCAGTATCCTCTCTTTATTCGTAAATGGAATTGTTTCGTCCTTCCTCGATTCTTATCGATCTTTTCTCCTTTGTGTAGAACCAAACAGGCTCCATCCTTATATATCCTTTTCGGACCTTTTACATCGGTATATGGAGACATCCTGTGTAGTGTATTTGTTAACTCGACAGCGACCTGATTGTTCATATCTCGTTGCTATCGATCGCATCTATTTTTTTTTTTTCGATGTTTATTTTGGTCATTCTTTTATATATATTTCTGGGAAAGATTCGGGCCAATGCGTCATCTCCACCCGTTGATGGATGATCGGCATTATCAATATTGGGTCTAGCCGATCCGCCAGCTGTTCCACGGCTGTTCTTTACACGTCGTTTAATGAAAAATGACGTGCCACTTTGATCTAAGCTGTCGACCTTTCAATTGGATTGGATTCATTTTTTTTTTTTTAGGTGTGCCTTGTCCTACAAGCCGTTGTGACGTAAGAGAATGAGATGTTGTCAGCCTTTGTGTAATGTATCGATCGACATGTTTATTTTCGGTTATAGTGGCTGAATAAATTGAAATGTTATTTGCATTATATTTGAGGTGTGTCTGTTTGTGAGCAGGATGTAAGGCAATTCCAACCAACTGGCACGGCTATGCAGTCTTTTGTTTTACAATCTCATCCCCTCGTTCATCAATCACATCGGCACTTGTTTCCCCAATCTCGAAGCGTCGATCATGTTAGATAGCATCTTTCCTGCCAACCCTTCAGCATTTGTCTTACCAAACTAATACCTAAAAAATATTTCATCTGCCTGGCCATCTGCCATAGACTGAAATCTTATGCATTTACACATTTAAAGCTTTGAGCAAAATCCTTCCTCTCTTTAAGTAGCTAATCGATATGTTAAATTCGAATTGAATCGATGGGAAAATAAAAAGAACAAGAAACAAATGATTAGGAGCCAACATTTTTATTTTAATTTTTGCTGACAGAACAGTTTTTTTTTATAAGGCAAGAGAAATTTTAATTCCGCATGTCTGAGAAATTAAATCAACGTCGCTTCTTAGTCACTCTCTTTGTAAGGAGGAGCCTTCAACAAGTTCTCGTAGATTTCCATAAGGGATGGTGATTTTGAACGCTTGCGTCCTTGGTTTTTGAACGGTTTTTTCGGTGGCAGCTCATCGCCGGGCATGATCCCCTTTTTCTCCAAAGCCTTTCTGATCCTTTCCTTTTTCGATCCATAACCCGGAGGATATTTCCTCACTGCACCTTCGTCGGAAGACGGCCCTGCCATCGGCTGATCTTCTACCACTTCTTTTGCCACTTCTGGCGATTCATCTTTCTTTTCTTCAACCGATGGCATGGCACTCTCTTCGACAACCGGCGATTCCTTCTCCCCAACCGATGGAATAACAACCTCTTCGATGGCTGGTGATTCCGTTTCAGTAGCCGCTGGAACACCAGGCTCTTCAGTTACAGGAGGCACTTCGGATTCTGGGTGCTTGACAGCAACCTCCTCAGTTTGTCCTGTTCCTTCGTTATCTGGTTTCCTTTGGCCCAAAATGGGATCAACCATCGAACGCCACATGCGGCTGAATAGTCCAGGATCCTCAGCTTCGGCTGGCATTTCAGCAGCCGGAAGCTGAACGACCTGTTCTTTCTCGCCAGTGACCTCGTTCACTTCGGTTTCGTCAATCGGAATGCCGTTTTCTGGTGTTGGGGACGGTAAAACCGGATCAACCACTGATTGCAATACGCTGCTCATTAATCCAGGGTCCTCTGCTCCGGTGGGCATTTCTGCTTCAGCTTCCGGAAGGTCAACGGATTGTTCTTTCTCGTCAACGACCTCGTTCTCTTTCACTTTGATTTCTTCAATGAGCACGTTTTCTTGTGGCTTTATGGTCGGTAAAACCGGGTCAACCACCGATTGCTCTTCGCAACTCACTAGTCCAGGATCGGCTGATCCAGCTGGCGTTTCTGCCGCCTTCTCAGGGATCTCAATGGTTTCATGAGGCGCTTGAGGGCTCTCGGCCGTCAACTCTTCCGGTTTGCTGGTGGCTTCATCAACCTGTTTGTTGTCCGATTTTTCTTGTCCAGTAACAAACTCATCGTTGGATGTTTGTGTTCCGGTGAATTTGAGGATTTTACTGGGTAAAATGGGTCGGAAAGGCTTGGCGTGGCTAATTGGTACGGGTCGAGCCTTGAAAGACTTGTTTGGTAGATCTTCTTGTGTCTTTCTCGTGCCCGGCAATGGCTTGATGTAAAGAACTGGAGTGGGTTCAATCTTGGTGGACGGATCCCAAGCCGGGCGGTTCTGGAGACTCACTGGTCCGGCGATTCCTTTTGCAGAAACGGCCTTTCCAGGTCTGGGTTTCTGTACGTCCGATTTGCTGTGCACAGCCGGTACATTCTGCACCTTCGAGCTGGCGGGTCTCCGGTGGTCCACGACGCTTTTAACGAAAGGGAATTCCTTTTTGGAGCCAGGAAGTTTTCTAATTGTGGAATTCATTTTCGATTTGCAAAGAACTTTTTGTTTTTGCTTTTGAATAGTTCAAAATCACGAAAATTCCTCCAAAATGGACGCGCTTATACCGAAATTGGTTCATGACATCAAACTTACAAAGCCAACCTATCGGTTTGTTTTTCATTTTAAAAAATATTTTCTGGTTGAAAATGTGTTAAGTAAAAGATATGTGAAAGTTTATGTTTTTAAAAACAATGTTCAAACATTTCTAGACTTAAAATTTAATTCAATCATATATTTATTGAAGAAATAAGGTACGAGATACGCAATTCCCTTTGGCTGGTCTCAGCGTCTACACTGACGCATGTCATATGGGAACAACGCAGCGCTGCTCCATGAAGAATTAAGATTTAAATCAGATTGGATTACAATTTGTATTCAGTAAAGGTGAGAAGGGCCAATTGCTTGTGAAGTAAAAAAAAAAAAAAAAAAAAGGGGGAAAATGGAGGGAGAAAAAATGAATTTATAATTTTTTTTTTCGAAGTACCCCGCCGAGCCCCGTGAATAATGCCCCAATGACTGGAACCACATGACCAGGCGGTTAAAAACATCCAGCCACAAAACAACGTGCCGTACAGGTTGAAAGGTCAATCAAGAAAAAGAGAAAGAATACGTAGATACTCTTATCGATGTTGTATACGGCCCTCGTTGTAATCTCGTCGGGGTATATAAGTCGTGATGGCCCGAATCGATAATCAATTCCACGTCGGGTGATTTACCTATTCTGAAGGGCGAAAGGGATTTATCTTCCGTTTTCACGCCGATTTCTCTTTTCCCGTCGCATGGGCCCATCATCTTTTCTGATTCAATTCTAGTAGAAAGAGAAAAGTAACAAAGAAAAGAATGGAAAAAAACAAAATCTTGAAGTACGCGCGCACCTTGATGGTATGCAAAAAGCCTCTTTTGAATTTCCAACCGTTAAAGGTTGCCATAAATTAAGCGGCATCATCACCATAACAAGGCGGTCCTGCTCGGCATCTTGCGTTACGTCGGCGGGATGAGATCATATTTCATTGAAACCTCGATAAAAAGCTAGGAAGTGTATAAGCTGTACAAGTTTTCTCTTTTTCTTTTGTTTACATATTTATTTAGTTTTTTTACTGTAAAAAAATATATTTTCACAAAGGCCTTTATAACCTCGAATGAGATTAAGTCTATCGCTTTTCCACGGCGACACAATAGTTGTGCAGTAGTGAAGCTTGTTTCCTATTCATACTCAATGTAGTAAAGTTCTTGGAAATCTAACGCCTCTCTCGGAGCCTAGACGTCTTATCATTCTTTTGGGAAAGAAAAACGGGATGTGAGGAGTTTCTTTTAGTTTCTCTGAATTATTTAGAGAAAAATATTTTTGTCAAAACGGGGTGTGATCTATGCTAACACCTAGCGGGCAAAGTGTAAACTATATGGCAGTATCATACGATGGCGCCAACCGCACGTTGACTTGTGAAAGCAAGTCGTTGTCCATTAAAATTATATTCGAAGTGTTTCTGACTATTGACAATCCACATTGATTACTTGGAAAGGCTGACTGACCTTCATTATGGTATTTGTTATTCAAATGTTATTTAGATTGCATTTTCCTAGGGTTCATTTTTTTTTCACGTGATAGCCTCCCAAAAGTCCCAAAACTGCACAGGTTAAGGGAGACATTCGAAACTTTTTCACGTCAATCTCCTCGAAAACTTCGACGTCCAAGTCACCTGGATCTGCTCCAGCTTCAAAGGAAGAAGATGGTGGCAAGAGGAAGAAGAAGGCTATGGTTCTTGTTGATTCAACAGATTCAGAATCAGAAGTACCGTCTCGGTCATCTGCTTCCACCAAGAAGCCAAAATTGGATGAAAAACCAAAGAAAGAAAGTGTGGCCATAGCCACAAAATCCAAAACAAAAACTTCGATACCTGAAACCCCACTTCAACCTGTCGACATCAGCTCGGTGTTTGGCAATAAGCCCATCAAAAGGGACATCCCAGAGAAAAGGAAAAGAACAGTTATTGAAGATCACGATGATGAAGATTTTGAAGCTACTCTTCAGCAGTTGGATGAAGCCCCATTAACAAAAAAATCAAAAGTATTGGAAAAGAACAAATCAGTTTCTCCAGCCACAAAAGAGAAAGCCAAGTCTCCTGCGAAAGAGGAGAAATCCAAGTCTCCTGCAAAAGAGGAGAAATCCAAGTCTCTTGCAAAAGAGGAAAAAAACAAACCTTCTGCTAGTCTGCCTTCCAGAAATGGGGAAAAGTCTTTAAAAGAATCGACGCGAATAGAAATGAAAAAGGAAACGGTATCAGACAAGAAGAGAAAAACATCCGATGAAGCAACAATTCCAAAAAAGAACACCCCTACAAAGGATACCAAACAAAGTGAAGGGAGCGACAAAAGATCTAAAAAAGAGCTTCAAGAATTAGACTCTAATTCAAATAAAGCTTCACCTCCAAAGTCAAACAAAAAGATTAAGCCTGAGCCAACAGTTGTAAAAGAAACTCCCAAAAAAAGAACTGCAAGTCAAGATGATGATCCAGATGTCATAGACTCACCAGCCTTCGATGCCATCGAAAAAAGGAAAGAGAAAGCTGAAAATTACAAAAGATTCCTGGCATCTCGTAGAGATGGGGGAGCGAAAAATCCCGGCAGTAAATCTATACCGGAGGTAATAAACCTAGGAGATTGAAAGATTGCGGTATTGTTAATAGGTTTCTATAAGGATGTTCTTATTTATTTTCTATTCCCTCAGGGAGCACCGGGATGTATGACGGGCTTAACCATTGTCGTAACAGGTGTTTTGGAATCCTTGCAACGTGAAGAGGCCGAGGACCTCGTCAAGAAATATGGCGGTAAAGCCACTAAATCTGTCAGCAAAAATACATCATACATCTTAGCCGGAGATGATGCCGGCCCTGCTAAGCTGTCGAAAGTAAGCCCTTCACCTGGTCCTTCACACAAGATTTCAATGCAGGCTGACAGACACAAGAGACAGACAGTTGCTCTGATTTCGAGAGCACATTCAACCGATCCTTCTGGTTCATTTTTCGCCCATTCATTCTGAAGACGCAATGATGTAGGTGGATGCCACTCACATTGTCGAATTCTGGGTTGGAAGGAACAGAACAATCGGCATTTCCACTCTATTCATATGAGAAATGCGAAGCTACGTTTAATATTGATCTTGATGTGCTTTGAGGATGGATTTCACTCTCGAATGCCTTTGTCTCTTGACGCACGCTCATTAGAAACTATTTAATGGTTTTTTTTTTCTATATTATTCTTTAAATTTCAGGCTCAAAGTATGAACGTGCCTATCATCAGCGAAGACGATTTTCTGAAAATGCTTGCTACAAGGAATGCGGCTCAAGGATCAAGTTCCCCGGCCGGCAAAAAAGTACCCACTACACCGAAGAGTAAAGCCACGACGTCTAAAAGCATTAAATCGGAACCAGAGCGTGTCATAACCAGTGTTGCTACTCCAACCAAAAAAAGATCACCTGATACGAAGAAAATCGATTCGAAACCAAAGGCCAGTAGCAGTAGTACTACCCCAACGAAGAAGGTGGAAGCCCATCGCAAGAAGCCAGATGAAAGTGAAGGAAATGGTGAAGCCAAACTGCCCTGGGTCGACAAATACAAACCAACCAACTTGAAACAAGTGATAGGTACAGTAGGGTATTTTTTTTTTTATTCGAGTTAACTCATTCCTGTTACGTTTTATATTGGAATTGCAGGAATGCACGGAGACCGGAGCATTGCTAAAAAATTGCTTTACTGGTTGAAAAGCTGGTACGATAACCGCAGTAGTACCAAGAAACTCACCAAACCAAGTAAGTTGGATTAGCTTAATTAATTGATATATCAAAGAAAATGACACGTTAAAAGAAGAAGAAAGTCAGTGGATTAAAGATAACCTTACAATTGCTTTTGGTGTGTAGGTCCCTGGTCGACCAATGACGACGGAGCCTTCTTCAAAGCGGCTCTTCTATCCGGCCCACCTGGCATCGGTAACCGAGATTCTCCCTTTTATTTTATTCTTTTATCTCTGTGTCCGCTAGATTGACATTCGACCTAGCCCATAGGGTTATGTTCTTCGCAAAAGACACGTCATTATCCCCCTCCCATTCCGACTTTGGGAATGTGACGCCATTTTAAGCGTGTCCAAACACTTTGTGCGTGGGTGGATGGTTTGGGGGGGAGGGAGATAATGAGGAATGTTGTTCCGGACTCGTGAACCAGAATCCTCCTAGCTATGGCCGTCCATGTTTTATTAAAGCCAGCAAAAGAGAGAAGAAGAAAATGGGCTTTTTTTTTTCTTTCTCCCATTTATTTGGGTCGGCAGCCGTTCTTAGTATGCTCTCCTTTGCTCTTTATTGATTTTATTCCCCTCAGTTGTGTGTGTGTGTGTGTGTGTGTATGGGGCCTTTTTCCTCTTGATTACCTCCAGCAACTCGCCACAGCTTCCTCTTCCCCACTACGTCTCCCCCCCTTTAAGCCCCTCGGCAGCCTATAGACTGCTACTCGTCCGTTTCTCATTTCTAATAACTCTTGTAGTAGGATAGCTGATGTTTCAGCTGCCGCCCTCCCTTCCTCATCCGCCACCCCTTTTATTTATATAGAGAGACAGAAGCTATACGCGCGTTTAATCAAGTCAATTCCACATTTAATCGGCTGACGGGTCGTTGTCATTGTGCGAACCAGAGTCACGTTTCAATCACATTGCTTTTCGCTTTAGTCATCCGAAGCGAAATGTCTGAGAAAAATGTTGGGAAGTCCCCGCAGTCATCCGGCATTTGCGGATCGATACTCTTACCCTCCCCTCAGACACTTGATGGAATTGCTCATTAAACATTGATTTATCTTTTTTACAGGCAAGACAACGACCGCCCATCTGGCGGCGAAGGAGCTCGGTTACGACATTGTTGAAATGAACGCTTCGGATACGCGTAGCAAACGTCTGCTGCACGAGCACGTGCAGGAACTGATGTCATCGCAATCGTTGGCGACGTATGCTCACGGCTCAGCACAGATTGAAGGTGGCCGCAAGCGGGTGCTCGTCATGGACGAAGTCGACGGTATGGCCGGTAATGAGGATCGCGGCGGCATTCAGGAATTGATCGGTCTCATAAAAACGGCCAAGATCCCGGTGATATGCATCTGCAACGATCGTCAGCACCAGAAGATCCGCAGTTTGGCCAATTATTGCTACGATCTCAAGTTTAGCAAGCCGAGGATCGAGCAGATCCGCGGAGCCATGCTGAGCGTCTGCTTCAAAGAAGGCATCAGCCTGAAACCGGAGGCGCTCGACGAGATCATCATGGGAGCCAATCAGGATGTCCGTCAAGTTCTCCACCACTTGTCGATGCTGGCCTCTGACAAGAAGACGCTGTCGACGGAAAAGGCCAAACTGGAGGCGTCGAGGAGCAAGAAGGACATGAAACTCGGTCCTTGGGAGGTGGTCAAAAAGGTCTTTTCGGCCGAGGAGCATCGCGGCATGAGCATCCACGACAAGATGGGCCTCTTCTTCCAGGACTACAGCTTTGGCCCGCTCTTTGTCCAAGAGAATTACCCGTACGTGGTGCCTCATGCGGCTAAAGGCAACGCCATCAAGACGTTGGACCTGTTAGGACGTACGGCTCACTGCATGTCTCAGACGGACCTGATTGAAAAGGTTATCCGGTCGCAGAACGCCTGGAGCTTGTTGCCCGTCGAGGCTGTTTTCGCCAGCGTCGTGCCCGGCCAGTTGATGGAGGGCTACGTCGGCTCCAAGATCGAGTTTCCCAGTTGGCTGGGCAAGAATTCACGCCAGAACAAAAT
Organism: Daphnia carinata; assembly: GCF_022539665.2. Lineage (NCBI taxonomy): Eukaryota > Metazoa > Arthropoda > Branchiopoda > Diplostraca > Daphniidae > Daphnia > Daphnia carinata. The sequence goes on along the minus strand of NC_081333.1, from coordinate 2,654,349 downwards.
GGATCGGCTCCTGCAAGAGCTCCAGTCGCACATGCGCCTCCGCATCTCCGGATCGAAGCGCGCCCTCAACCTGGACTACCTCCCGCACGTCCTCAGCTCCATTGTCGGCCCTTTGAAACGATGCGGAGCCGACGGAGTCGAAGAGGCAATCCGGGCCATGGAAAGCTACGATCTGATGAGGGAGGATCTCGACTCGCTCCTCGAGCTGGCTCAATGGCCCCATAAACCCGACATCATGGCCGGTAAATATGATATCAAAAAATCAAGTCACAATAGAGAAGTCCCTTTTCTTTCCTTTTGATCTTGATACATTTTTTTTTTTTTTTGTTTAATCCCTTTTTTTGTACAAGATCTTAACTGCAACAAATTTGGGGGACGATCCGATAGTTGAATGTTTTCCTATATTTTTTTTATTAACAAAAAAAAAGGGGGGAAGAGATATAAAAAGCCAAAGGGCTCCCAAGTGGCTCGCTCAGCTTGTGCTTGTACCTCTCCACTCTCGTTCGCGGTGTTCAGAGTAAAAAAAAAGAAAAGCTTCCTTTTTTTTCCCACTTTCCCGCAGTTGAGCATTGCTGATGGCTATGCACTGACCCCATCAGCCCGATTGGAATATTTGATCTTTTTTTTTTTTTAGCAGGGCTGATTCGATGCTGATGTAGCTAGTCTCAATCCCTACAAGATATATAGATAGGAGAAAAGAAACAATTTCAAGTACAGGGGGTCCCGTATTTTTCTTTTCTTTATTGTATCGATGTGTTGATGTCGTGGGATTTATCGCGCGATTTAAATGTTTAAATTTATTGCTATTTTTAAAAAATGCAGGAATCGAAGGTAAAGTGAAGGCGGCCTTTACTCGAGCTTACAACAAGGAAGGCCACATGACGCCGTACGCTGTCGTGCAAGTGAAGAAAGGACGATCGAAGGACACAGCCGACGATCAAGAAGCCCTCGTAGATGAGGATGGATTGGCCGAGGAAGACGACGATGAGGAACAGAGCGAAGATCCATCGCTGGACGCAATGATCAAAGTGAAGAAGGAAACGAAAAAGACGGCCGCCGCATCCGCAGCAGTCACGGGTAAGAAAAAAGCTCCAGCTGCCACCAGAGGTCGAGGTGGAGGCAGTCGAGGAGGACGCAAGAAAGCTGCTGAATAATTGACCGTGTGTTCTTGCACCAGTGAGAACTCCGCTGCGTTTTTTTTTTTTTGGCGGAGGGGGGGGGGAGGAAAAAAAAAAAAAGAGAGAGAGACTGCTACTGCTGGCATATTGCATCCTTAATGAAACTTGGCTCTCAATCTAATGGGACGCAGATGGGGGGAACGTACACACAAACTTACCCATTACTCTCCAGAGGGAGTAGGAGGGGGGTCTCTCAGAGCAAAAGACTATTTGCTGCTTTTGGTGGGATGAGTTAGGAAAAAAAAAACGGGGGAGAAGAGATTACACAGCACACGGGCTGTTAAAAAGACGAGGCTAACACACCCCCCGGTTTTCCTACTATATTTTATAGTTGGCTGTTGATTGGGTCAATACCTTTCTCCCCGTCGTGTGTCCCGTGCCTTTTGTTTTCGATTTTTTCCTTTTTTTTTTCCGGTTGAAATTGTAGGTGGCGAAATGAAGAGCCTCGTAGTAGAAATTTCATGGAATCATTGGCCCTAATTTTTTCCTTCGCCCCTTTTTTTCTGTTTTCATAATGTTGTAAAAAAAAATAATGAGCTGAGCAAACAACAAGTTCTACTCTTGCATAAACGTACGTCAAGACGCGTGACGAAGTGCTGCTGTAGACTGAACGTTATTCAACATTGAAAACGTTTTCACGGAACCCTGTCTAGAAGTCTGTGCGCTCTTGTTTTGTTTTTTTTTGTCTTCATTCGTCTGGAATAATATTTCAGACGAAATAACAAAAAAAAACAAGAAGGGAAAAGGTATTAATGTCACATATCGACTCTCAGATGTGCTTCATCGCAACGCCCGGCTTGCATATTGCATCGTGAGTACAGTGGGTGTGTATGCGACAGTCCTAAAGTATTATATTATACAACATATATCTACGGAATGTGGCAATCCCCCCCTTCTCTTTTTTTTTTTTTTTTTTTTGTTTTATTCCCTTTTTTTTTGTCGGATGCTCATATCTCGAAAGGGGCAAAAAAAAATGCAGGCACGAAAAGCGTTTGAATTTATGGAACTCTTCTGGTGACGTGGGACATCCAAGGCAAACAACACACACGTATATATAATGATATAGTATAAAGTTGTAGGTACGGAATTTTCGGAGAGAAAATGAAGAGACCTAAAAAGCGAAACGTTGTCATATTCGGGACGGATGGCAAAACTAATGAAAAGTTTCGCTTCTACTTGCAAGAGTTTTGTGGGCCCGAAAAAACTATACCACCCGCCAGTCTGTGTATCTTTGCTTGCTATTACTTACTATACGGGGAGGACTCTTGTAGACAACACCAAAGAGCCACGTAATCCAATAGACGCAGAGACCTCTTCAATATGACGGACGCGTGTGTGGCTGGGATGTATCTGCAGGAGAAAAGAAGAAGAAGAAGAAAATTGATTTGGAACATAAGAGGACACCCCCTCGTTGAGGTATATTGCTCTATATACGTCCAATTACGTCCTACCTTATGTTCGTTTGATGTTGTTTGCTATAAAAAAAAAAAGGAAAATACTATTGGTTTTTCTATTTAGGATGTATACAACGTTTGGGCGCGGAGGGGAATGAATTATCAAAATATCATCCTGGATGACGTTTTTTTTCACGCGAAACTTAATTACGTAAGTATCGATTTCCAGGTAAAATTCCTTCTGAATGATCTTTTCTTTGTTGAAAAATAACTTCCAGTAGTGACACGTGGATGTTTCGGCTAACTTTAGTAGCTATTCTTACGGTAGACACATTCATCTCCTAGCCCAAAAGAGCCGTCCCTTTTTTTTTTTTTTATAGGCTGTTGCCGTGTAGCGTGAAATAGACACTAGGATACATCGGAAAACAAGGCGCCACATACAACGTCCTCCTCCCCGTCCCCACGCGCGTTCCCGGTTTATTGATTTATATGTATACACGTAACAGACGGAGATGCCAGTGTGTGAGACGGAAGCTGGATTAGTGGTAGTACAACAGAGAAGCGTGTGCCATTCCAAATGATTCCTCTTTTTCGTTTATCGTTGGGCAATCGTCTCCACTAATAACGGCAAGCTCCTCCCACATTTCAATCAAATTTTCAGTTCGTTAAGTATTACGAGTTAAAAAAAAAAATGCTTTTTTTTTTTTACGCAATCTTTTTACGATTGAATTATTGCATCAAACAGATTTTTCCTAAAGACATTTTTTTTTTCGTTTTGTTTACAAGAACACAGGGAAATAAAAAGCCCGCGGGTCACGCCGCTCTGCGCCGACTCCGATTACTTCCCTTTGCACCAACCCTCCTTTTTTTCGGTTCGAAAATGCATTTTACTTGGTATAAAAAGCAGTATAAAAGTATATAAATCTTATGTCTTGAGCTGTATAGACAGGCGGGAGGATAGGGTTTGAACGCTGAGGGGGCCTGCTGCACGCCGAAAGATAGAAACTCCTCAAAAGCCGAGCCCATCAAAAATGAAATGTAAATGAAACAAGGATCGACGGAGCGAAATACTTCTTAAATCGTCACAACAACAACAAAAAAATGAAAGTATTTATTTATTTATTTATTTTTTAAAAGAAAAAAAAACATATATTTATATAATGTGGGGTTGTGTACACGTACAGAGGTTGACGCCGTAAAGATGTCAATCTTCAATGGCGGGGGGGGGGGGGAAATATATTGAACTTGCCTCTACCAGTCCCGAAAAAAAGAGGGGGGGGGGGGTTTGATCTGGGCGTTGCGTGTGTCGTATACACATATAGCGGGCAGGGAAGTTATTCAATCGAAGCGGCACGGCTCCTGTTTGGGATTTTTTTTTTTTTTTTTTTTAAGCTGTATCCTTCTTTTTAAAAAATTCGGAAAGACACGTAAGATTATCTTGGCTGTCTGGATCCATTTAAATAGTCGCATAATCTATTCGAGAAAAACAAAATGTTTTTGCTTTTCTTTAAAGTGAAAAAACTAAAGATTAAAAGCTGTTTCTTATCAATTCGAAATCATGCAGCGTCCAGGAAACAAAATTTAAAAAAAAAAAGAATAAAAAAAAGGGTGGGCTTTTTTTCTTTGAGGCTGCTGTTATTATTACACGAGAAGCACGAAGCAAACCTAGTCAGGAGTATAATTGGATTCTTAACGCCGCCAGCAAGACGGAAGGATTTCCACACTCATTGATATAAATTTTATTTTTCATTTGAATAGAAAACCCCCATTTATTTTTTATTTTATTTTTTTTTTGCTTTCTATGGATTTTTTTTTTTACAAAATTTTAGGTTCGACACAAGGCATATTCGTCGGGGTGTCTTATTATGCAAGAACTTTTTTTTTCAAAAGGAATCTGCGAAATAAAGCTCCAAACAACTGAAAAGGCCCACAGCATCACGCACATGAAAGAAATGGACTACGTGCGTTTTTTTGGATTGATGCAAAGAGACACATTCTGTGTACGCTTCTTTTTTTTTTTTTCTTCCCCGATGATAATGTCACATCTTTAGGAGTCCCCCGCTTTTTTTTTTTAAACCAACAACCAATCCAGGCGGAAGGATCCCGCACAGAGATTCTTGTCTTGTTTGCTTCGTCTCCTGCGTAACCGAAAGAAAGAAATCTTATATTCTTATGTACGTATAGATCACAATGGATGCCTGTGTGTCGCAGGCGATAGATCCGGGGGACAGCAGACGCTCAGTCGACACGTTCATTTCCCGTATGCTGGGAAAGAAAGGTCATATCGCAGCACAACGTACATTCGTGACAAAAAAGCAGGGCTTAACGGACAATGGTGTACATGTGTAATCATAACTGGACAGACTTTCATTTCCGATCCGTTTAACTCGTCTCTTTTGTTCTGCGCGTATTCAATGCCCCTTTACATTGACATCAACATCTATTTTCTGATGTGGCACTAAATGCCCCTATACTTAAGGTGACTTAAGAGAAGTTGAATCTCCCAGTGTGTACACACACAGTAATGTATAATGACGATTGTTATAAATGGGAACAAAGAAACGGTTACGATTCAAAGAGGATACGAGCATATAGGGGGTGTGTGTGTGTGTGTGCTGAGGATTAGATGGAATGAGAAGAGTGGCTAATTGAAACCACATGCTGCGTGCTGCTTAGCCCAACCCTTTACAGTTTCACGATGTTGCTGGATGCTGGACCTCGTATCGACGTTTTCTCGCTCTGCTTTTCAGCTTCTGCATTCTTTTTCTATCAACAAGAGGCTTTTACGTTCAGACGATGATAGTTCCCCGAGATTATATGCCTCAGCCATAGTTCAGACGGCAACAACAATGGCTGCATTCATGCATCGATCCGTCAGCATTGAACAACAACAAAAAATCGTTTTTAATTTTTTTCCCTTCTTCTTCTGTGGAGGGTTGCTGGTTATATAGATTTCAATGCTTCAATATTGAAAAGAAATAAGAGATTTCTCTTTCGTTTTCAACCCACATCTAGCGAACAAAAAGTTCAATGGTCGTTTCAGACCGAAAATATGTAAACACTTGATGATTTCCACCCACAGACTGTGTAGGACAAGCTTGGAGCATTTGATTGAATTTTTTTTTTTTTTTTTGTAAAAAGAGGCGTGTCATTTCTGTAAATGTACGCATCATTTCGGGAATTGCATGTACGTAATGGGTTTATTATGTATTTTTATGTGTATCACCGGCTCCCCCAGTCAAATATATCAAGATCTGGAGCTATAAATCAGCGACTGCACTGCCACCCCTTTCACACATGGAACGCCAGAGAATCCCATCCTTCCCTATATGACGTCATCGTGCATGACGATGAACGATATCGAGGCACGGAATTTTTCTTCTTTTTTTTTCACTCTTTTAGTCCCGTAAGCTTTTTTTTTTTTGCCGGGATTGTTTGCTGTATAGGCTTTATAGCTGTATGGACAAAACAGGAACGAGAGAGGGGGAGCCAGCTGTTTCGTTCGGCTCATTTGCCTAAGCCTCGCCCCAACACACTTGGAATAAAGACTCATTTCTTTACTTCTTTCGATCTCTTGAAAAATATACATGTCTGTCGTGTTCGGTTTTTTTTTCCTCGAAAACAGAGTTGAAAGACTATGCATTGGCTGGCGACGTTGTCTGATCTTTTCAGTATATCTAAAAAAAAAAAAAAAAATTGAAAGAGTATGTTCTTGAAAATGTCGGAAAAAAAGAATCTCTTATCAGTTATCACCAACCACCACCGCCTCGCCCCTCTTTTTCTCTCGGCCGGGATCAAATGCTGGCCAATACTATGGCATTGGCGTGTATGTGCACTGAAGCAGCCATGTTTGTTCCCCTATGAGTTTTAGTTGTATAGGCGTCGACTGTTTGAAATCTGAACTTTATTCGTTTTCTTATGTGCTATTGGGTGAACTTGATTATCATAACATTCAAGTTACCCCTACACGCTATATTTTCAAAGGTTACTTACTTGGTTCACCAACTGGCTATGCCTTCTTCGCTCATCTGCGTGTGTGTGTGAAAAGCAGCACTGCCAAACGTGTTGGAATTTTAAATCTGAATTTAATCTTCTCAGTATTACCACCCGCTTCAATTTTGGGTAGTTGCTTATTACGTGCGAGGGTTCGTGAAATACGTAAGAGCTTTCATCTTTCTTTTCTACTACTTGACAACAAGTTGCTCTTTAGAATCCACTGAATAATAATAACGTCTGCTAGCACTCTCAACCGCATGGCTGAACGCACTCCGATTCGCCCGTTGTTACTAATCAATTACCATTCCACTTCGTTCGCCGACGTTTAAACAATTTACTATAGTAGTTGCACACAAAAGTGAACGACATTTCAAACATAGTGCATTTTTTTTTTCCTGTGTGGTAACAGAGAAATGCGCTAGGGAAACATGTGCAACTCCTTGGAGTAAAAGGGTGTAGTCGAAGGGGATTTGTTGATAAGAAACAAAAATAAGAGGGAAAAAAAAAATAGTGTTCGTGTATATTTAGAAAACTGTGAAGGCCCCGACACATGAAGTTGTTCATCGTTTTTATCGCATTTGCTGTGTGCATCTTCGTCGGTTGTCAAGTGATGAAAAATGTCGACAGCCTAGGGGCACTTGTCGGCAGATAAAGATAAACACACATTTTCACATTTCTTCAAATTGCCATAGGAAACTTCCCAGTTGTAATAAATGCAATATGGAAGAACATGGTGAATTCATTAAAAATAAAAATTACCACTATACGCCCCCCCCCTTCCTTCGACTAACAGCCAACAGTACCATATCGTCTTATTGTTAGCACTCACACATCTATTCTAATTGATTAATTTTACCCTAGACAACAACTGGAGGCTGGCACATGTTTTTGACCGCGTTTTTGGTGATTGTCCAGGACATACCCTCCATTGCGCATGTGCAGTTCAATGGTAACCAATCTATTTTATTAATTGTATTTTCTATTTGTTTTCCCTAGGCCTTTTAAAGTTGTCTGGATTGTCAGAAAGTGGCAGCCATTTTTATTCCAATTCTTACCAAATTCTGTACTCAAAAACCAGAAACTAAAGAGTTTTCTTTTAAATCACTCGCCAACTGCACAGAACGATGTGTTTCATCGAGACGATTTTCGTGAATGCATTTAGTTGGTCACAGAGTTTATACTCGTTATCGACGAGAAAAGATTAAGTTTTATCTTGGTGTGGTAAAAAAAAAATGGGGCACTGTTTTACTTAGCAGCATCCTTCTCTCTCGTTTTTTTCGGGTGCTCCTCCTTCCCTACACACCCATGATGTATATAGACAACCATAGAGAGACAGCAGGATAGAAGGGAGGGGAGTGTGTGGGGTTAGGGGTGGTATTAAAGTTTCTTGTGCGTGTCTCTGGATCACAGTCATCGGCTAGTCGACGTCTCCGTAGGACGTCCTTCACCTCCTCTTTTTGTAGGGCTTCCATTAGTTTGTCGCAGCAAAACACATTTTTTTATTTTATTTAGCAACGTGTCATCGTCAATTTCTGTTGTTTTTTTGAAACTTGTATTCAAGGTTAGTTTCTGATTCATCATCTAAGAATTTTGATATCATTAGAAACGAAGTAGGCGGCCATCTTTCACCGGCTGCTGTGGGACCCTTGTAGTCTCGTGGTATCGGACGTGAGTGTCGTTAATTTAACTTCGTTTGTACTTTACAGTGATCTACCCCCACTTGGTTTGCCTTTGTCTCATTAATTATTCGTTTAAAACGAAACAAAATTTAAATTATGGGAATTAAAAAACTAGGAATGGGAGTGATCCTAAGCGTCGACGATGTCAGCGCCACCGTCGTCTGTTGCAAAAGCAAAAAAAAAAAAAAAAAAAAGAGGGGGGAGTGTGCTCCCGGTCCGTCGGTTTTCCCGGCTCCGATCGATGAGCCCAGTCGGAAAGGAGAGCAGAAAAAGGAAGGGGGGGGGAGTAGGAGGGAAGAGAGGATATACAAAGAGGGCGAACATACACACACACGCATTTAAGAAGGCTTCGCGTTCACTCTGTGTGTGTGTGTATACGAGTGTGTGTCTGTGTTTGGATGAGTTGGCCGGACTTGGCGGTTTTTTGTACTGGTTCGACGCCGACGCCATCTGCCGTTGCTCTGTCAGTGGGAGGACTTAGGTGGGGTGGCAAGGGTGGCAGTGGCCGTAGTCAGAGACGAAGAGACAACGTCGACAGTTCGTCCAACAATATTGTGGCTGCTCTACATCAGTCTATCGTCGCCATCGTCATCACACATTTGGTAATCTTTTTCGATTTTTATCACTTTCGTTTTCTTGTGAAGACATGTTAGAAAATTCATTAATGCCTTCGTGTCTACAAGTTATGATTTATTCTCAACACGACGGAGGAAGGGACCGGATACAACCTCAGTTGGAATTGCCAGTTGCTAATTGGTTTCATTTCCCTTCAGATCTCCCTCCCCGCAGCATCCGATAACAACCTTCTTTTTCGTTCCAAATTTTCTCCCTTCTCTTAGTTTTAGATGTTCCGTTCTTAATTTTTAATTCCTAGACCGTCGGTGGCATCCGGCACCGTGTGTGTACGGCTTTTTATCTCGCGGTTGCCAACTTTTTCTGCTGTGTGTGTGTGTGTGTGGCTACAGTTCGTACCGGATGCGTCATTTTAAGTTTCTTCATTTCTCTCGCAAACTTCTTCGTATATCTGTTTCTCTAATTCATTGCTTACAAAAAAAAAAAAAAGACAAGAAAAGGAAAAGTGGGCCAATTTTTGTGTGTCCTCTTGGTGATTCAATTGCACCCTCCCTCTCTATTTTTTTTAATCTAATCTATGCGCCACACTCGCAGACAGAGGCAGACATGCCCAATGTTGTTGCTTAGACTCCCGCGCCACAGCTGCGCTATCGCTTATAACCTTTTGAACCGGCTGGAAAATAAATTCTTACCACACTCACACACACACACACACAAAAAGAAAGGGAAAATTATATATATATTTTTTGAAAGACTTTGAACCTTCCCAGCCCTTTTCAATATGCCCCCTCTTCCCCCTCGTGTTTGATGGTTTAAAAAACGGTCAGACGGGGTCACACACTGCTATTCAACAAACATCAAGCTGTTCCTCCTCGCGTTTCCCCACCAGCAGCAGCTCCTCTTGAACAGAGTGTTGAGAGACACATCTCACATTGCTCCGGTTTTCAATTTCTTGTGTAAGAGCAGACGGCAAAGGGCCAGCTATCGCGGAGAAACATATTTCTCGACTTCCTTCGCTAGTCGATAGATCATTCGACTCAGTATCGACATTTTTTTTTCTCTGTTGCGTTCAATGGGAGCGGGGGGGGGGAGGAGAGGTTCTGAGCTCTTTTGATAACCCAACGTTCTTTAACGCAGGCTAGTAGTACAACAACTACTGTAGGTCCTTAGTATATACCCTCGGTATCAAACACACAAAAGCCTTCTTCTTTTCTCCTCGGTATGGGAAAAGGGCCAGCAGCCGGGCAGATGTTTCCCATTTGGTAAAGGCCGTTCACTCGTTCACGTATACATACACAGGGAAAAATCTCTCCCCTTCGGTAGTCGTCGTCTACGACACCCATTTGTGAATGTGTTGTGTTCTCTTTCCCCTCCCATCGTATTTCATTTTCCCTTTCCCCAACCACCCGCCTCTCTTAGTAACCGTGTCTGCTCTTATTTCTTTTTCGTACTTACGCAGACTCCCGACCAACAGCCGATCATCGACCATGTTGTTTTCTTCTTTTCTGCCTATGAGCTTTTTTTTTTCTTTTATTTTTCTTTCATTTCTTCGCGCTTATTGGATTCTTTTCTTTTTGTGTTTTCCCAGTTGTTGTTTTGTGCTAGCATATAGGAGACATATCGACACCGGAAACGAAGGGTGAGGAGCATCACGTATCATCTTTAACTCAAAAAGAAGACAACCAAAATAAAATGGTTCAACGACTTGGCCTTATCATTCACCAGTCCGGTTAGATTTTTGGGAAATTCTTTTTCTTCGGTCACAGCCGAGAAATAGAACCTACTGGACGGAGAACTGATAAGGGCGTGTCTTGAACACAATCGACACTCTCTCAACGAAACACAAGTACTCGGATGATGCCTTGTTAATTGCTGAAATGTACTATGTTGCTTCTTTTGTTTCGCTCGTTTGTTACTGGCTTTGGTGTCAAATGCTGTTATTCAATACATTCTTAAAAACTTGGCGAATGTCTTCGTGTTTCAATTTAAAGTAATCTTTTTACCGCACGTTTCGAGTGATTTTAAAAGATATAAAGCGACAATATAATAAAGGCTGATCTGGCAACAGCGCGCTAGTTTTTCAAATGGTAGTCTGCTAGTAGCTTCGTGCTCGAGCCGGGCAAACAAACAAGTTCGGCTTTCGCATGAAAGACAGAAATTGTGACTTGTCAGATAAACTACAACATGAAGATCGTAAGCATATTTTTATTATTTTTATTTCTTTCCACCAACATGGGTGTCCTGGTAAACACAAGTTTTCTGTTTACTTAGTACAGTCTTGGCGCCAACCCAAATAAGCCTTGCAACATCTTGAATTTCAAAGGCGTTTCGCTGATGCTCGATTGTGGGCTCGATATCAATTCGGCCCTGCACTTTCTCCCTCTGCCTCTTGTAGCTAGCAAACGGCTTTCTAGCTTGCCAAATTGGATACCGAAAGATGCACAAGATGCTGCACTTCTGGATGGAGTGAGTCAATACAGATGGAATCTCTTTGCTTTTGCAGTTATAACTTATTTTGCAATTGTAAAAACAGGAACTTAAAGAGTGTGAAAATAGGGTGCTTGTTGATGGCCCAATTGAAATATTGCCTCCACAATCAGACATATTTGACATATCCAATGTCGACACCATTTTGCTGTCAAATCATGCCTGCATGTTGGCCCTTCCGTTCATCACAGAAGAAACAGGCTTTAAAGGAAGGGTCTATGCTACCGAACCAACCCTACAGATTGGAAGGTAACAAGTCAATATAGTGCAATTTTACAGCTTATAATGTGATGTAGAATATATTGGTTACAGGCTGTACATGGAAGAATTGGTTCACTATTTGGAAAGAACTCCAAAAACCCAGCGATCAAGTAGATGGAAGCAAGTTCTTCAGTCCCTTCCACCTCCCCTGAATGCTGCATTGAGACCAAATGACTGGAGGAAAGTCTATTCCATGAAAGCCATAAATGCAGCTTTAGCTAAAGTTCGCATGGTCGGCTTCAACGAGAAAATAGTATGTTGAGTTTTTTTCTCGACAAAGAAATCAGATCTCAGTTTAGTGATCAATTGTTTCTAGGATATTTGTGGTGCCCTTACTGTAATGGCGGTCAGCTCAGGGTATTCCCTCGGTAGTTGCAACTGGATTATTCATTCTGGCTATGAAAAAATTGCATATGTGAGCGCTTCATCAACCCTCACTACTCATCCCAGGTAACAGAAAGTCTAATTGTTTTATTTAAACGCAAATATATCATACTAGATTTATTCACAATATGCAGGCCAATGGATCAAGTAGCACTTAGGAACGCCGACCTCTTAATCCTGACAGCGTTGACCCAGACACCCGTTGCCAACCCTGATTCCATGTTGGGTGAATTTTGCATGGCAGTTGGTACAACAAAATGAGTGTATTTACCTAGTAGCCTACTGTGAATAAAATTTCTGATCTCTTTTACAGCTGCCACACTACGTTCGGGGGGTTCTTGTCTCGTCCCTTGTCACCCTTCCGGACTACTTTACGATTTGTTTGAATGTCTCTCTGTTCATTTGGACAACATTGGTCTAAGTCAAATTCCACTCTTTTTCTTCTCACCTGTTGCTGAAACGTCATTAGCTTATTCCAATATTTTCGCAGAATGGTATGTTTGGTTGGTTTGATTTGTTTCGTTTTTGTTGATGTTGTATTTGCGTACGTGGTAAATCTTCCATTGCATATCGTTCTTTTTTTGTAGGCTCTCTTCAGGCAAGCAGAGTAAAGTATATCTCCCAGAAGAACCTTTTCCACATGCCCATCTCATCAAAAATGGGCGACTAAAACATTTCCCAAGCCTCCATGCTGAAGGATTTACCAACGAGTATAGACAGCCTTGCGTGGTCTTCTGTGGCCATCCGTCTCTCCGCTTCGGCAATGTAGTACATTTCATAGAGTTGTGGGGTAATCACAGCAACCATAGCATCGTCTTCGTTGAACCCGACTTCCCGTATCTTGAAGCCCTGGCCCCGTATCAGCCTCTGACCATGAAAATCGTTCACTGTCCTATTGATACCAGTCTGAGCTTTACCCAGGCCAATAAATTGATCCGCGATCTTAAACCGGGCAACCTTCTCGTGCCGGACATCTATCTCCATCCACCGGTGTCTGCACCATTACGATCTGACTTGGTTATTCAGGGCAAGTCTTCATTTCTGTCAATTGTTATTGAAACTAGTAGTTTATTCAGTCTAACCTCTTTTGCCAACAGAATTGGAGCCTCCAGCATTGGGTATGAAGTCATATCAGGTGTTGCAATTACCAATCAAGAGGAAACAGGAAAAAGTGCACCTCGATCCTGCCTTGGCGTCGCGGCTTGAACCCATCCAATTTAAGACTGGGTTGTCAGCCTCTACCTTAACTGGAAAATTGGACGCACGCGACAACAAATTTACTCTTAAAGTCAGCCCTTTGTCTCCTATTCAGACTTTTTTTCTGCGTCTTTCCTTCATGATTTTGACGTTTAACTCTAGGTATTAAACGAAGAAGAAGGAGGCACTTTGTACAGTGCAGCGGAAAGAATGCTGCCTCGCCATCCATGGGGCTCGGTCGATACAACACAGTTGTTGCACTTGCTCAGTCAACATGGTTTACTAGATGCTCGCGTTGAAGACACTCCTCGAGGAGTCGTTATCCATTTGGTACTAAATTAGTCTTTTGCGTTGTCATCCCATAATCAATACCTCTGAATAATATCAACTATTTCATTTTAGCCAAGAGAAGACACCGTTATTCAGCTAGAAGGCTCCAACACTCATGTTTACTGCCATGATGAAGCCCTTCGGAGGACTTTAAGGGATATTTTACTTCAGTGTTTACCATGTTTGTGAAAATATCGTAATAAACGCGGCCGTTTCTCACTTATATTATCATCTGAACAACTAAAATGCGACCAGTGTTTTAGTGCTTTAGTACAAATGATTGTGAATGAAGGTGAATGACAAGTTCTTGTAGAAAAGATCTTTTTCAAAGAAAAAGGAAAAGTCCCTGGAGCTAAAATCCACGTTGAGCCTGCTAATACTGTGAGAAATTTAATCTCAGTAATTCCTATAGGAACCAACGGTAAATTTTATTCAGGAGATGAAATTCGTAGATTTAAATTTATGATCCCGCAGCTGTCAGGTTTTATTAAATGGCAATGCTGTTTTTTATATCGTCTGTTGCATTCTAATTGTGAATTGCATAGGTTGCTTACACAGTTACGCTAGACTAACCCATATTATCAGGACGAAAGTAGTTGCTCTCGTCACCGAACTAATACTGTCTATATTTTGAAGTATGTAGCCTCAATTATAGGGAAAATCCAGTTAGTCTTCAGTCGCTTTTTAAAATTCCCTTAGTTAAAACCCCAAGTTGAAGCGTTTTCCTTTGTTGATTATTTCGTTGTCAAATCGGCGACTTTCTTTTCTGTTAAATTTCCTTGGTTGCCATAAAAGAAAGCAAAATAATGGATCACTTGATGAGAACAGTCATTGATGTTTTACAAGAACTACGCATAGATTTACAGGATTTTGCATGGCTCATTGCTCAGCAACTTAGGATGGATGCCATGTTAATGAATGCATCTGACCAGGTACATGCTTAAACAATCTTCTACCAATTTTCACTTGCAGTAAAAAAATATTTTTTATATTTCAGATTATTTTCATTTTTCAAAGTGGAGATGCTGGGAGTCAAAGGAGCTTTATTAGAAAATTAGCCTGCAGACTCCCTATTAAACCCTCTCCTCGTGTGCGTTTCACAATTGTGAATTCAGATGATTCATCAAGTTTTGACTGGGATGGACACTCTGTAGTAGATGAGGGCTTAGCTGCTATTCCTATTTTAGACAACAACAGCAAAATTGACTTCTGGAAGTAAAGTTTATGCTTTAACATATTTTAAACAAAGTTCCTTAAGCCTGTGTTTTAAATTAGGAAAAAAATGAAACCCAAATCGTCATCATCAATTGCAGATTCTGAAGTTATTCCATATGAGGAAGATGCCCCTTCTGTTAGATCAGCATCACCACCAAGTGTTTGTGCTGATTCCCTATACAGTTCACAAAGCACTGTTGACACAGTTGCTATGACCAAAATAACTGCCCTTGAGGATGAACTATCTCGTTTGAGAGAGCAAATTGCCAAAATAGTTAATGTTGCTACCAACAAACCTGGAACATCAGGTAAATCATAAATGATTGCATTTCCACAACATTTTAAACTGTTTGCTCTTAAACATTGACCTAATAGACTATGGAAGCCTGCCTGCAACCCCCATTCCACCACCTCCTCCCTTCGTGCTTTCTGGACCGCCTCCACCTCCTCCGCCGCCATCCTCAATGCTCTTTGGACCACCACCTACCCCAATGTCTACGGGTATCCTTCCCCCTCCTCCTCCTCCTCTTCCTTCTACCTTTAACGGAACTGCCAACGAGACGCCAAACAGGAAGTTGTCTTTAGCCGAGTCATTGCAATCAAAGAGCTTAAAAGCAACAGATAAAGTGGACAGAAAATCCCGAGCCATGTCAGTACCATCCATGACCGATGTTCTTAAAGACATGGGCAAGGTTAAACTGAAGAAAGTGGACAGGTACGATTCAAAGTAAGATTGGGTTATACGATTTTCTGGTCTCGTTAACTGTTCTGTTATAAACCTTTATGCGTAGTATACCATAGGAATTGGTAAACGTAAGTTCACATTTTATTTTCTGGCTCAGTGCGAGGTTTCTTGTTGTGCAGTAAATTTAAGTTGGACAGGAAATCTGTTAACTGTACACTTACACCACTTGATCTTTCTTGAAGGTCGACGAATGCAACCCCTGTCAGAAGAAGGCCAGATAAAGACGACATTGACCCTTCAACCATGATTGCTCTTGCTTTGCGAAAACGGTTTGCCCAGATGAATCAAATCAATGATTCTCCAGAGCGTGAAAGCCGCGAAGATCGTGAAGATTCTTTCTCCGAATCCAATGACTATCTGTTTAATTCACCCGTTGCCCCTAAGCCAACGGCTTCTAAACCTAAAGCTCCAGCCAGTCCGAGAAAGCTCTTTGTCTATACACGTCCAGAAGCCGTTCAATCTGACAAAGAAAATGGAACTATTCAGCAGCCCGTAAATTTTAAAATTTGTTTTGTTTAATAGCTTTTTTCTAAAAATTGCAATTTTTATCTTTTGTTTTAGTTTGGCCAACATATGTTAAGAAAAACTGGTCAAAGGAGTTGATGGCTGTGATTGGGCGAATCTGTATAAATATCAGATCTATTGCGTCTTCCAACAAAGTTACAGCTTTGAAAAAAAAAAAAAGGTTCCTTTACTGACGAATTTTCTTATGCTTTCTGGATCTGGGATTAAGAATGAATACCAGTTGATTAACATCTTGGGGCAGGAGCTAGGGTCTAGTCTGTCTGGCGTACGAACATTCGATTTTGTCTATTGTCTTCTAAAAGGTTATAACGTTTAAAATCTTTCTTCTTTTTTTCACAATGTGGACTCGTGTTAAAATAATAAAAAAAATTGACCAATATTCGGCCAATTCGCAAAATTGGCATGAAACATGTAAGTTCAACTTTATTGTTTATTCCCCCATGATTTAGCTATCAGTGCCTTACAGTTTTTGTGTACTTACGATTTAATGCTATTCGATTATTGCAGCGCGAAATAACCACAGGTGAAATGTGGTGTATGAGAATTTCGAGTTTACCATATCTTTCTGTTTGGTTTTACTACACAAAAGAATATCGTACAATCATTTACCGTTTATTTATTAATCATTCCCAAACTGATACATTTACAGTATGCATCAGCACGATCAAAACCAACTCCTATTAACAAAAAATTGAACTCTAACTTAGTAAAAAGAACTAGCAATTTTCCCGGTTGGTATTTTAGGTTTATTTCAAAAGCTATAAGGTCAATTGAAAAATAAACTTGTTCTTCGTGATAAACATTAAATTCTGCATCGAAGTCATATATTTTTAGCCAATTAGCACAATGTGTTCCTCGAAACTCTGGACTCCGTCTGCCGTTATGTGTTAGTGAAATAGTCTTTCGTGCCAACAGTTTCTGAAATAAATGTAACAAAGGTGACTGCAACGCAATATATTTAATCCGAAGTTTTTTACATCTATTTCAAAAACTATTGGTGCAACGCAAAAATGAAGCCTATTTTCGTGATCCGCGTTAAATATTGAGTAAGATTCATGTATTTTTAGCTATATTTAGTTTTTTGCCAAAAATGAAAAAGTGGGAAGGCTATATATAGCCTTCTCACTTTTGTCGAAATTCGAAAAAAATTACATCTCTTAAAAGTGGATGAAACTCACCTTAAATAATCAAAAGTGAACGCTGATTCCGAATATAGCATTAGTTTTTCGCTTCGTTATGCAGTTTCGGAATAAAATGCAATCAAAGCGATTTTAGTTTGTTTACCGTCTCCAACGCCATCTATTAAAAGAAATATCGTAAAAATATCGATTGTGGAAATATCAATCAAACTAGGATCTAAACAAAACTTAGGGGTAAACTAATCCTGTATTCGTAAACACCGTTCAATTTTGATTATCATGGGTGAGTTTTATTCAATTCAGTGACATTTTGTTTTTTGCAGATTTTGACAAAAGTGAGAAGGCTATAGCCTTCCCACTGTGTGTGATGAATAAATCACCATAGATCAGTTGCCTTGCCTTCCCATTTGCGACAAAGACGAATCATGGAGTCAAAAATATTAAAAGGTGGAACTATTTTAATTGTTTTAATTGATATATCGTTAAGTGCTGATATTTGTGTAGAATGTGCTGGAATTCATGTCATCCTGAAGAGGACTAAAAAAAAAAGAGATGTATCCATGAAGCAGTTCGTTAGTCATGTCCCAAATGAATGCCTGCGTCAGCCAGCAATCTTTCAATGGCTAACAAGGATTTAATGGTTTTGAAAATCATGGTTTGCACTCCCTAAGGCGACATTCCTAAATCCCACCTGTCAAAAGATTTGAATGCAACAATTTTTATTCTGAACTGATGCCTGCCAAATTCTTTTTCCATAGAATGAGGTGATATGAGGTTATAATGGAAATTGCTGTCAAGACTGCCGAGACCAGGTTCATTATTTACCTTAACATTTAGTGATCAAACAACCAACTTTGTAACCTTTCTGTTTTTTTATGGTGCATGGAACGTCCAATCGGAAAGCCCATGGAAGATCTCCGTGGCCAAGACGAAGACTTCTTCCAAACTTTCGTATTCAAGTTTTGGCCATGGTGGTCATTTGCAACTGCATAGCCTTTTGGAAGCTCCTGCCAGGAATCTACAGGAATATGGCAGATGATGAATTTATGTACCATGTAAGCTATATCAATAAGAATGTTTTATGCTTATCTATGTTTTATTTTCTTAATTTAGATTAATAGCAATAGTGAACCTGCGAAGATTTCTGGTTGGGATGTGATGACGCAAAGTTATAATAATTTGAAGTACGGAATTGAATTTCCCTCCATCAGTCGCCTGTGTATTCCCGCGTATTACGGTATTAATTATTAAAAAATTGAAGTGCATATCTGGGCTCCCTTCCTTTCCGTAGCCCCGTTTCCCCTTGACTCGTAATAAGCCCGTAGGGGGTCATGCCCCTACTGTACGGTATATATAAAAATAACATATACCGAGGTTTGGAGGGCTCTGGCCGGAAAGGGGACGTGGACCCCCGCTTAGTCCGATGATGTGTTCACGGAGGGCGACGTGGCTACCCACAAATCCGAACTAAAGGTTAATCGCTCCAGTAAAAATGTTCCAAATCTTCGGCTCTTCTTCCGGCTTCTCTTAGCCAATCACCGGGTAATCTCCCCGGTGGGTCAACAAGGCAGTGTCTCCCCCTGCCTGGGTTGACGGCAACTTTTGAAAGGGCTATTATGCCTTTTTAAAGTTGCAAAAATAATTCTAATGTTCACACTTTTTTCTTTTTTTCCGACACGTAGCCATCTACCGCTCAGACTTGTTATTACTGGCGTAGGCAATTTCAGTCCATTGGATGCCATTCGCAGTTGGTTCGCAGGTGGCTAACTGCCAGTTAGTTCAGTAGCGTGGATGGAGAGAATAACGCGTGGCTGGAGGAACAATTGAAAAATGGATAAGGTAATACAACAAAAGGATGGTAAGTATAAACATTATTATATTGGTTTTCACTAATTATTTATTATTTATTAGATCAAATTATGAAGCTGCAGCCCCAATTATTGGAACAACACAAAATATTAGATAACAGCAAAGCTAAGGATGGTAAGGCCTAATACATAATGATTCTATTTATTTGCTTTTATTCATTTGTGTTTTGTAGCTCAAATTTTGAGTCTACAAGCACAGCTAGGGGAAGAGAACAAATTGGAACGGAACAGTTTCCAAACAGTGAAGGAGGTTTTTCAAAACTCATCCCTAACTGAACGTGAGGATGAGTTGGCGTTAGGCGAACACAGTCAGGTATATAAACTTTTCAAATAAGAATTCAAAATAAGTATAGAATTTTAAAAAAACAATTATTTTTTGTTTAGTTATTCAGTCCACCACCTGACAGTGTGTTAAATTTAAATTCTGTTGGTGCTGTACTAAAAGAATCGTTAATAATAAGTCCATGCAGCGAAGGAATTGAACAATTGTGGGACCGTATTTGGGCCGAAAATGGGTGTGGTACGGAAACCGAGATATGGCACGAGTTCAACAAAAACGTTGATTAGGTACTTTTCGGTTTTTTGTCTATCGAAAAAGTATTTTTAATGCTATTATTTCGCATTCACAGAATTTTAGCAGGGGATCAAGTCAAGTCTGGAAGTGTTACAGGATGGAAGAGTCAGCCTACAGTTGAAAAAACACTGAGAGTGCATTACCATTAAGGTATGAGGTAAAGTAATAGAGTATGCACATTGTCTAATGAGAAGTACCATCTTGTGTTAATAAATCCAGTACAACAGCAATCCTTTATAGTTCTGTCACAGCTAGAAGCCTCAAATAATTCTGCTTCTCTGGCTAAAGAACAACTTGTCCTTTACATTCAGAGTGTTGGAGAAACTGGGTACTTAAATGGCCCTAAAGATGTTTTAAATTTGCTGCCATTGCAGAGATGAACATCATACATGGACTCTTTAGGTATGAAAGGATTTTTCTTCAAATAATTTTGAATTTATGATGAAGAATTTCTCCTCCTTTTTGCCAACCAGGTCTAATCTACCAAAAAAAATTTTATCCAATAGGAAAGGATTTTCATGTACTGGGAACACAACTATCAACAATGCAACATTCTACAGGTGCTCGTTTATCATTCAAGAGCCTTATACAATGATTTTAATCTGCAATTTGTATGTCCTTTCCCAAGCTTCCACCAGAAGTTGAATCTATGAGTCATGTAAGTTACATGATCAACAATTGATATGTTTAATGGTGTTGTTTGTCTTTTCTCAATATAGGTTAATAGTAACATTGGATCTGAAAAGATTCTTGGTTGGGGCAAGACACTGAATAAATTGTATTGATTGGATGGATGACATGACATTTCTATACTTAATTCGGATTCCCCAGACGGTATTTGATATTAAAAAAATTGAAGTGCATATCTGGGCTCCCTTCTTTTCTGAAGCCCCGTTTCCCCTTGACTCGTAATAAGCCCGTAGGGGGTCATGCCCCTACTGTACGGTATATATAAAAACAACATATACCGAGGTTTGGAGGGCTCTGGCCGGAAAGGGGACGTGGGGTGCCGCTTAGTCCGATGATGTGTTCACGGAGGGCGATGTGGCTACCCACAAATCCGAACTAAAGGTTAATCGCTCCTGTAAAAATGTTCCAAATCTTCAGCTCTTCTTCCGGCTTCTCTTAGCCAATCACCGGGTAATCTCCCCGGTGGGTCAACAAGGCAGTGTCTCCCCCTGCCTGGGTTGATGGCAACTTTTGAAAGGGCTATTGTGCCTTTTTAAAGTTGCAAAAATAATTGTAATGTGCAGAGAATTGTCAATAAATTTTGTTTTATAAAATGTTTTTTGCAAAATTTGTTATTTTCATTGTCTGTGTTCACACATTACATTTATCAAGCTTGCTCAATTCATGAATTTAGACAAGGAACAACGTGTAATACCTGGATATTTTCTGAAGTGATTTTGTATTTGTATATTGTTTTACTGGTATGGGAATCGATCCCCAGACATTCAGCGTGCGACGCCGATGCTCTAACATTGAGCCACGAGATGTATTTGAATTTCTTATTATCGAATATCATATGTTATCGTCTAGGATGTTTATGCAGTCTTTCACAACTATATGTTTATCTTTCTATTGCTTTCATAAGGTCCATAGCTCTGTGGTAGAGCATTCAGCTGCGATAACTGTTACCCTGGGTTCAAACCTTAGTAGATGTATAAAGATCTATATCTAAATGTAGAAAAGAATATTGCAGTATTGCATGTCAGTTTTATTCAAAGTGTAAATGCAAGTCCGCAAGTGACTAGAAAAAAGCCAACTTGACATCATGTGATTCATGGCTCATTGGTAGAGCATCGGTGCGGTATGCCAAACATTCAGGGTTCGATCCCTGGATAATAATTGAATGCTTACAGATAAACCACATATCAATGGAAACAATGCTTACCGTCAAAGGTGGCATAAACAATAAAGGTAAATTGAGCAAGATATATAAAAAAAAAAGTTGATGAATGTAATGTGTGAACACAGACAATGAAAATAACAAATTTTGCAAAAAACATTTTATAAAAAAAAATTTATTGACAATTCTCTGCACATTACAATTATTTTTGCAACTTTAAAAAGGCACAATAGCCCTTTCAAAAGTTGCCGTCAACCCAGGCAGGGGGAGACACTGCCTTGTTGACCCACCGGGGAGATTACCCGGTGATTGGCTAAGAGAAGCCGGAAGAAGAGCTGAAGATTTGGAACATTTTTACAGGAGCGATTAACCTTTAGTTCGGATTTGTGGGCAGCCACATCGCCCTCCGTGAACACATCATCGGACTAAGCGGCACCCCACGTCCCCTTTCCGGCCAGAGCCCTCCAAACCTCGGTATATGTTGTTTTTATATATACCGTACAGTAGGGGCATGACCCCCTACGGGCTTATTACGAGTCAAGGGGAAACGGGGCTTCAGAAAAGAAGGGAGCCCAGATATGCACTTCAATTTTTTTAATATCAAATACCGTCTGGGGAATCCGAATTAAGTATAGAAATGTCATGTCATCCATCCAATCAATACAATTTATTCAGTGTCTTGCCCCAACCAAGAATTTTTTCAGATCCAATGTTACTATTAACCTATATTGAGAAAAGAAAAACAACACCGTTAAACATATCAACTGTTGATCATGTAACTTACATGACTCATAGATTCAACTTCTGGTGGAAGCTTGGGGAAGGACATACAAATTGCAGATTAACATCATTGTATAAGGCTCTTGAATGATAAACTAGCACCTGTACAATGTTGCATTGTTGATAGTTGTGTTCCCAGTACATGAAAATCCTTTCCTATTGGATAAAATTTTTTTTGGTAGATTAGACCTGGTTGGCAAAAAGGAGGAGAAATTCTTCGTCATAAATTCAAAATTATTTGAAGAAAAATCCTTTCATACCTAAAGAGTCCATGTATGATGTTCATCTCTGCAATGGCAGCAAAATTAAAACATCTTTAGGGCCATTTTAGTACCCAGTTTCCCCAACACTCTGAATGTAAAGGACAAGTTGTTCTTTAGACAGAGAAGCAGAATTATTTGAGGTTTCTAGCTGTGACAGAACTATAAAGGATTGCTGTTGTACTGGATTTATTAACACAAGATGGTACTTCTCATTAGACAATGTGCATACTCTATTACTTTACCTCATACCTTAATGGTAATGCACTCTCAGTGTTTTTTCATCTGTAGGCTGACTCTTCCATCCTGAAACACTTCCAGACTTGATTTGATCCCCCATTAAATTCTGTGAATGCAAAATAATAGCATTAAAAATACTTTTTCAATAGACATAAAACCGAAAAGTACCTAATCCATGTTTCATGTTGAACTTGTGCCATATCTTGGTTTCCGTACCACACCCATTTTCGGCCCAAATACGGACCCACAATTGTTCACTTCCTTCACTGCATGGGCTTATTACTAACGATTCTTTTTGTGCAGCACTAACAGAATTTAAATTTAACACACTGTCAGGTGGTAGACTGAATAACTAAACAATAAATAATTGTTTGTTAAAATTCTATACTTATTTTGAATTCTTATTTGAAAAGTTTAGGTACCTGACTGTGTTCGCCTAATGCCAATTCATCCTCATGTTCAGTTAGGTTTGAGTTTGGAAAAACCTCCTTCACTGTTTGGAAACTGTTCCATTCCAATTTGTTCTTTTCCCCTAGCTGAGCTTGTAGACTCAACCTTTGAGCTACAAAACACAAATGAATAAAAGCAAATAAATAGAATCATTATGTATTAGGCCTTACAATCCTTAGCTTTGCTGTTATCTAATATTTTGTGCTGTTGCAATAATTGAGCCTGCAGGTCCATAATTTGATCTAATAAACAATAATTAATAATTCAAAACAAATATAATAATGTTTATACTTATCATCCTTTTGTTGTATTATCTTATCCATTTTTCAATTGTTCCTCCAACCACGCTTTATTCTCCATCCACGCTACTGAACTAACTGCGAATGGCATCCAATGGACTGAAATTGCCTACGCCAGTAATAATGAGTCTGAGCGGTAGATGGCTACGTGTCGGAAAAAAAGAAAAAAGTGCGATTTTTTATTTTTTTTCCGCCATTTTTTTTTTTTTTTTATGTTAAACGGATTGCCATATTTATTTGTCGGGCTTTTTTTTCAAGCCACTGCTATCGCTATCTACCGGTCAGATTTCTAGTTAGTTCTCTACATACACTCACCGAATATATCTACTGCATCGCACTAGCGCTGTAGCGTACTGGTGCGCTAGCCTTATGCCAAATATTCGGTGTTTTTCAAAAACGATTAACCTAATGAAAAAAATAGCAATTTCTCCGGAATCAGCATCCAATTTTGAGTATATCCTGTGATATTCAACCAATTCCGATGAGGGTCAGTTTTTGCAGAAATTTTTTTTAAGCCCGACCGAGAAAAGTCGGGCTTACTTAGTCATTAAAAGGAAAAATCAGTTACAAACGTTGGTGCGCCAGTCCGGTACAGCGCAATCATGCTACAGACCAATATTCGATATATTTTAAAAATAACTGCTTTGACGAGCAAATGAATAATTTTCTTGAAAATAAAGATGGCGATGGCAATGACCAAGGAAAAAAAAAGGCCGACTTTTTTTTTTTGGTAAAACGGATTGCCATAAAAATAAGCCCGACAAACAAATAAGCCCGACTTTATTTATTTATTTTTTAAAAACACAGATACTGCTATAGAAATACATGTTTTGTATTCAAAATTTAAAACTGATGTCGAAACCAGGTTCGTTTTGACTTGGGACTTATAGTTAATTAGTTTTTGTACAAAAAGGTCAGGCTTGTTTCTCCAATTGAGAAGTGAAAGGGGAAGGGCGAGATTCAAATTTGATTTTGAAGTGGGTGGTGGCTTCATTACTGAGATAGACTTTGGTATACATGATTAATTGCATTTGCTAACCAAACGCCACATTTAAAACTCGACATAATTTACCGCACTACATTTTTACCTTGGGTAGAAAAAGTAAAGTGACGTAAAGCGATTGCGTGCATAGATATATTTGTCGCGATGTTTATTGGTACACATCAATTAACAGGAACGAAAACGAGAATAAAACAATTTCAGAAACTGATAGTGAGGTGGAGTGTAGAAACAACCAAGAACAGACAGCGAAACGTACAAGTATACCCGCGCCATCGTAGTACATAAAGGACAGGCGGGCGCTGGACGTAGCAACCGCCATTCTGCGAATATTATAACACAATCTGTACACTTATGTTTACACGTCCAACTTTGGGTGGCCTGTGCTCTTTTCCCAAATAATCCATCTTCTCTTTCCGCTGCGTGTCTTCCACTTTCGCTTCCACTATATATAGCCAATGATTGTGTTACTTGTATAAAGGAGTTTTTTTGGGGAAGGGACTGAATGTAATTTGTTTACGTTGGGCCCGGCCGATAGACATCAGACTGCATGCTGTTGCATTGTGTGTGCGAGTTCCTCCTGTATGTATATACACAATAACGAGAACGAGCATAGGAGCCCACAGTTTTCAAAAACAATGGCAGAACAAAAACGCGATAATAAACTCGTAAGATTGATAGCCATAAGCTTGTATATCTCTCTGTCGTCTGTCTGCTCCATGTTTGTATAAACGTTCAGACCATAGATGCAGAAATGCAAGTGGCATGCGCATTGGACGTCTTCGTCGCTTTGACCGACGTCGGCTGCTGACCCTGGCCACAATGACGTCGGCAAGCGTCCATCATGAACCAGGAAAGAAAGAAAGTGGTCGTCTCTTTAATGGCATTGGCCAGCTGTCGACTGTATCGAGGATAAATGAAGACCTGGATCCAATGGTGCGTGATGACCAGGTGGAACACGAAATCGCTGATGAGTCTCAGTCGGAGCGGGACCGTGTGGAACGCGGCGCCTCTCTCCACTTTGTGCGGATTCGTCGACAGAGACCAGACGAAGAAAACGTGGCCGGGCAGCCAGCACATGGCGAAAATGACAACCACCAGGATCATGGCCTGCATGGCTCTCAATTTGGCCCGGTGGATGCTGCAAGCTCCCCGGTTGGCCTTTTCACTTTGCTGTGCGTTGCGTAAGAGCCGCGTGACTAGGACAGTGTAGATGACGCTGATGATGCAGAGGGGTATAATGAAAACGGCCACTAAAGAGACAAGATTGACTTTTCGGACAAGTGCCAAATTCTCCGGATCGACGGTGAAACAAAATTCGAAATCGGAGCACTGCGTCTGATTGTCCTGCAAACACGAATTGGTGGCCGCACCTTCGTACAGGATGGGCACATCATCCACTTCTTGAATAGATATAAGAACACACGCGTATGTAAACGACACGGCCCAGCCGGCCAGAATGATCAACTTGCAGGTCAAATTGGCGGGACCTCTTCGCTGGCGGGAATTCGTCGACAGCAGCGTCCGCCACCTTTCCACAGCCATGGCCAGCATGCAGGAAATACCTTTGTTTTCAGGGGAAGATCGAGGTTCACATTTTAATGGATGAGTATTATAACAAAACAAAAAGGAACTTAAGTTTTATTTATGGCGAGATCTTTAGGATAGTTAAACATTTCTCTTACTATTACACGCCGTAGCGAAGAATATGGATGTCTTGACGTTTTGAACGTAGCATTTGGGTAAACTTAGTCCCGAAACTGTGTAAGGCCTGCAAATAAATAGAAGAAAGTTTTAATCTATTAGCTTTTTAATGATGAGTCAAAATCTTTTCTATTTATCTATTTGCAATAACAAAAACGTAGTCTATCAGAATATTAGGGTGAGCACGCAATGAGTCATGGCTAATTTTCTGATTAGTTGTGTTATCTTAGATGCGTTAATCAAGTTAACATAACAGTCCGAGAGAAAGAATTCTATTTGTCCACCTTCCTTTATATTCGTATCTATCACGCAAAAAGGTCTACTCTATCGATCACGACTAGAATCCCGCTGAATAATCGCAGTCACGAATACACACATCGCAAAAAAAAAAACAACATACAGATCAAGATTGTCTGCCTTTTTTGTGTGTGTCGTGGCTCGGGCAAATTGCCTCTCCCGCTGAGAAAAAGATAAAACAAACGGATAATAAAAGAAGACTAAATACAAGAGCAAATAAAGAACGATCCATTATTGTGGCCTGCGAAAGCACTGTCAGCACTCTGCCCGCTTGAAACATGGCACCCTGTCGTTGCGGGCTCTGCCCTCGACTATACTTTGTAATCTGTCAGCTTCTGCTATTTGTTGTAAACGCAACTGATATGGAAAGTTAAGTAGGAATAGCAAACATATCCTTCCGCTTGACTGTCAGCGGTAAAAAAAAAAACAAAAAAAAAAACAAAAAAAACAACCTACGACGCCATGGTCTTCCGCCTTACCCGACGTAGTTGCCGAAACCGAGTGGAACGATGATACCCGTGATGAGTCCCGAAAAACACATGGAGCAGATATAACAGTTCATGGCGTTAAGCAAAGTTCTGTGTCGGACAAAAGTCACCACCAGTAATCCATTGCCCAGGACGATGGCGGCTGCTTCTACCAACGTGAACGAGAAGAGCGCCGTGTCGTAAACGTTCATATCCATCATGAAAAAAATGATATTGGGGCTCACGAAAACACTTGCGGGACTACACAGTAAGCGGCAATGAGCCTCGGCTCAAAGTTCATCTCCGGACGCAGAGGCGAGATTTAAAAGCTTACCACTCCGCACCGTGTCGTCGACCGATGCGGAATGATCGGTGAGATACCACAGAGATACTACTCGATACTACCGAGCAAGATGTGCGCGAGGAGACATGACGGCACACTGGAAGAATTGGGCATCACGTGACAGCAGCCAGTTGTTTCCGATCAACTTGACAAGCGAAACAAAACAGGACGTCTTGCGACGGCCT
Source organism: Daphnia carinata (assembly GCF_022539665.2). Classification (NCBI taxonomy): domain Eukaryota; kingdom Metazoa; phylum Arthropoda; class Branchiopoda; order Diplostraca; family Daphniidae; genus Daphnia; species Daphnia carinata. The sequence continues at coordinate 2,626,930 of NC_081333.1, read as the reverse complement.
GATGACGATGATGAAGTAAGCCCCCTGTGCGCGATATCCAAAAACCTCCAAAAGGAACGTCGGAGCAAACACACAAAAAAAATCCAGCAAATCAACAACAGCAAAAAAAAAAAAAAGAAATTTTTGAAAAATTTAAACACAACTTTTGGCTAAGAGCGGTCACGGTTTATTTGGTCTTCGGTAAATGGCAGATGCTTGGCTTGAAATCTAAAACCAACAATGACGAGAAACACTTGCTGCATTGCTCTTTACGTGAGTTCACCGTGGCCGCACTTGAAAAGAAACGGGAGAGACCCGCACGTCTGTCGTCTTGCGAACAAATTCACGACCTCCGACGAATATAACACTTTTCGATCTAACGTCTGATACCCATAAGCGGTTGTGGCCTATACTACGACAACCACAGCAAGACGTGGGAGTGGGATAAGGAACGCCCTCCGCGCTTTCGTCGCCCATCGGCGCGCCAGCGCATTTTAAAAGAGCGACCCGTTAAGATCCGAACGAAAAGGAATTTCGTTTTTATTTTTCAGTTGTAATACGCGTCTTGGAAATAAGCCTAAATTTTGGGGCAACGTGAATGTTTTCTTTTCAATTCGGTGACAGAAATATTGGCACTTTATGAAGGACGCATACCTTTCGTGCCAAAACAAAACTTAACAATTGTAAGTTGCAGATTTGCTTTGGGAAGCTTTCGACCTTTAACTTTAGTGGTTGTCGCTTTTAATTATCTACATGAATGACCTTTCTATTCGCAGTCCAGTTGTTTGTCCGCATTTTGACTGGCTGTTCAGATCCATGAAATTGCAAATAAACATTGTCTAGAATTCCGGAACGGATCGAGGAGTGCGCTGCTTTGAAAGGTCGGTCATAAAGTCAACACACTGGCATTGGAAAATAATGAGAAAGTACAAACACTGTTGGTTTTACGGTACGTGGGACGAACACGCATCATTTTAGCGAGCGCGGATTTGCGTTTTTTTTTTCGTTACACAACCGCGTGAATTATGAACACACACACACACACAGTGGTAATAGTTCCGACAGTTCCGTTCAAAAACTCCGGGAAGTTGCGTGGGGGGTCCGTTATAACCGCACACAATTTTCGAGAGTTATGACCCACTATGTATGCTGACGTTATACGTGACGTTCCTTGAAAATTAAGAACGAAAGGAGTAAGAAACTACAATCGATGCGGATGTTCACTAGCTGTAAGCGGGTGTGAAATCGCATATTGCCCCAGGTCCCATCGAGTAACGCTCGTGCATACGTGCTAAATTTAAGCCGCAACGTCACAAATAAAATAACTGGCCGTCTGAGACGCCCCCTTTTTATGCATGAAAGCATTGGGTTCTATTTTTTTCTATTCCTGGAATACATTTCACGCCATAAATGAATTCGAAGGACTCAGCAACCTGCTGAACAAATATTTTGCCACTCGAATCTCTTTCACTGTGTGTTTGCGTTGAACTGTTCGTGGAACGAAACGTCATGATTTCTCCACTGAAACTCAGCAGGGGAAAGACCAAGGGAAAAATATGGGGCGTTTTTTAAGGAAAGAAATTTATCGAGTTCTTCAAGCGTTGCCACCTGCCTCTTAAAAAACGACCGAAAGATTTAAAGCGGAATTTTTCAAAACTTGCGGCCGTTTCATTTTCCGGCCGTCAGATGCACGGTCTTTTTATGCGGCCCTGTTTCTCTCTCTTTTCTACGTGCATGAATTTATAAATACATTTCATGAAATAACGAGCAAGATATAAATAACTGAATGAACATACTGTGCATAGCAGTACAAACACGTTTAAGCGTGTAATCAGCGCAGAAACTGGAAGGGAGAAAGGTGTTTGATTTTTTTTTGTGAAGTTGTCTGTGTAACGAAATTGACAACTCAGGCGTGAAAACGTTACGGTCTCCTAACATTTTCGCCAATCCAATCGATATAGACAAGCTACTTCTATAATTCAACAAGAATTGACAAGTTCGAATGTTGCGGGGACAAGTGCTGCGACCTTGTGGCCCCAGTTTTGTTCCAATAAAATCAATAACAGTCATACATAAATTGTACGTCTATAGGTCTATACGCGCCGGATAACACGGGAACGAATTCCCAACGTTTAGCTGGCGTTTGCGTGACAAAAAAGTTAAACGGTCCTCATAACACGGAGACACGTTCCGGCTGACCTAGCAACACCAGCCATTTTCATTATTGGTCAATTGTACCCAGTAACCTTGTAAACAGCCGTAAAATTCGCAGTGACTCGTAAAAAATAGAAAGTTACTCTTGGAAAGAAGCCAAAAGTGCAGAAAAAAAAAAATAACAATAATAATAATAAATGGCCAGGGAATGAAGGCGCAGTATAACGCAGCATTAAGGTTTCTATCTCTTATTTGGTTATTGATGGATATTGCCGTATCGATGAACTTGTTTTCTTTTTTTACTTCGTGCAGATGCGCCCACATTCCATAAACAAAAGCGTTATCTAGATGTCCTTTCCCTATAGAGTTCCTTTTTTTTATACCATTGCCCGGCCCATTTTACGTCTACAGTTGCATATGTTGACTCACTTGCTTAAGAATGAATATAATTTTCAAAAATAACCAAACAAAAAAATTGGCTAAACGTAATTCAGCAACCAATTTTTTGTTTGTTTATTCCTTGCACGTCGCTAAAATTAACGAGGTATGGATTGGCGCAATCAGCGACGCATATTTATTGATTTGACAAGTACGTCAGAAGTTTTCGTCCTCCAACACGTTCATCGATTCGACATTTCCTTTCTTCAACAGTTGGCTTAACTAGCTTGCTATGACTTGCGTCTCACCTCCGCACGACTAAAACTTCTATCGGTACACGTATGTTGTTGATTGCTTGTTGTCATTCAAGACGCGGTTACGTACTCGGCTACCACCCTGCGATTCCCGCACAAAAGGCTACCACTAGCACAAAGGAGGATATCACGCTATTAAAGCGTGTTCTCGTTTATCTTCCAGGGAGGGAAGAGGGCGCGCAGTGGCGTCAGTCATTACAGACACAAACAGAGCGAAACAAACGCTTGGGACAGGAAAACAAGGCTTTGTTTCTAACCAATAGATCGTTAAGAGAGGGCGAGCGAAGTGAATTGGTCAATAGGGGTTTAAGCAAACAGCAAACAAAAAAGGCTATCCTGAACGGATAACGAATGCAGAGTCTATTGTGATTGTCTAAAATAGCTAAAATCTTCATTTGTCCAACGGACCCAGTACCATTTCCGGGAGAAAAAAACAATGTAATTTTCAATCCCTTGTTCGGGGCGTTTCTAATCGTGTAAGATGAAGAATCTTCACGATTAGAATTCCCACCCAAGATAAATCCGTGATTGCAATTTGAAAAAAAAAGGGCAACTTCTAAGACGTGCTGACAATCTACCATTGGGAGTTGCTTGCCCTATTTGTCGATTCCGCCAGTAGCTCGATAGATTGGCACAAAAGCACGACAAAGGCATCAGTGGAACTATGTGTAGTAGGCAACGGCCTGACACGTGGCAAAGATAGGCAAGATATACGAGACACTTGTGAAGAAAACGTGTACACGGAGGCGGAAAATCCACGACAAATTCGTGGCAACCGATTGACGTAAACCGATCTGTTTGGAGAGAACCAGTGAAGGTAACCTAGATACTCGATTACGGTGACTGATCGATGGTCACCATGGTCTGGTAGGCAAACGAATTTAACGGACGGTAATCGTATAATGTCAAAGATTGAAATAGGGAATTTCAATTCTACGAAAGGTTTGAAATATTCTGTGTTTTTTAAAGTGACATTGATGGTGTCAAACGACGAGAGGGAAGGTTAACAACACCAGATGTCAGGGAAATGTAAAAAATGCTTTTAAGAGCTTTACGACTAAATTTCTGGTGGTAGACTTGGCAAGAATCAGCTAAAAATACGTTGATGGGGATGCCGATGACCATTGCTTTGCCTGCTTGATGAGCACTTCTGGGTGGGATTAGAAATTAACGATCGGTGGCGTCTAAGCTGCTGAAAGAACATCTGGAAATTGGCCAGACTGTAGAAAAACAACTCGGTCGTTTTGTTTGCGATTTAGAACAAAGTGAAACGAAAAGGACCATTATCTAATTCTGAGGCACACTTCCTTCTGTTTGTACATTACCATCGGAAGCGAAACGAAACTTATCCAAACATTTGGGGTGAGAGAGCTAAAAGAGACGTACGTGTACCATGGGCTTAAAACGTCCTATGTCAATAGATTATCTAGCTCTTAGTTCTCACCATCTTGAAAAACTAGACATGAGAAATTTCTAACAAATGATAATCAGACCTACCAGAGATGGCTTCTTGTCGTTACTCTTCCATACTGCAAAGACACCGAAGAAATTGATGCACATAAATAGAAAAAAGCTATAACGCTTTCAAAACACAACTCGACTTGAATTTATTTTCTCATGACTGACGTGAGCAGACGACGGCTGCTGTGACTTGGAACAAATAAATCGATTATCGAGATAAACGTTAATAAGAAAGCAGCAATCCAGCTGCTATATGGCATGTGCAGAATGACACGGCCCCAATATCAGGGTGTGTTTAATTACTGCGAAGTATTAATCAATGTATCATGACACACAAGCAGAAGTGAAGTGGTAGCCGTCAAACAAACACCCACCCATTATCTTACGTGCAAAATGATGCTGCAAAAACATCAGTCGTGGATGCTGCATCAAATTTCTTTTTGCTGATTTGCCTTTGCATCAGAACTACTAAAAGAAGCTCTGGGTGGTTCACGAGCCAAAAGAGTATTGATTTACCATTCACGTTGCTTCGTCTGGGAAAGAGCCTAGCGTAGGGAGCATTTGAAACGAGTGCCATAACTTTTGACGATGGCCTAGTTGAGCCCCTCAATGCTTTCCCGCAACCCCAGGTTAGACAGATTTATTATATTACGAATACAAGTGTCGGATTCTTTTACGAACGGCTAGTATTCCACACAACGAGGTTGTTTCTTGTGCTCTACACTGGTTTGCGATTTTATCATAGGGACTGCCAACGTGTTTTGCAATACCATCGACATGAATTCAAAAGGGAAAAGGACGCATCAAGTACATTGGCCACATCTGTTATTGCCGGATACAACTTGCCTTGCTGCAGAGGATGTTTAGCTGCTCGAACAAAGTAGAACGCAGTAATGACGGGTGGTTCCTCTATTGATTGAACTGGAATAGGACCAACATGTAGGTAGCTATCGTCCCGGCAACCTGACCGTGAACCATTGATTTTACTTTAGAACTTTAAAGCGGACGACATTCACCAACCGAAGTGCTCATATTACCGCGGGGAGTAGTTGCTTGCCCAACTTAAAGAGTCCGCAGACGGATAATTCAATAGACTCCCCTTGCACTTGCAAAATGAAAGTTTGTAACTGCATGCAAATCAGTCACGTATCAGGTACACGAAATGGAAGTAGTCAATTTCTCGTGTGAGTTAATATACTTCACTGCGCTCCACTATGGATAGATCTTGCGTCGAAATTTGGGCCACTAAACTAAAGAACTGTTTCACCTTTAACAGAAAGTAGATAATAAAATAAAATCAAGCAATAAAAGATCAATGACAAATCCACGTACCTCGCCACGGACGTAGTCGGCAGATTGGAATAAGACGAAAATGCCAGTGATGTCCGGAACATTAACAAAAAACCAAAATAAGCCAAGAGAGAGATTCATCAAGTCCTGCAAAAATCCATGACATCCTATCGAAGCACTGATCAACTTGGAGATCAGGTAGAACAGCAAAGACAACCCGAAGGCTTTGTTCAGATGGGTTAACACTGCCTCGCACAGCGTCAAGTAAATCGTTTTCAGAAAAACTAAACGCAAAGTCAATGGACTGAAAAGAAAGAAATTTCTACAATTACGATGAAATAAGACTGCACAGCAAATCAATTACACAGTACCGTCATTCATTAATAGTTTTACGTACCGGTAACGTAATTCTTTCATCGCTGTAGCAGGTCGATCGACATCAGACAACGATTCGTCAGGAAGTACTTGATTTTGCGTAGAAGGGCGAGTGTTGCAAGGATTTTTATTTGGCGATTCAGCTGTGACGTTTGTCCATCCATTACAGGTTAACCGGAATGTGCCGTCAGTAACGATAAGCTGCTGTAACGTCTTTGTGAGACCACCGAAACGAAGACCAACCATATAGCACAAGCTGGCAAACAAAATCACCAACTAGTGGTTAAAAAAAAGACATGAAATTAATTGCGTTTTAAAATTTCAGGGACATACAAATGAATCTTACCATGTTGGAATGCAATTGGCCAACAGCGTGCATTAAGTTATTCAATATTCGAACGATCAGCATCCAATCGGGCTCGTTTAAATGCACTTGAAAAATGAATCCATTGATCAAGAAAGCTACGTGCTAGAGATAAAAGTACGGTAAATGGTTACAGCAATCAAAGCTAAACATGGCCAAACGGTTGCATGAAAATCGTCGAAAACATTGTTTACCCAAAAAAGGTTAACAAAGATTCCAATAACAATTATTTTTCGAGCTCGTTGGACATCAGTGAAAGCTATGGGGTAAACAGCATCAACACAATTCAAGTTCTCAAACAAATTTTGAAGACTGGCCAAATGAAAGTGAATAAATTTGGATAGGAAAAATGTATCTATAAGATAACGAGCCTGCGAGATGGTGTTAGTTAAACGAATAGTTGAACTGTTAACGCTAGAATTTTCAACTATTGTGGAATTATCTTTCAAAGTAAAAAGGCCTCCAAACACTTGGGCTGAGATAAAACTGAGATGAACGAGGGTGACGAAAGCAAACCAGAACGTCTGCGGATGACACCAACGGAAACCCAAAATTCCAGCTGATGATCCGCTGTGAAAGAAAGGCGTTCCACCCGTTAGACGCAGAAACCAGAAAACAGGTGACAGAGACCGAAAGAGATCATTCGCCATTGATAGTTTAGAAGCCTTTCAAACAGCAATGGAGGAAAACAAGTTTTTATGTCCGGACATTCAAATACATCGTCGCTGTATAGCGCAAGACGTACTCGATTCTTTGATAAGAAAATAAACTAATCAATTTTTTATTCATAATGCGTTGTGCTGTTGACAAAGTATATTGAACGCGTGTAAGAAAGGTGGAAAAAGGGTTAAGCGTAACGAACCGCCGGCCATCCCCACCACACCCTATACTACAAGGAGTCATTTCATCACGCTACAAGTGCCTGTTCAATATCAATTTGACTAAATATGGTTATACTGTTTTACAAATCAATAATCAATCAACCCGAGTTAGCAATATTTCGAAGAGGACAGACGCGCGTTACTAATGTTTTTTGGACTTCGGTTTAAATTTCAGTAAGAGCTAGTCGTGAATTATGCATCAACATGACGTCAAAAACAAGCTATCGATTTAGCTGAGTTAAAGTAGTACGAACATCGCAACGATTAGTAACCCGGGGACGTTAATTGATTGGTGGTGAAACAGGGTCTAAAAATCTTGGGACTGGAGATTCTACGTTAGAGGCAGCGCTATTTCAACGGCTACTGAAAATGTGTCACACTTAGTAAGATTGCATTATTTCTGGTTACAATGGTTACACCAAAAGTCCCAAATAGCTGTTGTTGCCCGCCCATCGTCTTATCAAAATTTACATTGAAGTGTACGCTGGATATTTATCTCGATTTGGGAAATACTGGGCAGTTCAGTGGTGCAACTCAAACCAACACAAAAGCAGTTAACGTGAGACCTTCGTGACAATTGGTGCGAGTTTTACAGTTGCAGGAGAATGGTTTGGGGTTTTGTAACTTGTGGACCGAACGAAGCGCTGGTAGTTTCAGGTATTTAAGCTCTGGTTTAGTTTGAAACTTCAATCATTTTAAACGCACAAGTATCAAAGCACTACGTTTTCTTTAAGACCCTAAATCGTACTCGATAAGACATAAACTAGTTATACCATAAATTGTTGAAGGTCATCTCTTTGCGTTACTGCCTTATTAAAAACAAAAATGAAAAGCAATGTTCTATTTCTGTTCGGCATTTAAAAAAAGTAATATTTACGTTCCGTAAGCAATAACTGAGCATGACTATAGTCTCTTATCAGAAAAACTTATCAGCATTTGTGCTGAACACATGGCACCTGTCATGATGTTCAACCTGTGAATTATGCTATCTTTGATGTTGTTCGTACTTTGGTTACTATCCACAAGAAAATACGTTTTATATACAAACCAGTACAACACGAATTGAAATTACGTTACCGTCCCGGTAAAAAATTAGGAAAAAATTTTAAATAACGCATGGTTTTGCAGACCCCCTTTTACACATAGTTCTTGTCCTTTTTTTTTACTTGGCAGGATGCTGTCACGCCGGTGGCAAACCTATTCTGATTCCCGGCGGCCGTGCTTTCGTTTGGCCATGTGTGCAACAGCTTCAAAGGTAAATTTAGCTTACCAAACTAGCTACCACGTACTGTCCACCACGATAAATTACAGCAAAGAATTCATTAACGATTTCGTACGTTTGCTATTCTAAAGGATTTCGCTAAATACGATTACGCTGAAAGTCGAAAGTCCAGCTGTTTACACTTCTGAAGGTGTCCCAATTTCAGTGACTGGCATCGCTCAGGTAAAACCATACGTCTTTCAAGAAAAACGTAACGATTCAAAACTTAGCTTTACGCATTAGGTCAAAGTGCAAGGCCAAAACCAGGAAATGCTTTTGGCAGCTTGCGAACAATTTCTCGGGAAAACAGAAGATGAAATTAAACATATTGCAATGGAAACTCTGGAGGGCCATCAGCGCGCAATCATGGGAATGATGAAAGTCGAGGTACGACATAGTTACAACAACAGCACTTTCAGGATCTATTTTGAATCGCTGAATGAACTACGTAGGAGATCTACCGAGACCGCATTAAATTCAGCAAACAAGTTTTCAAAGTAGCATCGGCAGATCTCGTTAACATGGGGATTCTCGTCGTTTCCTACACACTAAAGGACATTTCCGATGCGAATGTTAGAAAATAAATCGATCTATTCTATACGCGGAATTTATTCCAGTCGCAAAATTTTCCTCTTTAGGGCTACCTGATGGCACTGGGAATGGGAAGGACGGCAGAGGTTAAGAGAGACGCACGTATCGGCGAAGCTCAAGCCAAATCGGAAGCGGAAATCAAAGAAGCCATGGCAGAGGAAGAACGAATGGCTTCGCGTTTGAAAAACGATATTCTAATTGCAAAAGCTCAGCGTGATTTCGAGGTGAAGAAAGCGGAATACGACAAAGAAGTCAACGCAAGGGTAATTTTTGTTCGAATTTTCGTGCGCTTAATTAGCGGAAAAAAATAAAATTCGATACCTTTGAAGAAAGCAGAAGCCGAAATGGCTTTCGAACTTCAGGCAGCCAAAATCCAACAGCAGGTGCAAGAAGAAGAGATGCAGATTCAAGTGGTAGAGCGCGCTCAGCAAATTCTCGTTCAAGAACAGGAAATCGTTCGCAAAGAGAAAGAATTGGAAGCCACTGTACGTCGTCCTGCAGAAGCAGAAAAATACAGGTAGAGTAATACCTTTTACCAAATGTTTTAAATTTTTAAATAAGAACCTTCGTTCGTCTCTCGTAGACTGGAGAAATTGGCTGAGGCTCATCGTCAGAAAACGGTGATCGAAGCTAAAGCCGAGGCTGAAGCTCTTCGTTTGAAAGTGATCTCTTGAATATGATAAATAATTAAAAGGATAAGTTTTTTTTAAATGAACCATTTATACGTACGAGACAGGGTGAAGCAGAGGCATTTGCAATTGAAGCCAAAGCCAAAGCTGAAGCTGAGCAGATGAGCAAAAAAGCAATGGCTTACAATGAGTACAACGAAGCCGCCTTGATGGACATGTTAATGAAGTCCCTTCCAAAGGTATACTATAAATAGTCATCAAAATGAGCCAATTTAAAAGTTTAGATCACTTTTCGGTTGAATACCTGATGAACAGATGGCACATGAAGTTGCTACTCCCATGTCCAAGACCAAGAAAATCACCATGGTGACGGCCAATGGAGAAACCGGGGCAGCTAAACTGACTGGAGAAGTTCTAGAGATTATGACGAAAATGCCAGAATTGGTAAAATCTCTTACTGGTGTCGACGTTTCCAAGGTATAATTAATCAATTTATACGAACCGCCGATAAAGCAGTTGTTCAACCAATTTTTTTTTTCCGATTAAAACAATTCAGTCAATGCGCGGAATTAAGTGAAGAAACCGTAAACGGCCGATGACTCACCGATGAGTCAGGCAAACACGTTTAATCAAAGTTGGAGCCGTTTCTTTCTTAGTCACAACGCAAACAAACCTGTTAAAAATAAACAAATGGAATTAAATAACGACGATTAACTTTACCTATCACCACGCCAGATAGCAATCCGATAATGTTGGTCCGTTTGTCCTCGTTCCATTTCCTACTCTTGCCACGATTAGCTCAAAATTACGAGATGTTAGTTTAGATACATCTGACATATGGTTGACAGTTCTTCTAACTTAGACACTATCGGACAGTAATTACGTTGAAGAAGTGTATATAACGAATGGAATGACGAATGGATACAGAACAGGAATTCTTGAAATCATGAGTATTAAGATGGTTTGGGTCATAGCTTAGTTAAATAACAACAACACAAAACAGATGAGGAAAACGAAATAGTTAACCGAAAAAAGGTAGGCGATTACTTTCATTACAATATGAAAAAAGTAATGATTCAATTGACGATTGATTAACGATACACGAACGGCAATCGGCTGATTAAAAATACATGGGACAGTTACAGCATTAACCTTCGCAAATTTGTTTATATCACACCGAAATCGAGGGGCAGAGAAGAGAGAAAAAAGATTAGTTTATAGGTGAGGCCATCGTCTTTAGAACTGTGCATTCTAAGTTCTCAAAGCCAGTTCGTCGGAGGGCAGCGTCTTTGACAAAAACGAAAAAATAATGAAACGCGCAAGGATCCAAATAGAATTTAACAGTATTACGAATGCACTTCATCATTTGGTTAAAAGCATTTCTTTTTAGCCCAAACTGTTACTGGGCTACCGCACATTATTGCACGCAATGCATCTGTTTTTGTTTTTCTGTTTTGCCTATTATACAAATAGAAACATAATTTTTCTTAAATATAGCCATACATACACTTTCGCACCAACGCTATTTTTTGTTTAACCAATTAAGGGATGTTCGTAGTTTTCACGCGTCCTACCAACCGATCGGGGGAATATTCAGTCCCGGAATAAAAGAAAAGGGAAGGTAAAATCCTATCAAACTGATCAATTAAGGATGGATTAGGAGAGGGCAAAACAGCGCAGACATGAAACAGTTCGGTGGCCAGAGGATTGGAATTCAAACTGAAGCACACGAGTTTATCAGCATAAAAAAAAGAAAATAGTTTTTCAATTTCTTATGATAAACGATCGCGCGGAAAAATTCACGTCAACGGCCGACGACCATGACTCACGTCCGCGCACAGCGGGACATGTCAAATGATATCCAAATCAAAACACGTCACACACGCTCATCCGTTTATACAGGCCTTTACACGACTCTTGTCTCGACTCTTAAAACCCTTCCCTTTCATTAAGTATCAAAAAAGTAGTTGATCGATTAGAAAAATGATTCATCTTCCTAGACGTACCACTCTTTGATATCTTTGCCACATTTTTTGGATGGTGGTGATTTCTTCTCCAAGTTCACCAGGGCCGGATTAAGATTTAAAGAACCGACCTTCATCTGTCCTCCAGCCATGCCAGTACCGGTGGCTAGCCCACCACCGTGAACACCTCCAGCTCCTGCGGCGCCCGTGTTAAGTAGAGCGGCATTTGAATTGCTGTGACTCGGCGTTTTGCTAAAGTTTTTGCGCTCATCGATCTTGTATGCGGTGTTGCCGCGGTTCTTTAATTTCAAGACGAGCAAAACGACGAGGATGACGGCAATCAAAGCGCCGGCTACGATGCCGATAATCAGCGCCGTGTTCTCGGCCGTTTCCGAACTGATCCGATCTCGTATCCGCTTGCTTTTTTCTAACGTAAATAAATGAAAATGGGACAACAACAAAACGATGAGGATCTCCGACGATTGTCATCAATTGCACGCAAGTAATACCGTCGAGATCGCGTTTCTTCTCCATTTCTTCTCTGTTGGCTTTCTGCCAAATGAGATCGAAGTTGTCGATCGTCGTGCGCACTCGGTTGCGAGGAGTCGCCGGCGAAGGAAACGCAGGATACGCTGGAGTTGGATACATCTTTGCTGGATAGCGACTCGTCGTTGTCGTCGATGTTGTCCTCATCGTCGGTCTTGTAGTTACCACCCAAGACGGAGTCGTATTGACTGTTATTGTTGTCGCAGGGTTCGAACTCATTACAGTCGTCGACGAGCTCGGTCTGTCTGTCTGCCAGACGATCGTCGATAACGTCGTCGTTGACGTCGATTCAGTCGAAATTTCATTTTCCAATTGATGAACGGGTTCGTCTGTTACCAAAGGATCGGAACCGGAGCCTTCGTAACAATTGTCTTCGTCATCACAGGGTCGATCAACTGCCACAACGATCGTTGGCTTTGGCTTGGGGGGGCGTGTAGGTCGGCTGAAGACTGGCGTAATCAAATCATCTAAGGAAAAAAAAATCGTTTGAAAATGAATATTGAAAGATATTTTTCTGTTGATTAGATTCTCACCTCCCCTGCCTGTGTTGTAAGATGGGATGCATTCATCATCAACAGTGCTGGATATACAACCGGACCCAGCACCGGAAAATACCAAGTCATCCACGACGTTTGGATAAGCGGATTCGGGTGCCCTTTGCATCGATTGGTTGTTGTCTTTGAAACGTTGGCGATAGTCGGCTGGAATTGATGTGAGTAATTCAATGTCGCCTCGGATTTGTATCCTGGGATCACGTTCAGCCGCTAAATCCAGAACACGGATGCCGTTGAAAACAAGTCCGGCAATAATGCCCACAAACGGACGATCCACTTTCGACTACCAATGAAGTGTTTGAAAAGAAAATGAAATGAATGCAAAATAAAACGTTTTTCACGAAGACACGTACCTTAACTTCGTTCCAGCTTCCGCCGACGTGTATCTGGGATTGGCTATTAAAGATGAATCGTTGTCGACCTCCAGGGTTTTTAGTCTGGACGTTGTAATCGTCGACCTGAAGAGTTGCATTGGCGCTGGAACGTGTCAGCCGTACAACGTGATGTTCTCCATCGTTCACTTTAACAGCCACCTCGCCTAAACTGTGATCATCTGTGCCGACATTGTACGATGAATACAAATGTCCATCAACCTAAAAAAATATTCAAAACACATCCAACATGAATAATAACATTCAACTCAAAAAAGAGGGTCGCGTTCAATCGGCGATTGGACAGGACGAAGGGAACCATTTTGTACCAGTGTAAGTTCCAAGAAATCGTTCGATGAGGCACTAGTGATACGAATCAGCTGGGCATTTTCCTGGACGGTAATGAAGCCAAACGCCAAAATGTCGCTCTTGGAATCCGGCCGACGATCTTCCGGGAAGTTGTAGATTAGTACGCCATGTTTAGGCCCGAATTCAAATGCCACAGAGTCTGTTCGTGACGAGAAACAGAATTACCAATTTTGCTATTCGTGCGACGGTCCAAATCGAATAAGAAAAGAGGAAGCCCAGTTCTCATGAATAATGACCGCCACCAAATGAAAAGCTACATGACTAAAGAAGAGTGTAGGGAGACACCGGTAGTGGAAGGCTTCTCTTGAGAAACGAAAATCCAATGCTGTGCGAAATGAAATACCGTCGGAGCAGGTCGGACCGCTGTACGAAGTTAATTGGCAGTAACACACGAAAGTGTTCCACTGCTGGACACAAACGCCCCGGTTGGCACAGCTATTTGGACTGCATCGCTGTTCTTCACGACCTAGTAATTGACTGTAGGGACAGGCTCTTTCTCTCTATTCTTACACGGGGACTTTACATTTTAAATGAACTTCTTTGGTACGCAAATGATACGTACTTATAACAAAAAAGCAATCCTTTGAGACTAGCTATGCAAAAACAGTATTGGAAACTTCACCTTCGCAGCCGGGCACAACCAACGGACTGGGTACGAGAGCGTCCAACGTAGTGTCGGGTGATTCGCCATTGAGATCCAAACTAGCCAAACAACCTTCGAATCCATGACGGGATTGCATCTGCCGCGGCAAGAAGTTGTACATATCTTTACGTACGCCACCTGTTAAACGAAGAACAGAATTTAAAAAATGATGCTAACCGTGTTTCTGTTTGTACGTACCAAGGTAAAGAATGCCATTGAGATCCAAATTCTCATTATGTCCCTGACTAATAACCGTAGAAATAGAGTCATCGACCATGAGAGTATGTTGACGAGGGCCTGGTCTTCCGATAGTCACCGAATGCCAACGATTATCATTCAGGCTGTTGCGCAAATTGTCCCGGATTCGGATGGGACCATCGCCGAGGTTAACGGCGTAGTGAATATGGCCGTTAACCAATTCGATGCCAATAAAGTCCTGGCCCTTTCCGGCGTTGTACAAGATGACCCCTTTGGGCTCGAGCGTCTTGAACTGGAAGTAGATGTTGGTCGACGAGTAGGCTTTCAACTGCGGCAGTCCGACATAAGTGTGCTTCGATTTGAAGTTGACAGGATGGTGGATGCTCTGTTCGCGAGTCCCGAACTTGGCCGTGACGTTGGCCGACGTCAACTGACCCGAGCGGGCCATATCGATCAGATAAACACCGTTGAAATACAATTGCTGAATTTGTCCAACGAAATTCGGTTGACCGCTCGATGCTATCAGAGACGTCGTGGATGCACTGCCAACGTCTTCGCGTTTCAGATTGCTACCAACCAATAAAGCCCGAGTTTCCAGCGTAGCTTGTCTTCCAGTTAATTCACCTGAGATAAGCGTATCAACAAATTATTATCAGTTTGATGTACATTTTTGCTTAATAATATCATTACATACCTTGGACAGGAGGTTCATCGTCGATGGTCAATCGAATGGATCCTCCACGTCGTGAAATACTCACTTGATGCCATTGATTATCGTTAAGTCCTTGCCCAATGAACCAGGTCTACCAGGTAATAAGACTCAAATTAGAAAGCTGATTGTTTGGCTTTTTTAAACATGTTACCTTGGGTCGATCGATGGCGAACTGAGTGAATCGGAGTCGGCCACCTTCTAGATCGAGTTCCACCCGACCGTGTGATTGGCTATCGCCGATGGTGGTCAAGAGGAGGCCGGAAGGTCTGGGTGTGCGGAATCGCAGCCTCCAATCTTCCGCCTCGGTCCGCGACGGAGAGTCGAAAGCGACGCGGAAGTGCTGGTTGCCGTCGAAGCTCAAAGTGGCCGCGTCTGCACGATCATTCACAATTGTTTCATTCACATAATCTCCGAGTTATTATGCAAACACGGTATGAAGGTAAATAAATTGCAGACTTATTAGTTTGCCCTCACCTTTGCCGCAGGTCGGCCCGTTGAAGCTCGTCGACGAACAGTCGCACAGGAATCGATTCCAGCCTTCGGTGCATGTTCCGCCGTTCATGCAAGGTTGCGATTCGCACTGCGGCGGCAGGACGTGGCAAGCCGGCCGGATGGCTCCTGAAATAATGCAAATAGAAAAAACAAACTTGTATTATTTTCTTTTATAAATTCTAGGCCGTCTATATCATTTACACTCTTTTCCTCTCTAGCTTTCTTTTGTTTTCTCCCCCCCCCCCCCCCACTGGCTTACTTTCGCCACCTACTACGTGGCCGAGCTTATCGATCGAGTGAAAAACAAGAAGATTCATCGCTTGGCCATTAATACGACAGCGTTGTCGTGTCGTATCAATCATGAAGGGAATCTGAAACTAACAAGGGTGCCTTCTCGATTACCAATCCGAGGCAGGGCGAGACTCGGATCGATTCGGCACGCGTCTGACTCCCGACAAAGAAAAAAAAATTGAACAAAACATTCACTAATTGAGCTTTAGGCAGGAAAAAAGAAAATCACGCTATTCGACCCTTCAAGTCTAGTTGATATTTAGCTGCTGGATTCTTTCTTTTCTTTTCTTTTTTTTTTTTTTAATGATGCTCTTTCTCGAGAAGCCACGTTCTCATATTTCATCGTGATTTTTCGTCCACAATAGCGAAACGTCGTTCTTCCAAGTCGTTTGATCTTCACAAATTCCATGCGTTTAGGGATAAATGGATATTTAACGCTGTCACTCGTTTGGTTGCTCAAGGGCATCGATTTCCTATGGATTTGCATAGCTACGCGATGGAAGAAAAAAATAGGGCGGAAGAACAAGGCAATCAAGGTTGAATCACCGGAATCTTGTTGTCGGGCGAACGCGGCTAAATCGACAGCGTTGCCGTTAATGACGAGATCCCGCATGCAGCCAACGTAGCCGTGACGAAGGGTAGCCGACCACAATGCCGATGGTATTGCTGCATTGTCAACCACCATGCCGATACCACCTACCATCAGCGAACCCTCCAATTCGAGTTGATACGAATCGCCTAAAACAACATCAGAATTTTTTTGTTTTGTTTCAATTAAAAACCAATTCGAATAATTGAGAAATAAAATCAAACCTGGCGTGACGAAATCGGTGCTGGCCCCGTCGACCGTCGCTCGTCCGCTTTTGCCGTTCCGTGAGATGGTGATCTCGTGCCAAGTGCCGTCGTCGATGCGCCTCGATGTGGCTTTCACCTTGACGCTACCCGATCCCAAGTCGAGGTGGAGGTAGACGTGACCGTTGACCAGCTCGACAGCAAAGTAATCGCCCTATTGGAAATAGGCCAAAAGAAACACACGATTTTCTTGATGTGATGGATCCACCTGGGGTATAACAAAAGAAAAGGACAAACCTGTGCGTGCGGAGCTCCGTTGTTGTACAGCAATAGCCCATTGGGTTCATTGGTCCTGATCTTGAATGACATGGATCCCGTGTTCAAGGCTTCCCAGGAGGGTAGCATCTGCAACGTTATTTAATGTGATGACATAAAATGGTGTTTAAAAAAAAAAAAAGACCTTGTTGAAAACAGTGATGCATATGGTAAGAGGAAAATGTCAAAAGAGCGAATGAATAAACGAAGCCTTAAAAGACAAATGGGATCAATCTAAAAAGGCGTAGGTTGATTTGTTATTAACGTCCAGTTTCTGCTCAAAATGATGCAGAAGACTCTTGTAAAAAGCGAAACGAAATCCCCATAAATCCGCTAAAAAATAACCGCATCTTGACAGTGTTGCGTCAAGAATAGAATAACAATGAGAACTCAGCTCCTGCCCTAAGTCCCTATTAACTGTGATAATATGATCCGTTCCCTGTGCCAATACAAAACTCCCACGTCGACGCTTTGCCTCCCACAGCCTTAGAATAAACAAGGACATCTGCATGAAAATACACATTTTTGTTTCAATTTTTAAGGCGCGTGCAATCTAAAACTAATTATTCTACATCAGCGATAAGAAACATCGCTAAAATGGGCGTCAGATAGTAACGCAATCCTGCAACACATTAATGTGAATAACATGTCAAAAGATGAAGAACGGGCAGGAAGGACTAACAATTCTGACGTCTATGGGTGGACAAACGAAGAAAGATGTCCGCTAGCGCAGCAAAGTTCTCGTCTTTTAGGCCCTTTATTATGTACATTATATATACGAGATGACTTGCCAGCCGCAAGCTCCTGCATGTGTAAATAAATGTGTAGGCGGCAGCGTCTGACGCCATAGATATTAAATATACAGTCGCAACGCTTGCGTGTGTGTGTGACTAAGGCTTATGACGTTATCCGTCTATTTGTTGGCAAAAGGTTGTGATATTGACTGTAACGTGACTAAGTTAGTAAATATCCAATTGATTCATTGACTTGTTCCTGCAACGGACAATGTTAGCGAATAAATCGATTTGATGCACGCTCGCGAGCAGCAACCCATTCGATTTGGACAATTATAAAATAGTAAACTATGTCAGACTTGAATTTTTCGCTAATTTAGAGTTTCTAGTCGATGGTCAGAAATATCAATCAGCCGCGTTAATAGAATTTTCCGTGAACGAGTGTTCTAGTTAACAACCCACGCAGGTTAACTAGATCACAGGAAATGGCGAACGAACATTTACTTTGTCGTTCACCGGTCCTTGTGTTCCTCGGATACGTTTCCACGTCAATTACTTTCCAAAAGTGGTCATCTACAAGAGTTTAGAACAAGCGTGGGTGGTATAAATGAGAACCAAATACATCCACTGATCAAAAAGGAAGAGTTCAGGGCACTCACCAGGACCGTGTCAGGCGTCGTGAAAGTAATGGGGTCTGCAACTTCGACAGCTTGGCACATCCAATCTGGTCTGCCGGCCACGGACAACAACTTGTTGCCTGTACGCGCAAGTTCCAAAATGTCCAACCGCAAAGAATCAGCAGTGAATTCAACCTGATGCAGATCAGGCAAAATCGTTAACATGAAATGGGCGGAAATGAGACAATCATAGCACAACAACAAATGCAATCGCTTGCAAAACGTTAAAGCCGATTTACATTTCAAAGCGAGTAAAGCTACGGTCTGTTAAGTCGGTTTTTTGTTTCCTCTAAAAGGATTTGATCGTGAGAATGCAGGAAGTAGAAGAAAAAAAAACGTGGAGGGAAGAGTAATAATTTTCAGGCAGTCAAATATTGTAAGGCATCGTCACGATTCAGTTGAGTTAAAGAAATCCAACCGTTAACAGGATCATCGAAGCCAACATTCAAGACCATTATTCACGTTCGAATGCAGGTACATTTTTATACAGTACCCTTCGTACCGATATCCATTCGACAATGTAATCCTATTGTGATCTATTGCATAACCATGGCCACGCCATTGCACCTGACAAAGACATAAGCTAAACAGAAAATATGTTTCGTAACAAATATACAGCCGAATTAAATTGGATCTAGTTAAGTTAATGGACGCGAATATGATTGAAAAGCTTTCCCTAAACGCTGTTTCGTTCAATGAAAAACAGGGAAAAAGCGAAACATGCACTCCAATTTAACTTACCTTCCGCAGACATCCGATAAAGTCGTTTCGCGTTCGCAGACCGGGCAAAGAACTGGCCGGATCGGCACCGCCTACAAACAGGCGACTAGAAGATAGCATCGAAAATGTGCCAGCCGTTGTCCAGCGCTCGGAATGGATACCATCAACCGTCATAACCAACTAAAGTAGAGTAAAGATAGATCATAAAAATATAATAATAAAAAGTTAATCAGCTTCTGTAAATCAAAGAAGTTCATTTCCTCTCCAAGGCTCAACCGACGAGCAAAAAGAAAAGCAACAAGAGCCGAGGCTTACGTGACACAGGCTTTCCGGTCCCGAGATCTGCCGACATGAAAAGAGAAAGAAGAAAGTCAGGATTAACAGGAAAAGGAAAAAAAATAGCTTGGATCAAACGGATATAAACAATGAACCAAATAAAAAGAAACTGAAAAAAACACAAGGGCGAAAAGATTGGGAAACACATGTTCTAATCGTTTGCACGTCGCAAAGGGATTCAAAGAAAGAGGATTACAAACGTCTTTGTACAGTCTTAAGAGACGGTATTAGACCTATGTATTTGTCTTGCAAAAAGAACAAGGAAACTAAACTACAGTTACCTCCTGCGCTTTGCGGTGGATGTTGACTCGGTGCCATTGGTTGTCGTCGAAGCGGACCCTGGGCGGACGAATCTGCACGTCTAGTTTGCCGCTACCCAGGTTGATGTTGAGAGTCACGGCGCCGTCACGCAGAGTCAAAGCGAGGTAATCCTCGCCGTCACCTTGAAGAAATGAAAATAAGAAATAGTGGACGTTGAAATGGTTGAAATCGTGAGTTGAAAATAGTGTATATCGATCTTGTCAAACGTATACGAACATGGTATGTGCACGTACCCGTGTAGAAGAGCATGCCGGTGGCCTGGCGTGTTTTGAAGTAGAGAGAGACCTCGTCGCTGCTACTGACGATCGGTTCGCCTCCGCTCTGCGCCATGTCGTAAAAGAAGTATTCGTGTCCCCTTAGCGTCGCTTCCGGTGGCTGTTTGGCTGTTGTTGACGGCCCGTTATTGTGTTGATCACATACACACAACGAAAAAATCAACAAAGAAAACAATATTGAATACATGGAATTTAGTCTCCAAGGCAAAAAAAACAAACAAAAAAACATGTACGATGACATTTTTTTTTGTGTGACTTGTACTGGAATTGTTCCATAGAAATAAAAACGGGGCGATGTTGTACCAGTCTCTCGTCATCACTTTTCACATCGTTTTCTTTTTATGAAGGCAAGAAAGAACGACTTGACGTAGACAGCTTGAACTACAGACTGATGAGTTCTCTCGTATACACAAACGCTACGTAAAGAAAAGGTTAGAGGTATGGTAAGAAAATTCATGTTTTTCTAAGAATTTTTTGTTCCGTTCACTATTTGCTGCTAGCATTGCAACGACATGAAACCGCCCAAAATGGGGGGGTAGGGAGACCTTTCAAATCAAATATCACCTGGGGTTATCAAAAGAAAAACGGCATAAATTGCAGAGGTAGGACATCATTCTACAAACCAAACGATAGAACCCTTTTCCTGGTATTCAATTAGGGGAATTTTGTTTTTTCTCCTTTTTTTTTTTAGACAAACTGGCGGTTGTCAAAAGTTCTATTTAGGTTAACAGTCATTCGCATTAGACAACGTCAATAAAGTAGAGCTAGCGCCACATAAAAGGGCATCAGCTGTTCGTTATAGTGTCAACATTATATCGAATATTTTTCCTACGCTCCTTATCCTATTGGGAAAGAAAACTACGACGAATGTGAAGTCGTAGTAAATTATAGTAGTATTCTTTCCTCCACTGTTACTCGTAAACGGCTCTGCCTCCCTCCACCCTACGGCCAAAACTACCCGACCCTTAAGTTTATGACCAACGTCATTTTCCATAGGAAACAAAAATGATGGCGTCGTCATGATATAGACACGCTACGGGCTCTTTCTCTTTACGGAAGATGCCAGATAAAAACAGTACGAGCTGGGGATGTTCCATGCTGTTCAGTCGGACTAGACGTATGGCCATACCCTCCCACTACTCCACAAACCTTCGCCCCCTCAACCGTGTGCGTCGTTATGGGAGCTGAGATCAACGACGTCATTACCGGCAACATAATAAACTGCCACCTTCCAACCCTTCACTGTTGTACATACATATACTGCAAGACAGTGAGCTATCGACTGTGTGGCTAAAGGGAGGATTGGTTTCAGTTGATCTTTAAGTTTTGAAAAAACTTCGGTCTACCGAAAGTGCCAAGGAGAATTATGCTAAACGAACGATCTCGATGTTGAAGCCAATAGATACGCTAAGGATATTGCGAATCCATATGTATCAATCCGATCTACTCGACGGTGATATTCTTGTAATTATATAGATTATGCTGCATGGTCATTATTTGCAATGGCGATTCAACTTGCTTATGTTAAAGCTCCAGCAAACGCCTCCCGTTTTTCAACCGCAAAGTTAATAGCCCTCCACTTGTTTTCAGCAAAGTCCCTACAGGGCTTGCAAACTCTCATTATGCAAGCGAAAAACAGTACTATGTCCAACTGACGTTTCTCTGAATCCCAAAACTATTTTTTTGATGGAACGGGGATGGATCAGAGAGAACCACGCCTAGGGTCGGACGTCCTTTGCAAACTCCCAACAGCATGCCAACACGGCACTTTTGTTTACTTCGCATCACCATGGCGAATGAATCGATCCATGCACATCAAGAAACCCAACGCAGCCACCAACAGTAGATCGACCCATGTTGAAACAAAACACTTACCCCGACTACGCAAAAAAAAAATTGGGTTTTGTTTGCTAATGCCTCGCTATAAATAAGTCTTGGAACATTTGAGCATAGGCTTAAAAAAAAAAAAAAAATAATACTCGTACGAAATTGCTTTCTATTTCAGTCCCTCTTCACCTTCACTCAGGAAGCCTCATACACAAAAAGGGACTGCTTGAATTGAACGTCTTTTAAAGCCTTGTATATGTACACACACTTGGTGCAAACTGCTTTGCCCTTTTGATCTGTCAGCGCAACAAAACGGGGATCTTCTCTATTGAAAGGACAGACATAGGACAAGGCACCAGACCGTTCATTCACGATCATCAGTTGACAAGCTGTTGGCCATTGCGCTCTTTTCTTGTTTACTTTGCAGACAGTCATATCTTGATGGTCCCGGCCATGGTGGATTTACTGTATACCCCTCTTGAATCAATAACTCGATCCATCTCTTTATCATTTGTCTGTCTGATTTTCTTACATTATTATCTAGCTGTTTGGTTGAATTTCCCGCTTGGTTAGTTTGTCCCGTTTTGAAAGCAATCCGCACCCAACTTCTTGCAACTCGCGTTTTGTCTGAGTTTAAACTTTTGAAGCAATTTCGGGTAGTTTACATCTAAAGACTGCTCTCCGACTAACAATAGCGCCAAAAAAAAGAAAAGGGCAAATAAAAATAACAATAAATAATAAAGGGCGCGAGTCTTATGGAAACGGACAATGGACGGCGAAGAAAAGAGCTGGCCCAGCTTTACGGAACCAACGAGTCGGACATTGTAACGAGAGCAAGCGTCTACTACCATAATGGCGTCTTAAGTTGACTAGAAAGAGATCTATTGATTTCGAAAATAAAGACAAATGTCCACTCGAAAGCTCGTCAATTGCTGTTGGATGTATCGGCCTTTTAACGATTTAATAAATAAATCGTAATGGCATCGTTAACTGAAGACAATTTACCGTCGTCGTATAAACAACAGTCGAGAATAACGAGTCACTTATACAGCGCGCTTTACACCATACTCTATCACTGGCACTTGTTTCTTGTATACCAATGTTCCTCCCCTCCCCCCCATTACTTTATAAATAACACGATACAATGACACGATAAAATAACAGCAGTATAACAAGGAGAGAGACGCAGCAATAGACCCTTTAAAATAAAGAAACAAAAATAAAATCTATTTGTTTTATGACGGGACATTAATTATCGATCTTTAACTTTCCAACATCGTAAAAAAATCTGCTCATCCTATCTTTACTTTTGATAAATCAAATAATTTCTAAGAATTTATGCCGTACAAGCATTTGAAGTTGATCGTAATCAAATGCATGTTGATAGATTCATTTAAAAATCAATGCAAATGGCGGCATGGGACACCTCGAGCGTCCAGTGGATGCATAACACGATATGTAAACACATGAAACCAGGTGTAAATGTCCAGCAACGAAGTTGAAACTCTACACATCTTAATTTGCTTACAAAAGCAAACGTTCTTTCTCCACCCGTTATGGATACTTAGGCCGGCCGTGACGGCCGTTATTCGATATTGAATTTTCTCACCTTTGAAATGTCCAAAGCTTCCATAAAAGTGCTTAAAAAGTTAGCAGTTAAGCCCAAGAAAGACTTTAGAAGTTCACTACACCTTGGCAACAACATCTGCGTAACGTGGTGGCACTCATAAATCAAGGTAGCACTGTATCCCATATTGTTTTGCTAATGGCCAATGGCTAATGGCGGCAACATGTTATCCAATATTCTCTAACATTATTGAATTTTATCGATTATTTCGCCCTTACCTTTCTCACAAAACGGTCCGTCATAATCGAGATTCCTGCATTCGCAAACGGGGCCCGTGTCCGTGTTGATGCAAATACCTCCGTGCTGGCAAGGATCGTGTTGAACGCACATGTCGAACTGGCTGACTCGTACTCCCTAAGACAACAGAAAAACAAGAAAGGGGGATGAGACTAAAAGAAACAATAGAAGGCAGCACATGGAAAGCATTCCGGAATTGCTCATGTGTCACGCGTTCAGCACGCACGGAATCCACATCAATGTGTTTGGTTCACTTGATTCGTTGATTCCATTGAGTGTCACTGATTCTCTTTACGACACTGATGTACATCGAAGAATGTAATCAGCTCTTAAAGGAGTTAGAATCTCGTGTGCGAATCACACAGTCTCACTGACTATTGTTTTCTAAACGGAATTATGTACCAGTTGGGAAATAACAGAATCATTTCCTTCTTTTCGCAGAAGCAAAAAAAAAAAGGCGACGTGGATTCTGCGAATCTATTGCATCTGTCATTGAGCAGAGGGAAAAACGAAAAGATCAATGAAGTATATAAGTCGAAAAGAGTGACACTGTGATCGATGTTTGCTCGTCGATTGTGCTGGATTACACAAGTGACACGGGTATAATGTTGATCGCAACACGATATGTAAATCCAAATGAACTGGAAGTTTGCACTAAAAAGTCCAAATGTTTGTTGTCAACAGAGAATGAGATCAGACAGAGTGTGACAAACAAACAGTTCAATAAAACTCAACAACTGCACCACAAAAAGCAAATATCACAGACTGTTCTCAGAAAGAAAAAGTTCAAATGTTCCAACACTTTTACTATTTAATAGACACTCGACTCGTCTATTTCGCTGCTCGCTTGATGGTACGCGTGTGTCTTTCGTCATCATACAAGACCATAAAGCCGATGGACGGGCAAAGGAGATAACACGATATGGCATTGTATTTCAAACGACAAAATCTATTTGTCCTCGCAATCTTCTAGTGGGTGCCTCATATTTTCTAACGTCTTTTGTCTTTTCATCTTCTTCTTTTTTTGCAAAAATGATAAAAACAGAAAGCCAACGGTGCTTTGCATTTCCCCGCAGGGTCGTTTCACGATGCCTCTCGAGTCTCGTCTATCAAACATCCGAGTCAATACATCAGAATAGATCCACCATTTGTATTTTTTTAAATACCCCACCTACGCCCTGCCGCCTACGCAACTGGAGTCCCAACGTAAGAAAGGAAGAACGTGAAACAAACACGAGTATTGCATCCAACTTCTAACAGGGTCACGCTATATTAGATTGGGGCACGCGGGAAATGGCGGTGACCCAATAATTCGATCTCTTCGATGCAAGTACCTACAGAGGGTCTTTTACGGTCAATCCATGTACTTCTAAAAAGACCCAAGTATCAGTTGATGCTTCTCCAGTAACAGCACGCCATCTGGCACGTTTGACGTCATTGCTAAAATTCACCGAAGTTAACTCTGCGAAGACGTTTTGTTGATCGTTAATAGTTGTCCACGATCTAGATAAAAAAAAAACTATTCATTGGGGATATGTATTCTAACTAAACAAAAAGAAAACACCCACGCTGCAGAGTGCCATCTGCCCACATTTTCGCGGTAATCGAAAAATGATTGCTGCGGTGACAGGCAAAGAAAGTACGTCGAGAACGGTAGCGGTGAACCAGGGTCCCTTTCTCCAATGGGGAATCTCGTGCAAGTAGCGTGCCGAAATGTAATTGACAATTCATGTGCCACCCTGACCTCATTGTAAAAATTGATTGCCATATGCATCCTTGGACGTTTTAATAATAAACACAAAGTGGATACGTGAGCTTGTTTAAGCCGTCATAGTGTTCTAATTCCACGTTTTAAAAAAACAATGAGTATGACAAATTACGTTTACACGGTGAGATGTCAATCTTCAGCTAACGGACAGCGCCCAGCTGTTCCACTAGAAGAATGAGGAGTAGATAAAGACGAGGCTGTAATTTCTTCTTTCGTATATCGGCCTTGCAAAATGGAACATGTTGAAACACCAAAGGTTTCGATGTGATATCGTTATTCTATTCACGTAGAGTCACGTCGCAAGTGAGGCTACATATTCCATCTAGCGCCAATATTACCCTCATGTTTTTGTTTTTTTGCATTTCTAAGAATTCAGAGTCTACGTGGGGGCGACAAATGATTTATGCATTGCTCTACTTTGAGGGATCAAGTTGTGTACAGTGTAAACGAAAGGTTCTTACGAGTCTCGTGACATTTAAAGCGTTTTTCATTTTCGCAATATTTACAAACAACAGTTAGAATAGCAGCCGAGTAATTAACGATTAGCCCTGATTCAAATTACATGTCAAAATGGCAAGATCTCGAGATATATCCTCAGGTTTTCACACAATTGCAGATAATCTCATTTGATTGGTTTTGGTTTCCTTCACGGTTAATGACAATCGTGATCCCCCTCTGCTGGGAACTATTGCCACGTGTCATTATTCCATATTTCTTTTTATTGGGGCAGAGGACAGTGAGCTTCAATCTGTGAAAGTTTCTCGATAATAAAAATGATTCGAGGTTGAACAAAGGACAATCGAACGATGACTATTCGCTTGATCTGACTATAACACAACTGCCATCAATGCATTCCATATTTTCTTATAGTGTTGCAGACTAGACAGGAAGTGTGCCCTGGGCCGGAATCGGCACCGGATGCAGCACAGACGTCTGTATCAGGGAAAGAATAGAGTGCACGACCGACAGAGAATTTCTTTGTTTCGGCATTTCTTTTTGTTTGGTTTCATTTCTTCTTGAACAATCGTATAGTTTTCTTCTTCTTCTTCTTAGACGTAGATAAAAAAAGAGACTGGTATAGTCCAAGGTAAGGTTTCAAGTTCTACGTTAAAGCTTTTCATCTGGCGGACGGGTGGGTGCAGGGCAGTGAGAGCGATGATAATCAACAGAAAAGGCAGAGATAATTAGATGGATTTCACGAGGTCTTTGATCGTGTGTACTCCGAATTTCATTCAAAACACTGCCGAGTCGCACTGCTTTGCTCGTCCATCCCGCGTTCACTCTCGCCAGTAATTTATATTTTGTCTAGTTTCAACTTTATCCAGTCAGGTATCACGTGCGTACATAGAGGGCGTAACAGCGTGAGCGGGGGGGGGGGAATATGGTCGGCAGGATTTCTGCATGACTACGCATCTCGTCCGCACGACACGCAAACTCCCTTGTTAGACGAAAGTAGATTGCGTAATGTGTATACAGCTTGCTCACAACAAATTCGTAGCATGGCCCCTAAATTACAAAATCAGAAAATGTTCCGAGTGCATTATCTTTTCCAGCGAGAGATTTGGCTTAAGCCAAATGAAAAAAGAGCGTTGCCGCAGCGCTTTTACACATTACGGGCAGGCGTCGTGTACGTCTACTTATACACATCGTTCTGCATACATTTTTTTGGGGGAGGGCTTGCAAAATGTCAAGTTAAATAAAGAGCACAAAAGGGAGAAATGAAAACAGTGAGCTTAAAGATTTAAGTGGAAATGAACGTGCACGCAATGAATATCTGCAGTCCTATACGCTGTCGCTCAGAACTTCACTTAAAAGCCTTTGGATGTGTCCGTTTATGCGCAACTTTGTAATAGAAATATGCATTATTTAATTCCCGCTATGTATGACCAACGAATTGTTTGTCGGGGAAATTTTTGTCCTATAGCCTGGACTCAATGAGAAAAGAGATAAAAATGGATCAAATAATATATATATCTAAAAACGATATTCGACACCATAAACACGAAGAGGTAAGAAAAAACAAAATTAATTAAAAGGGACGTGGGTACGATGCACGACTGTGCGTGAGTTTCTGCTACAAGAAGGCTAAAAAGAACCTCGTTGCAGAACGTAACATTTTGAATAGATCAAACTTGGGGGGGGGAGTAGTATATATATACATATATAGGTCAACTCATGTGTGTAAACGGATGAATCGTGATCCCGGGGAATTATGAGTACGGAGAGGGCAACAAGAACGTTAAGAGAGTCTCTATATTCTGAAGTTGGTCTTTCGATTTCAGCGGGGTATTAAAATCAATACCCGCGATTCATATTTAAATTCAACGTGGTTGACAGGACGTCAAAGAAAATCTTCCTATCTATTGCCCGCATTCGTGCCTAACGTTGTGGAATAAAACGCGCGTGAATTCTTGCGGTTGTCGAGACAAACAAAGTGTAAGGAAAAGGAGCTCAGTTTTTGTTTTCTCTCTCTCGAGAAGGGGGGGGGGGGATAGGAGGATGTGAACTGTCAGCCCGGCCCATCTTAAAAAAAAAAAAATAAATAAACAATCAAGAGAAACGGTGCGGGCTCTTACTTGAGACTCGAGGATTTCCTGTTGGCGTGGATGTTGGCCGACGGCGTCCGAGTAGATGACGTTGCGCAGGTCGCCTCTGTAGCGCGGCTCGAAGAGGACGCTCGGTAGGGCGAGACGGGTCAGTTCGGCGCTGTACCAAGCGGGCAAGCCGCCAAAATAGACGGCCGAATTGGTGGCCAGGTTGCCGAAGGTGAACTCTTTGCCGCGCGACGCTCGGGTCACCGTCACGTGGTCGACGGTGAGCGCCGTTTGCTCGCCGTTGCGTTTAATGGTGACATTATGCCAATGTCCGTCGCTCAGGTTGCGACCAACCGTCAAAATCTGAGCACCGGCGCCTAAATTGTAGCGCAGTCTCAGAGCGCCTTCGACTAACTTCAATTCGAAGAAATCGAATTTGCCGCCATCGTCTGTGTAGATGAGCAGGCCGCTAGGCTGCGTCGAGCGGAACTCCAGTTGCAGAGTGCCGTTCAATGCGGCGTTCCATTTGCGTAGTTGGGCGTAAGAATTTAGCGATCCTTCCAGCGTGAATGGCGACGATGCGGCCACTTGCCACCGACTACTGCTGATCGGCCAACCGAACAGCGCCAACGAAGCGATCAACACGGGCCACCATTGCAACGACGACGGACGCCGTCGGTTGGCCGTCTCCATTGTCTCCGTGTTCCACACTATTCCACACACTGTGAGCCGTTCCAAGAACACTCCCCTAGACCAGTTTTAATAGCAACAAAATCTCTTCTTGGCTTTGAAAGCAATGAAAAGACACTCAAAAAAGAGAAACAAAAAGAAAATGATTCCTTCTCTTGGAACACAAACAAAACGAGTTCAATCAAGTTGAAAAAATCGCCAGAAGATGGGTTGTGCTCTATATGTAGAATAATAATAAGGAAGGGAAGTCTGTTGTTCTCCCAAGTCCGAGAAAATGTAGGTGAAATGGTACGAACGAACGGGAGAGTGGGGGGTAGGTAGCGTCGGCTCTAGGTTCCACTTCGATTGATCGACCGAGACCGACAAGGCAAGTCCATCACGGACGGCGTGATGGTGTGATTATCAAGTCGGCTGCAGCTCACGAAAATGTTATTTCTCCTTTTGTGTGGCGAGGAGGAGGAGATCGGCCAACGTACAAAATCCAGACACACACAACCAAAGACTTAAAAAGAAAAGGGGGAAAATGGCGAACAAAATCCGATTGGGGGTAGGGTCCGCTTTTTTCTTTCTCGTCGATAATCAAAATGTCGACGTCACACGTTTGGGTAGAGCAGGGTAAGACACGTTATTTTTTGTTAGAAATGCATCCTTACACTGCACTACACACAAACGTAAATGTGTCACAAAAATTGAAAACTGGGCTGTAGAAACGGCTGCGACTTGATGATGTCGTAGTCGCATCGACTCTGACGCTCGACGACCAAAGACACACTAGACAGAACACAATACTACACCCCGTCTCTGTTAGAAAGTCCGTCTCTACGGAGCTATATAGGAAACCTTCCCTTTTTTTTTTTTTGCCTTCTTACCCCGCCTCCCCTTTTATTTTTCTCACCCAACCCAACTGCTCATCTCCGTTTTGTTAGTTACGTTGGGGGCCCCGGCAAGTTGAGACGCAGGTCTTATAGGACGCCATGGCTTGGCCAGCACAGAGCCGTGGCCAAACTCCAGGGAGGAGTTGGTTTTGGGGGGGGGGGGGGGGGGGGGGGGGGGTAGTAGAGGGGAGGTTGGAAAGGCTCACGAGCCGATAATATTACCGCGCAGCAGCAACTTTCAGCGACCACCCCGATCAATACTTTTCCCGGGCAACGGGATAGTCTAAGAAAAAAAAAAAAAAGATAAACGAAATGCGCCTGTGCGGAGCGGAAAAGAAGGAATGTTACGCAAATTCAGGAGCGTCGGCGTTGCCGACCAAACTCTTCCTACTCGACTGAGAATATTTTATCGAGATGCATAAAAATAATAAGGGAAAAAAAAAAATTTGTTGTGGTGAGGGAAATCAAAAAGTAGAAGCATCAGAAATCCGCTATGACTAGGAGGAATAAAAACGGACCGGGTTTGATGATACAGGCCAAGCGTATAAGCTACTTGATCAAATAGGAAACTTTCGGCGGCCTTCGCAAAACTTTTTACAGCGCTCTGTGTTTGCGGCCATCAAAAATCGATTCATTCTTAAATTTTCATTTCAGTTTTTTTTTTTTTTTTGCGCATGTACATTTTTTTTTTTCTTTAGTGTTTTGAAATCGGATAGGAGAAGAAGGTTGGAAGCTAAAAAAAAAAAACGTTCAAGATGGACGTGACCAATGATTCACACCAATATTTTGAACGACGACCTGGGATAAGCGAACGATCACAGCAGCAAAAAAAATGAAACAAATTGAATTTGAGCCCGACTGAACAACAGCCACAAACAATAAAACCACGTGGTTGCCAAGCGTGAAATAAAACAAAAAAAAAAATCCTGAACGAAACAAAAGAAATTTGACGATCAATCGGACGACCGAACCCTTCTGGAAATGAATGGAGAAATCGTTACCTTTTATTATTTTTTTTTTTTTTCCCTTCTACTTCTCATTTTTTTGCTTGTACAAACGAAAATTGTCTTTTGTTTGTATGAAAAGCAATGCCGAAGAGCTCCTCATCACCTCCGTACTTTTATTGTCGTCCCGTTGGCTGCGTGCACTACAATAGCGGCCGCTCCATCTCCCTCTCCACACATACACAAAAAAAGGATCGACTCCTTGCAGGCATCATGTCATCATATCGGCCACAAAAGCTCGTGTAGCTTTTAGGAGCATTGTAGGTATTGTGTTGCATCTTTGCGTCACATCAACGGTCGAGTGAGTTTTCTTTTATTACGGCCTTTTTCTTTAGAGCCTATAGATACGCATATATCGGGTCAGCGTTACAAGAGCCAAGCGCAGCCAACGGCATCTGTGGGCCGCCTCGCTTTGGCGTTTAACGGAAGTATGCGGGACTGGTCGGCTGTAGACAATCAACGGGCCGTAACTGTAACATTAGTCGCATAGTTTTGTTTTTGCGGCTGTTGAGTGTGTTGGCTGGCCGCGGTTTAGTGTTACAATTTCTACTATCTAAAACCGCTTTTTAGATGTTTGTTTTGTTTTTCTCTTCTCGATTTCTTTAGCTTGTTTTTATTCCGGTTTTTTTTTTTTTTTTACGTCCGTCTTATCGATGTTGTATAGGCCCTTCAGAGACCGGAAGAAAGACTCATTACTCGAGATCTCCTCTTTTCTATCTTCATGGGAAATGAATCAAGTAAGGATTATTATATTTCGGCCGGCAGCTACGAATGTGCCGCTTTTACAACTTATATATTAAGAAAGAAAAAAACCTACACTGCCGCCAGGGTAATATTGCAGTCCAGCAGCCTCGCAGCTCCATCGACGAGGAGATCCGGGAATATTTACAAAGTATGTATACACGCCAAAAGCGAAATGATCCGTTAAGAAAACAAACATGGAAAACTATCGGATGAGAACGAGAAGAAGGGAAGAACGAAGGAGGGAATAAGAGAGAGAATGAAGAAAAGCTTTTTAGCCAATGGTGGTTGTGTGCGAATGCAACGAAAAATGGGAAAGAACCGAGGCGCAAAAGAGACTTAATGGCTTTCTTTTGCTTCCGGAGAAAACCATTCGCGGCAGTCACTTCTTTTCCTGTTTTTCTCTCCATCTTCATAGAAAGCGAAGGGCCGGCTGTGTTTCTTTCGAAACGGGCACGTTTCATTTTTTTTTTTAAACCAAAGCAAGATCAGTTCATCTTTCCAAGTGTTGGAGCAATAATCTTGACATGCCACCGCCACGATTCACGGACGTTCGCGTGCGTCAAATAAAGGATAACAACTTGAAAAAGACTCTTTCATCACCTGAATGCGTGCCAAGCGGATGCGAGTGTCTACATTGTCCTCTCGTCATCAGATTTCAATGCTCCGGCTACGATTTGTGATCCTCGGGGCGGCTAAAGTTACGCTGGATCCAGCGACCTGCATCCCGTTGCTGTTTGGTACACATTTCACAAGAGACGTTTTTTTTTTTTTTTTGTGTTAAAAAGTACAACATCTTAGTTACCATAAAGGTACGTTGCTTTAGTGTCGAGTAACACACGCGTCTTCGGACAATATAAATACCGACTGGCGGAATGTAAGCTTACCCATCTTGTGTTACATCGCGTTGACAAAGTTGACTGAGTTTCTTGTTTTTGATTCATTCGCCTAGAAGAAGAAGAAGAAAAAAATAAATAAGTCTTTGGTTACACAAGAATACCCGACCAGAAGGATCATAACCTCCGGCCCGGCTACTGGTTTTGGTCTTTATACGCTGGACAGTCGAAAACGTGAGTGCACATCATTGTGTTTTGCATACAGAAATGGAGATATCGATAATAGTCTATTGAACCCATCTAACCTTTTACCGGAGGCGTTTGTTTGATAGTCAGGATAGACACAGACGTACACTCGCCTTCTTCAGCTACTTGAACGCAACATTTACAAGTTTAAACAACAACAAAAAAAAAAATGGATGGAGTGGATTGATCCGCCGACTGGCCGTTTTCCTTTTCAGCAATTAACGTCTTTTTCAGAACGTCATCAAATGCGGATGATATCCGATATTGGAACTCTTTCACGCCATTCATTTTTTTTTTTTCAAATGGATTTTTTTTTTTTACTAACTTGGATATCGAAGGTTGCCGACGAATCCTGAGAAACTAGGCGGAGTCATCGATGCATGCAAAGACTCATCTGAACGAGCAGCTCGTTTGAATCCACTCGGTTCACGCACGATGGCACAAGAATAAAGATTAAGGAGATTGTTTGTGTTATCCTCCATATACTGCTTCCTACGCCAACCTGCAGAAAGAAAAATAAACTTTTCTTTTTTTTTTTTCAATTCGATCCTTGCTCTCCCCTGTTTTCTTCAATCGATATCCGAGTGAGGGAGATCCCTACGAACAAAACCGTCCAACCCGTTCCGCAGGGATGATTCTAAAATAATCAGTGAGTGAGACAATTAGGAATTCAAAAGAGTTGTCGATGTTAAATGGAAAACTAAACTATTGGCAAAATTCATCAAAATTTGGGTAGTTTTTTAATAGGAAAACTGGCGTATAAATCAACTTCAATCATGACAAAATAGTGTGAAAGAGATTAAGATTGAAAATGAGAAAATGAAAATCATCAAATAGAACATTTGTTTTTGAAAGTGTACAACGTTTACCAACTGAGGCTATTCGGAAGGGCAAAAACTGACAATGGGAGACTTTAAACTACATGGAACATATTCTTAGCCCTACCAACTAGGAACGCAATGAGATGTTTTCAATGTTAAGACTTTCTTTTTCACCCTTCCCCTCTTTCTCCTATTTTCATTTCTCTTTTACGACCGTTCGGGGAAAACGGCCAAATGGGCAATGAAATCTTTAGGATAAATTGGGACCATTGGGTAACTTGAAAAAAAAAAAAAAAGAACAAAATAAACACCCAACAAGTCGTTCTTCTTCTTCGGTGTTCAACATCATCCGTATTTCTTTCCCTATAGTCTTGGGCTTTCTAACTGGACGGCGAGCAAGTTAAATCTACCCTCCTCCCTATTAAAAAGAAAAATACTGGATGGGTTACTTGATGACCCACTAAAAAAAAAAAACTCTTCCGGCTCTTCCAAGCACACACAAATACAAAAGCAAAATACAGAACAAAAGAAATTTTTAGGTTCGATTTTTTTTTTCTCTCTTTCTTCGTATCTCATTTCCTTTTTTTATATTCATTCTGTATAACATCGATTCGCTTTTTGTTTTCTTTTTTCATTTTCGGCACATCGTGCGGCTCTGTTGTTCAATCAGGAACACGCAAACAAAACGTTCCACCTTTTTTTTTTCTTAAAGAAGCTTCAATTCTGTTATGAAAAAGAAAATCAAGAAAAATAATAACAAAAGAAACAACCAGGCATTCCGTTCTCTGTTTTTTTTTTAAGGTTGGGGTCGATGATGACGATCGCCATTATCCATTGGCTGGATAAGAGGCGATGACGTTTTCGGACCTGAAAGAAACAATCAGTTATGACTATCTGTGTGTACACATCAGTGACGAAACATTGCACCTGATTGTGGGTGCCGAAGGTTATTTGGTCGCATCATTGGTGCCCTGTTATAATCTCGTCCGTCATCCCAGTCCTGTGGCGAGTGCACTACTCAAAGAGAAGCCAACTGAACATCACAGTTTGCAGTTGTTCTTTCAATATTAATTACCAGTGGTATGAGGAGGATAGAGTGGAGACGGCAGAGGGGAATAGCTCCGAGGCCGCTCTGGCGAGACGTCCCGGCTGCGGCCAACTGAGCGCGGCCTACCACCGTGCCTGCCATAAGGAGATACGGGCCTAATGCAGCAAGAATTAAAATAAAGTTCACTCGAATAAGCCCTGACCAATTTTCATATCAAAACGTACCTAAAAGGATCGTCGTAACGATCCATTCGATCTGAACGATCTGACCGGACGCTTCTTTCAGAGCCTAGGGGTGAAGGATAGCGCCGTGGCGGCGATGGGTAGCGTCTAGGAGGTGGAGGGTCGGCCATGTCCCGTCGGTAATCGACGTCAAAACTGCCGGTGGCAATCATGCCCAGCGGTGGAGGACGGTGGTGATCCGACAGCATACCGGAAGGAGGCGGCGGAATGGAAGGCATCAGGTGCATGGGTGGTAGCATGCCCGCATCGGGCGGCATGAACGGAGCTGGCGGAATAAAGTGCGGTGGAGGGAATAGTGAATCAAAGGGCATGCCGGGCGGCGGAGGTACACCTAAACCGAGTTCCATTCCAGGTGGCGGTGGCGGAATAGGTGGTGACAAGAGAGGCGGATGATCCATCATCGTCAGCTCTTCATTGTTCCCCATCCCGGCTAAAAGTGGACCTTGAATAAAAAAAAATAAAAAAATTCCATTAAACACGTTGGAAAGGTCTCATTAAACGCAGCAAAATTATGCCCAACAGCTGTAGCTAATCGATCACTGAGAGGGGGCAATCATTTTGTGCTTCTTCGCATGGTTCCCTAGTGTTAAGAGAACATATAGAAGCGGAAAAATATCGTTCTGAAAGACGTTCAAAGCATTCAATAGCAATGAAAATTAACCCAGGGATGTGTGAGAACGGATCGAAAGAGGGACCTTTCTTTCCTCGCGTTCTTCCCAACAACTATCGATCCGCGTTAAAGGAATAGAAGCAAATGGGCGCAGTCGTCCATAAATAACTATTCATCCCCAATTTGACTACTATTCGGTTTCATTTTGGCCACTTGAGGAGACGAGGTCACGCTTTGCACAGGTTAATAGAACACACGGAACAGCGGAAGCCACTAAGTGCATAGCCCACGCAAAAAAAAAAACTCCACGTGGCTAAGAAAACTTATTGCATTTCTAAATTCAATTTCACGGGTCAGGGGTGACGGCGAGTGATAGAAGGGGAGGCAGCAATCAAACATGACTCACGCTTGATGACGGGCTTGATCAAGTCCACATCAGCGGCTCCGTTGGCCGTCCCGTTCTCCTTGGCTACCAGCACCAGCGCTTCCTTATCCTTTTCTACTTGGGTAAGCCGATGGCGCAGCTGGGCCGCCTCCTGTTTCGACTCTTCCAGCCGGCGCTCAAGCTGACGGGCCGCCACCCAGTTCTCGTGCGCCCGCTTTTCCTGAGTGGCCAGCCGCGACTTGTAGCTTCGCTCCTGCTCTTCGATCTCTTTCGTCAACGTTTCCACCTGCCGCCAAAAATGCGATTGGGTTTGTCAAACGAGCCGATCCTGATAATCAACACTCGAAAAAAAAGAAAGAAATATGTATGAACCTGTGACTTGTACAACGTCAGGCTTTCCTCCGTTTCGAGTATCTTTTTGACTGACTCGCTAACGTTCTCTTCGGTAATGGCTCGTTTGGCTTCGTGAGTGCCCAATTCCTTCTGGAGTTGTGTTTCCTTCTCTTTGAAGTAGTTCGTCAGAACCTTGGGAGGAAAGAATTCAAAAGGAATAATTGAGTAAATGTCAAGAGTGACAAGCCTATTAATAATAAAAAACTAAAAATAATAATAAACCTCCAATCGCGTTTCGGCTTCGCGTTTATCTCGAGTTGCAGCTTCACAAGTGGCTTGCAACTCTGAAAGCCGTTGCTGGAAGTCGGCCTTCTCAGCGTCGAATCGCCGGCTCTCTTCCGCGTGCGAATCGACTTGACGCATCAGCCTCTCGACGTTCTGATTGGCTTCGGCTAATTCCGATTCGAGCTGGACGAGCGATGTCAATTGCAGGACAGACGGGCCGTCATTGCCCGACTGTTTGAGCAGTTCCAGCGATTTGGCCAGATCATTCTCCTTTGCTTTCATTGATTTTTTCAATTGTTCAGCCTTGTCCCGCCATTCTTCGATCTCCTTGGCGTGCCGGTTGATCTGATTGGACAGCGAACGACGTTCAGTGACCCACGCCTCCTTATCTTGTTTGAGTTTCATTAATTCACCTCCTTCTTGCGCCATCTTCTGCTGATAATTCCGGTTGGACGTCTTCAGGTTTTCGAGGTCGCTCTGCAACGTCTTGATGCGCACTTTATAACGCTCCGTCTCGATGCGGAGCTCTTCCACCTCAGCGCCCAGCGTCTCGTTCTCGGCCGTTTTCACGCACAGGCTGGAATTCAAATTCTCCATCGTCTGCTGCTGCCTGTTGAGCTGCTGTTGGAGTACCTCGACCGACCTCTGCCATTGGTCGTTCTCCGACTGCGACGCCAGTAGTTCTTCCAACATGCGATTGGCTTCCGTGGCCGATTCGGTGGCACATTCCACCTCTTTTTCCAGCGCGTCACGCTCCTTTTCCAAGTTAACCAGCCGCTTAGTCATGGCAACTCTTTCGGCCTCTGCCTGCTCCTTTTGGCTTCGCAACTCGGCGATGCTCGTCTCGTACTCGGACAATTTCGTTTGCGCATTGCTGCTCTCTTCATTGGCCGACTGGCTCTCGTAGAGCTGCGAATCGAGCAAACTGATGCGCGATTTGAGCATTTTCTCAACCGATTTATTTTGCACAGAGTAGTAGAGGGTCAGAAAGATCACCGTGGTGACGGACACTAGGAGTGCGGGATAGAGGCTTGCCTTGGGTAATGCCTCACTTGTTTCCATCTGGCTGAAAGATGCAATTAGCGTCGATAAAGGAAGTGCGAACCAATCGAATAGGCTTTCGCCGTTTTGCTCCTGTTGTTGTTGCTCTTGCAACAGCCGATTTTTCTCCATTTCTGCACGGAAGATCTCTTCCACTGGAATGTATTCTGGCACGGCGGCTGGCTCTTGCACAGGAACTTGGTTTGGCAAGTGTCCCACTTCTTCTTGTGGACCTTGTTCCAGAACGGGAGGGACTTGATTCAAGTATTGCGAGGCTGCTGGTGGCAATGGATTGGATTCCTCTACAACAGGGGGCGGAGTGGCTTGATCTGGCTGTAATTCTTGTGTTGGTTCTGGAACGACCTCCATCGTTGTCGTAGGTGGTGACACCGTCTCCACTGATGGTGCAGGTGGCATTTCTGTTGGAGGTGGAAGTGGCATTTCCGTTGGCGATGGAGTTTCTATCGGTGGTGGAGTTACTACTGGTGGAGACGCAACCTGAGGTTTAGGAACTGGAGGCTTGTAGTGATGGCCGAATCCCGGAATGTATCCAGGAATATGAGAATGTCCATGCCCATGTCCATGTCCGTGATCATCATGCCCGTGATTGTGATGATCGTGATCGCCATGGCCGTGATGGTGATGATCGTGGCCGTCATTTCCATGATGATGGTGAACGTGGCCGTCATGATTATGATGATGATCGTTGCCATCGTGAATGTGACCATGGTCGTCGTGATTATGGTGATGATCATGACCGTCATGCTTACGACCGTGATGGACTTGGTCCTCCTGTTCATGTGCGTTATGGACATCTTGCTTTGGCACGTCTGTTGGATTTCCCAGCTTTGCACAGTCTTGCGTGTCGCAGAACCCATTGACGTCCCTGTTGGGAAGATCAACTTTTAGTGACGGTTCAATTTCTTGCTTGAGCGTGGGATCCATGGATGCGATCTGTTGGAGTAAGTGCGCTGGATCTGTCGGTTCGGCCTCATTTTGTTCTGTTTTTAGAGGCTCTTCAGTGTCGCTTAGTCCTAACCAATTTAACGCTGAATCGAGGAAACCTCCACCGGATCCCTCAGTACCAGATCCTTTACTTTCTTCGCTTTTTCCCGCTTCAGTTGGTAAACTTTCTGTATCACCTGTGGGTGGCAACGGTTGCTCAGTAGTTTCTTCCACTATCGACGATGGCGTCTCCAGTGATGCGGCCTCCACCTTTTCAGAATCTTCTTTCGTCGTTGACAGTTCTGGTACGTCCGTCTGTGTTTCAACAGCAGGTAATTCAATAGATTGTTGGCTTTCTAGACTACCATCTGTTGATGAAGATATTAAATTAGCTTGAGGTTGTTGTGAATCTGAAGAAAGAACAGCCGGTTCAACATGATCCCCTGTCGGCTGCTGAATTTCTGCCATGGGAAGGATTGCAGAATCGGAATCAACATCTGGAATCGAGGTAGTGGATTCGACCACGACCTCTTGAGTAGGAACCACATCATCAGGTTTGGTTTCATTCACATGTTCCAAACTATCATCGATAGAAGAGTTTGTTTCTTTCACTTCATTGTCAGTTTGAATAGATTCGACAGAAGATTCTGTTGGGGAAACCCAACTCTCCGGTTGAGATGCATTCGAGTCTTCCCCAGGGATATCATCAAGTCTTCCGTGATTGATTTCATGGACATCCCGAACGCTATCGAAAGTTGCATTTTCTTCTACAGGAAGCTTGTCGACCACGACGCCAGGACCCTCTTCAATAAACTGAGATTTGTTGGAGATTGGCGTATCAGCGACTGCTGCCTGTTCATTCTTGATCAAAGAGTCGTCAATGCTTTCTTCTAGTGAATGAACGTGTGGAACATGAATTGGAGAGCTGTTGGCAACGTGCAGATCACCTATTTCAATCATAGGATCCACAGCAGGTGCCTTTACGATAGCATCAACGTCAGCCACTGTGACCG
Organism: Daphnia carinata; assembly: GCF_022539665.2. NCBI lineage: Eukaryota > Metazoa > Arthropoda > Branchiopoda > Diplostraca > Daphniidae > Daphnia > Daphnia carinata. The sequence continues at coordinate 2,587,835 of NC_081333.1, read as the reverse complement.
AATCTGAAGCCTTGAGATCCAATGGTGGTTTGTCGGTTGCTTTCTCCACTACGTTGACATCGTCGTCATCAGTTTCGTCCTCTCCTTGATCGTTCGCATCGTTTTCATCAGTTTCATCGCCTTCTTCATCATCCTCACTATCAACTTCAATTTCTTTCTTGTCTTTCTCAGTATCTTCTATCGTAACAGATTCTTTTAACTGTTGAACAGGTGGTTCACCAAGTGATGCAGAATTTGTTGAAACTGGTGAAGGTTCTTTAGTGCCAATATCATTGATGTCACCGGATGCTTGAGTTTCGGCAGTTGGCGTAACAGTACTGGCTTCTGTCGTTACAACAGGCTGGATCGCTTGCATAGGTGGCTCCTGCAATGGTTTTGGTTGACTTGGAACAGACTGCTGTGGCACTGTCAACTGGGGTGTCTGCTGCATTGGGACAGGTTGGTTTGGCAGTAGGTTACTATTGTGGTGTTGGGGATTTACATGTGGCAACGAAGGCTGTTGATAGGGTCTGAAATTTTCCTGTGGAAAGCCTTGCTGCATCGGAAGCTGGTGGGGCTGCTGCTGTAGTGGCTGCTGCTGTTGAGGAATGAAAGTTGATTGGACATTTGGAGGTTGCATCACAGATGGTTGGATTAACTCTGTGGGTACGGTGTGGCTGGGATTTCGTAAAAAAATTCTCATTTCTCTTACAAGCCTTTTGGGTATGTAACCCCTTTTTCCTCGCACCTATAGATGAGCACTTTTGTCATTATTTTCTTTCTTTTGTGCTATTTTGTTTCAAATTTTGGAGATTTGATTTCTTACCTCAGCACCCCAAAGCTCCTTGTTTTGACCAGCCTCTTTACTATATATGGTGACTTCATCTCCTGCATTGAAGGAGAGTACCATAGGTTCAATACTTTTGTAATTTACTGACGCAACACCTGAAGACACAGCTCCTAAGAAAAGACAAAAGGATCCAAAGAATATTTTATTTCATACAAACACAAAAGGTTTTAGATAATTAGGGTTGGTTTGAATGACGTCACAGAAATTCAATTTCGCTGATGTAAAATACTTGGAAACGAAACTCACCTCGACATTCTGGATCAGCGCAAAGTCTCCAATCCGATATGGTGCCATGAATATAAGGCACGACAACGAAAAAGACAAGGAGTAGCAGAGAGTAGTTCATAGTTCACATGAAGCCGGAGTATGATATTTGATTCAACAGGAATAACTTTCAATTTCCTACGAAATTAAAAAAAATGATCTGCCCTAAATAAAAAATACACCGCTATCACACGTAAGAAAATGTTTGCCACATCAAAATCAGCTGAGATCAGTGTAGTTGCCAGTTTTACTAATCTCCATCGTGCGCGCTTTATGTGACGTTGGAACTTGCACTTGGAATCGTCTGCGACACCGTAAGAAGAAACGGGCAGCATGCTGGACACGTACGAAGCTGGACAAATGGACTTATCGTTATCCCTAATCACAAAACCATTAAAAACATTATGATGTGCGTGAAGTTTAAAGTCGTAGTACATACCGAATGTTCGTTATCTCGTTATACTCTTCAAGACGTAAACGGTAATATTTTTTTCCGACCTACATTTTCAGACAGCAAGAAGAACGTTGCTGTAAAGCTAAAGTTTTCAGTGAATCGCTTTTCACGACTTGCAATGCATTCTTAGCTCAGTGGTAGAGCGTTGGTCTCGTATGTGAAATTGGTCAACCAAAGGTCGAGAGATCCTCTCAGGAGGCAATTACGACCAAAGCGATGTGGATGTCCTCTAATTCTAACAACGCGTTTTAAATTTTACCACTTTCTTTATTTCTACATAATTGTACGGTCGGCCTGAAACGATAGACAGAACACACTTTGACCTACCAGGCTTCGGGTATCAAAGGCACGTGCGGGCATGGAGTCGTACGAAGCTTTATCTTGTTATGTTTGACATATTGGAGTGAAGCGGTGGACACCATAGAGAAACTCGTTATTATGGCAGGTGTCATTGACGTATGTACGTCAAAGGCCGCCTTCCTGACCACACCCTCACCATATAGCGCGTATAACTTGGTTTGTCCATCTCAGACGGCCAGAAATTCAGCTGGATCGATCGCCTTAGCAAAGACTTGGGTTTCCTCTGAAACTGGAGACTGTCACATAACCGGCATGTCTGTGGATAGGACCGTACATCGTTACGAATATCGGGCAACAGATCGATCCATTATATTCCCGTATTTACGATATAGTATAACACGGGATGAGCATCTCAGCATTGAAGAAAACCCTTAGAAACTCACGCAATATTTTGTTTAGACATGTGCTCTGATGCTTTTCGTGAAACCGCAAGCGAAACACAGAGATCCACTTACCTTTCGAGGGATTTGGTTTCTTCATTGTTTTGTTCGGCAGTGATGTGTACTAATTATGCGTGATTAGGGCATAACGTGATGAACGTAACATCCAATCAAGAATATTGCGAAACAGTTTATCTAAGTCCAAATGTACATTCATAATTTTAATCCTGTGTTATTTCTTTAGAGATGCCCTGTGCAAGAAATCGACACGTTCGGATCATCAGGAGTTCTTTTTCCACATTAGTAAATGACGTCGTTGCTGGTAACAGGTATGCAATAACCACATAAGGAATAAGATTAGAAGACAATTTTGCGTGACGTGTTGAAGTGATGAGGGGCTCTCATAACGGACAACAATTTTGTTTATTTTCCATTTGCTCACACAACACGCACATCACGAAAATAAAGAAAACAATTTCACCAAAGAAAGAGACAAGACAAAAATACTTTCACGAGGATGATGGTGTTTTTTTTATCCTGAATTTGGTGGAATACAAACAGTTGTAAAGAGATAGAGAGTAAAGAAAACAAGATGTAAAGAATCAACATTGTTTCTCGCAGTGTCCAAAAAAAAAAAAACAGAGCAAAATCCGTAACATTTTTCCTTTTTTCTCAATTAAGTTGAAATCACCCTAGGGTAGAATTTCCTAATTATATATATGTATATGCTGTTCGCAGTACCTTCGTGACATTTATGCCCACAGACCCTCCCAAAATTTTCAGAACGCATGGCAGTAACGAGAGAAAGAGATGAGAAAAATATCAACAACAAAAGGGCGCACAGCACTGAAAAATATATAATAATAATATCGCTTATTATTCCCAAGATATAACATGGGAAAAAAAAGGAATACCTACATAAAAAATTGATTTTCTGTCAAGTAAAAGGACGAAACAAATATGGGTTAATTCTGTTTTCCGACTCTGATTATATGGCACAACGAATTTCGCATATCAAATGACGGCCGTCACATTAGGGAGAAGAATTAGTCGTATTTAAAAAAAAATTGTGTGTAACGGAAGTAGAAGGTCGGGAAATGCAAATGAAATGGGAAAACTACATGGATCAACAAACAATTTCCCATTTCAGAAAAAAAGAAGGAAAATGATCCTATAAAACTACAATCGATATAAATAAATTCATGTATATAATCTAATAATATTATATACATATCTGATGCAACGGTGTTACCGCTGTATGGAGGATCGTTGTGATGTGTTACTCAGCCAGCAATCATTTATTTAAAAAAAAAAAAAAAATTTAATAATGGCATTTGACTTAGAAATGTCCTTCGCTTTGCATTTAAAGGGACACTCAATTTTTCTTTTCTAGGTAATTTTGCCTAACTAATGGACGATCTTAAACGTCGTTGCATGGCCGTACCTCATCTCTCAAAAGGATACAAATTAGAAATGAAAGCAAACAAGAGCGGCAATGCTCGTACTACACGCAAAACTCAAACAGGAAGAATGGATGTAAAGGAGGAAGCTCTTTAAAAGGATGCAAGAGATTCACAGGGAAACATTTCCTCGGTTAGTAAAAAAAAAAATCAACATTTTTCTCTTTTAGTTTACAAATTTTAACGTTAAACAAAGCCACGTATTTCGGGCTATTCAAAAACTATGGTACATTATTACCAACCAAAATGACGTGTCCCTTAAATAGGTACGTTTTCGGTATTTGAATAAATAGAAATCAGAATTTAAAAAATTTATGAAAGAAAACGTATGCGATGTACCTCGTGTGATGAACGTCAATTGAATAGCAATTTCTACCAGTTCGTATTCTTTTCGTCCATCTGAAAACTACATGGGATTCATCGCTTTCCGTTTCCAACTTTGAATCGATGATGGTAAGGGGCCTCGTGTGATTTGACTAAAAGAAATGGGGGCTTTTTTGATAATTAGCGTAACTTTAAATGCTTTACTTAATTTCTCTTTAGTCCCGTCAAAAAGGAAACCGATCCCCCTTTTTATCCGGTGGCAGAACTGTAGACAAGTCAGGTGATACAAATGATAAGACTACAAATTTTACTGTAACAAAACTTCAACTCCATAAAACGAAAAAAAAAAAAAAAATCAACAACACAACTTAAATACAGTATATAACAACCGCGTATGTAGGGAGAAAATGAATTAATACAGCACCCGAAATTATAGAGGCAAAAGTTAATCGGTTAAAAATAATGGACGTGAAAAATGAAAGCGCAATTTCCCTATTCCATAACCTTTTCTCTTTGCCTTGACATGTCCCCATTTAGAGAGGGAGAGAATTAGGAGGAAATTTAAAGATGTCCCAGATCCAATATCCCAGAGACATGTCGAAGTGGTTAAATAGAAATGAGCGGCCAGGATTTTGTTTGTTTAAAATCGCCATTGAAAAAAAGAACATAAGAAACCCAAGAAAAAGCAACATAATAATGCGCGATGTATACATATATATATTGTGGGGCTAATACAATCAGGTGGTGAAATATTTAGGGAAAAAAAATAATCAGACAACCGAGTACAAGAAGAAAGGAGAAAAAAAGAACAAAAACAAACAATAATAAAAGATGTGCGCGTCTTTCACTCATTCTCAGATCTCCTTTTTTTTTGAAAATTATTTGGCGGTCTTTTCAAAAACAAACTTTTAAAGTTGTGACTCGGATGTTTTAATTCAATTTCTTATTATTAGCACGAAAAAAAAAAGTCCTAACTTTCGGGAGTCAAATCCATTCGATTTCTTATTTGATTTGTATTGGATGTAACGTAATGTACGCCTATTTAAGTTTTTTTAAAGGTAAAAATGCAATTTGGTGGTAACATGAAATAATAAACTGAAAAAAAAAAAATTTAAACAAATCACAAACTATGCTATTGTTCGTAAAAATGTTAAAAGTTTACACACACACACACACGCGCACGGTGTTTGGCCCTTTGGTTATTATTGACTTTCTTTTATCTTACTAAAAGAATATGTAACAAGTAACATTTAATGTAAGACGGGCGAAGGAAGCCTGGGGCAAAGCCTCAAGGAAACAAAAGCTATTCGTGCTATTACACAATCAACCTGCTATTTGTTCTGGCACAACTTCAATTGAAAAATGAAAGAAATAATTTATGTTTTTGTTGCTACTACGTGTGTGTGTGTGTGTGTGTTTTATTGTTAAAGGCAGTTAAAAACATAAATTCTTCAAAAAGAGACGGTGGAAACAAAAATTCTAAATTAAACGATAGAAATTGTGAAAACATAATAATCTCAATTCTGACTACATTTTGAAACAGAGGTAACAGGGAGGAACTAACAAAAATTGCACACTCGTTTAAAAAAATTTAAAAAAAAAAGGTAAGAGACCATTCGAGGTTGAGGGAAAAGGGTCAATTATGACTAAAACGTGATGTCCTTTGACACGTGAAACATTTGGATTCGATCAATTAAGTGTTCAGTTTGATGTCTCATTCAGATGGGATAATTGGGACCCAAACTTCCCTCCTCAGCAAAATCAACAATGAACGACAACTTGTGGTTGGAGGTGGCTAAAAGGAACAACAACCATCGGCTTTTTTTTTTGGATCAAATTGTTTTCTTAAAAATAATTAAGTACATTTTACAATAATAACTGTTTTTTTTTTCGTCTGCTAAAATCTGTTGGTGGTAGATGTTCAAATATTTAAAAATCCCTTCTTTTTTTGAATCACTAATTCCTCTTTTGATTTATCCCACTAAATAGCCAATGATTTTGCCATCGTAATTGATTATATCGGGCCAAGAATTCCTTAACTATAAACACAATGAGGTCTAATGACACGTCCAAAATGAAAAACAAAAAGGAGGAGGGAATCTTATAATCAATATAGACCCAAAAGTCAAGAGGAAGGAAGAAGAAATTCTTGTTTCCCAAAGTTGATTAAATGTCTTACTTTTATGTGCCGGGGAAGCATCTCGGAGCATCCATTTTTTTCATTTCAAAAATTTAGAAACCTATAAAATTAAAAATAAATAATTTTAAAAAAATCCCCGTCAACAAAACAAATTTGAATAATATTTACCTTTGATGTAGCCGTAGGCCTCGAGTGAAGACATGAGAACGTAAAAGAGCCACAGGAAGACAAAGAGAAAGCTGGTAGCTATTTTGTAACCGCGGGGACCGCCCAACTCCCCGCCAATCAGTTTGGAACGCCTCAGCATCATCACCAACAAGGCAATCATGGCCGTACTGCAGAAGAGCACCACCGAGAAGCCCAAACTAATTCGAAAAAAAAAAAGAACGAGTTGCAAAGCGAAACTAAATTAAAACGATAGGTCTATACATTTATATAACATAAGAATCATCAGATAAAATAAGAAAAAAAAAAAAATCTCAAGATGGAGGATGGGAGAACGAAATCTTCATTGCACATTCCGGTGCTGTGTGTAATCAACACTGGTGGGTAGGGGGGCTTATAGCCCCACGCGAAAGCCCTGGGATATATTTCGGCTGTTAAGATAACACATAGAGGCGTTCCCCCCTCAGCTTATATGTATAATGCAACATATCGATTTCTTTTTTTTTTTTTTTTTTTCTTAAGTGTTCCATATATCTTTCCTCGGTATAAACTACGAGCCCTACGTCCTTGTGTTGTACACACTCTTGAAAATGTTTGAGAGAAAAGACGTGCTCGGAATTGTATTGAACTCAGATCCTTTGAGTGGTCGCCGTGCGCTACACATTTAAACGAGAAAAAGGGCGTTTGACAAATGTTTTCTTTTTGCTCTTCTCGATTTCGTACACAAGCAAGCCGGGATTTCGCTCTCACGGGAGTTAATCAACACAACTTGCCATCCATCGTTCACATATGTTGTGAGGATAACGAAGCGTCTACGCTTCGTGTAATCTACGGGGATGTTCAAATGCATGGTGTTATGACGGCAGTTCGTTGATTTGACGCAAGTTTCAAGATTATCGTAGCGTCAACAGTTGCCAAAGTTCTCTTTTTTTTTCAAAGTCAACTTCGAGAAAAAGGGAGGCCCTTCGTAGAAGCGAATAGGACAAATGGATGTGTCTTTAATCCTCTTCCATAGAGCCATCTATTATACTAAAAGTCTTTATCTGTAATAGACGACAGTATTATACGGATAGGAAAAAAGATGAATGGCGTGCACGATTCGTACAAAGTGGACGTGACCAAAAAATGCGATTTTTGACGTATTTAATTTGCAAAAGAGATAGAAAAAAGTCCCTTGGCGAATAATAAATCATATTAGATATTAAGGATGAGGAGATTCATTTAAAATTTAAATTTCCTTTAAAAAAAAAGTCAGTCAATATTGGGACTCGAACCGACTATCCGGTAAAACAAGAGAACTCAGCAGCAACATCGTTTAAAAAAACATTGGATTCTCGTAACAACCCCGCAATCGATCACAACAAAGTGGATCAACACGACAAAAAAAAAAGGCCTTTCAAAACATACACGCTGTCGAGGTCGCAAAAAAAAAAAGCCAGCCAGCCAGGAGCAATTTAATTCTTTACAGCTGTTTTGAACGGCTGCAATAATATTGTGTAACTAAAAAAGATCTTTCCATCTCCTTTTTCCGAGCCCTTATAAATGTATCACCAGGGTAACGTCATCGAGTTCTTCAAAAAAAAAAAAAAAGGCTCCTCTTATTGGTTCTTTATAAAAACGCGTTCAAACGAAAGACTAAGGAGCGGGACCGATCGATTGATGCAACCGCTGGAACAGTTGAAACGTACACAGACTTGCGTGTTAAACTCAGAAGATTGGAATATGTTTTTTTTTTTTTGGGTGAGGGGAGGTTTTATACAAAAGCCTTACATAAGAAATTGGTTGTCGAGAGATGTACATGCCAAATGTCAATAGAAGGTTAAGAAGCAACGGTTTTCTTATGTTTTTTTCTGAATGATTCCGAAAGGCTATAAGGAAGCGAGTCACCTTTCAAGCAGATGAGTTTTCCGCATGAGATATGCATAATGTTAGCCTAGAGGGAGCTCACCGTCAAATACAAAAGAGACACTAGATGATGTTGCACACCCAGGCTTAAATACTCTTATCAATGATTAATAGAATATTTCGGACATTAGAAGCCCAAAATGAAGCTCCAATTTTTCGTGGTAGTCAACACTCGCTCAACGATGGAAACAGACGTGCAGGATTTAAAACATAGGACGACGTGAAACAAATTTAAAAAAAAATGAAATGTAAATGATTTTAGTTTGAATATTTTTACGGTGAATGGTGTGGATTGAGGTCAAGTAATCCACAGTGGACTGCACTACGTTTTTTTCTTATTTTTATTTTAGTATTCCATTGCGGAGGACGATGATGTGACGCATAAGAATGCCGGGCCTATCTTATTGCTCCCAATAGATGCTCGCACAATATTGCCCTGGAACACAATAAACCACTTTGCTCTAGCCCTCCCCCCTTTTTTTCTCTTACATTGTTAATCATCCAAGTCTTGATATAGAAATGCGGACGGCTTCAACAATCGAGTTGTTTTTTTTTTTAGCGCTATAACAGTGAAAGAATTTTGTTTAATGAATACAAAAGTCTGTCGCGTCATTCAACTGCCAGTTATCAAGAAAAAGTTTTAGTTTTTTTTTTTTTTTAAATGATCGTGTCTGCATAAGTTGGGGCGAGCTCGTTAATTAAGTCGTAAATGACTACGGTACACACCTCCTTTTTGAGAGAAGGTATTCTTCAAAACAAAAAAAAAATGAAATGGTATGAAAGCATTCAAATCGATGGCAGCCTGTAAAGGACACGCCCATCAAACGAGATTGGATTTTCTGTTGGAACATTCAGCGCAGATGTTGTTGCGTACGAAATTACTTTTGGCAACGATGTCGATATCGCATTTGCCTCGTATATTCATCTGTCAAATTTGTTTTTCATTTAAATGTTTGATCGCCCCCCCCCCTTTTTTTTTATCCACAACAAAATGTACGAAAATATCAAAGAATTAAAATAGCTATCACGTAACATCCCGCATATCAATCACTTGGATTTTTTAAAAGAAGCGCGCCATTTTAAGTCCGATTTCAAATTTAAAAAAAAAAAAACGAGGAGCGTGATTTCAAAAAGAAAATAGAATAAAGAAAGGTCTTACTTTCCGACTGGCACGATGAATGCTTCTCCGTGCCAGGCCTTGTAGATGGCGGCCATGGACCAGGCGATGCCGATCCCCAGGAAGACGTTGACGGCGTTACTTCCCGTCACGTTGCCCACGGACGCGTCGGCGTACTGGTCCTGAGCTGCGGCCACTTTACTGGCGAACATGTCTGCCGATGTCAGCGTCGTGTTGAAGTGTTTGCCGATCACGTCGCGGATTCGGATTCATTAAAAAAAAACAGAAAATGGGAAGGAAGAAAGAAAGAAAAAAATGCAAGTTAGTTTCAATAAAATATCGAACGTAAAAATGTAATTCAAATAAGAAGAGAGATTTTGAAACGGTTGTGCTACATTGGCCAGCTAGGCCGTTATTCTAACCCAAGAGACACGAAAAAGAATTGGAAGGGGGAGGTGAAAAAGTTACACGACATTAATTTCCCGTTGCGCAGTTCTAACAAAAAAAAAAAAGGCCTTTCTTTTCGCCCACCCCCATTTCGTCTGACAATAGAAAAAAGGGAAGTAGTAAGTCCAACAAGCGCATACATAGCCCCGAGCTATGTAGCCGTATCTCCTCGAGTACCATCTATTCTTGCTTATAGACTTTTGTGAATAGGAAGCGCGTGCATTACAATGCCGTGAAATTTCTCGTTATTTTCAATTCCCCCCCTCCACTCTTTTTTTTTTTTTCGTACATAATCAAGGACGGGATGGACGAACTTGAACGGCAAACTTTTTTTCCGAAGCCTCGTGATTTATATTTTTTTCAAAGTTTACGAGAAGCGCCGGGGTTGATGGATAAATCCGCAATAACAAAAATCTACAAAGTTATTTGGCTATTCCCGCCCTCCCTTTTTTTTTTTCATCGCTATTTACATAAGAAAAGGTTAAAATATAACAATTTGCGTTCATAAATCAATAGTTCCTCCCTTTTTTCTGCAGCCCTAACAACATTAATTTATCATTTTGGACTTGTTCCTCTGTTTCTTATAAAAAATTTGCATAAAATGATTAACGTCGGCTCAAAGTTAACTCCCCCTCAAAAACAATAGAAAAAAAAGAAGAGAGTTTCACTAGTTGAAGCACGCTAACGTGGCTGTAATGCTACATGTTCAAACCGATATCATGCTATTTATGCGTGCCCGTGCATACATAGAAATATGAAGGGGGGGGGGGCGTCCTTTACATGCGATTTTTTTTTTAAACGTTACGAAATTCTTGTTTTGCCCGTTTTCTTTCTTTTTTTTTCGGTTGATAACAAAAATATATATCTAATAGATGAATTCTACCTGGAACGCTCGTGCCCAGAGCCACAAAGGCGATGGCTGTAACGGAATCCTTGAGTCCTACCGAACAGCCAAAGGCAGAGGAGACGTCTCCAATGATTGCAGTCAGGACGCCGATCAATATAATGGATATGAAGAAGCAAAGCCATCCATTCATACGATCTAATGGGTTGGGGTAGGTGGGGAGGTCAGAGCAAAAAAGGTTAAGGATTTTGTTTCGTTGTAAGAATTGATTGTTTAAGTTAATGTTGTTTTTAATGGTGGGAACAAAGGTGAACAAAAGACAAGGGATGTAAATGGACACATTCCGACGACATGACATTTTCTCTCGTTGATCTAATAATATTTAGTCACTTGTTCACATGATGATTGGCTGTAAAAGTCATTCACGAGCTGACGTCACTGGATATGAAATGAACATATCCATAGGTAAAAAGAAATAATTTAATTAGTTCATTCAATTTGTTTTTTTGCTAAAAAATATCGGGCAGCAGGCAGACTAGTTCCATTTCTGTTCTCTGTGTCGGCAGGTATATTTTTTTTTTTTTGGGGGGGGGGGGGAGGAGGTTTGGCCTACCTGGGATGCTGGTACCCAAAGCCACAAAGGCAATGGCCGTGACGGAATCTTTGAGACCGACAGTGCAGCCCATATGTGATGACAAGTCGCCAATGACGGCCGTCAATGCACCGATCAAGATGATTGAAACGACAAATGCCACGTAACCGTCCGACATGTCTAATTTTGCATATTCGGGTTGGTTAAACCCACACACAAAAAAATAATTATGTTTCAAAAATTCAACTATTAAATCAGTTTTGAGCGGGGTGCGCTTTCAATCGATTGCCGTTGGCACCTGCTGCACGTGAATGATTACCTAATAATTTGATTAGTCACGTTTACATGTAATCAATGGCATTTAATGGTTTTTTTTTTTTGATGGGGTTAAATTTTAGAATAAATGAATATCGAAATTAACCTGTTGGAGGCACGAATGCGAAAAGAATCTTCCAGAAAAGGGTCAAGAAATGGAGGACGTAGTCGCCGCAAGACGGCATCTTCGTTTCACCGTCTTCGTCTTCGTCATCTGCGGGGAAAAGAAAGAAACAAATGAAATCGTATAATTCAAAAATGTGACGTGAATGTGTCATTGAAATCGATGTACTTTCGGAATTAAGTTTTTCATATTTTTTTTTTTCCTATTCGTCTGTGAATCTGTACGAATGCTACCGTAGCCACGCATAAGAAAGCTTACAATTTTTGTTTTCATCATCGCGTGCAGACCGAGGTGCTCACGCAAGAAATCCCTCGTGTTCCCAAGTCAACTTTTTAACGGCAATTCGTTTTAAGTTAACCGTTGTTCACTTCAGAACAACAAGAAAACGACATTGATTCTGCGATTCAAGTTATTTCCAAAATATTTCAGAATAGAAAGCGACTGCATGGAGATTGCCCAATTAAATGGAGAAACATTCCGATAGCGAATCAGCCCCCGCACGAAATTAAATTCCAAGCCTATGACGGTAAACTAGAATTATGCGCTCAGGAATGTTCGATTACAAATTAGATTGATTCAAAAGAATTAAACAAATTCTTTAGCAAAAATTGATTTAGAATTAGAATAATGGCAAGAGCCTTTCAAGTAGGATTCCCTTTTTTTTTTTTCTACCATCGCAGTGCGTAAATCAAACTTGCCTTTCATCATCTTTATTATGCAGCCACGCCCTTGCGTAGATAATGCGCTCTATGCAGATAGCATCAGACAATATATCTTTCCTTTTAGCTGGTCCTGCCTTTCCTCTCTTCGTATCGATTTAATGGCCTATTTTCAATACTCAAAGTGGAGACGCTTCCCATCTTTACGCTTCGCCGTTTCAATGAGTACCATCTACTTTTGATTGTTTCTCCTTCCAAAAAATCAATTTATAACCCCTCCCTTCTATTTCTTTTTTATTATTATATTTACCTTTATTACGTCAATATTGGGAAAACAATCTATCATCATTGCCTATCTCTGTTTTCATTGAATTAGTACAGGCAAATGTCTTTTTTTTTGTTTGTTTGTTTAGCCTCCATCCCCCTGATGGTTTCCTATAACGAAGGTCTTTGATTTCCTTTTGCAAACGTGTGCGTATCACATATCGCTCCTGACATGGCGCATTAATGAAGAAGGAAAGTCAACATTTTTGGGTACCTGATGGATTGACGGTGATGGCCTCGATGAATTGCTCTTTCCACGACGAGGATCCGACCACCAAGGAGGCGTTGGCTCGCTGCACCAATTTGTCGACCGTGTTCTGTCTCAACCAAAGCGAAAAAAAATAAATAAATCAATTTCGTATAAAAATAGACATAACAATACGAGAAATAATGTGAGATGACTAATGAATGAATTAAAGTTTCCTTTCTGAAGTGATGGATCGACTTGGTGTGACACCCAGGGCCAGTGCAATAATCAACAGATATTCCGTGACACTGGCACTTGAGTATTTTAAAATTTTGTTTTAATTAATTCAGAAAAAGAATAAAAATATATTAGTAGATGTGAGAAATAATTCATTTTGCTTTCCTTTAAATCAAAATTCTAGGCGAATAGCCACGACCCTGACGACATACCACAAATGTAGAAAAAGATGAAAGAAAAAGACAAAAACGGACAGCAGACGAAGCGTGAAAGAATTCGATATTTTTTTTCTTTTCCTCCCGCGGAATAGAAGCCAATGTGGGCTCCAGGCCAGACAGCCCTCACAATCCTTCCTATCTTACTAGAATGAAACAAAAGAAAAGCGGCCTGTCGGATTTAGCCCAGCTCTTGTCTGTCCGCTCCCAGGCTCCTCCTGTTGTTTTCGTTTTTTTTTTTTTTTTTTCATTTTTATTTTGAATTCAATCAAATAGATGTCGTATTGAATTGATTCCAAACGTCAATCTTTTGTTTTCCCCAAAAATACACACACAGTCAGCTGATGGTTACGATTGAATGATTTTGTTGGAAGTTTGACAATTATAAGCTGCTTCATTATCGTCTGCAACTTCCAATAGCGGGAAAATAGCCTTAGGCTATTACCCGCTACTCCCTCGAATGAAAACGGGCAAACGTCAAGTTTCGATCAACGAGTTGTCAGATTTAAATGACGTCCAACTGGCAATCAGCAGAGTAACAAGGCAATTATTTTTCGGCTGTAATATTAAATTAGATTTGATTCCCCATACAGTCTGACGGCATTCAATAGCAAAAAAAGAGAGAGATTTTGTTTGGCTTTGTCGAACTGGCGCAAACGATAGCTAAAGCAAAAAAAAAAAAAAAAAAAAAAAAAGGTAGGAGTTTTAAGAAAGGAAAAATTCAAACATGTCTGGTTCGGTTAGCTTGTTATGTACAGTGTTGCAAAACACTGGCAGAGTGTCAAAGACTTGGCCAAGCGTGAAAGATAAAATAAAAAAGAACAAAAGAGAGAGAGAAAGAGAGAGAGAGAGAGAGAGAGAGAGGGACACGAAGACGCTAAAGGTCTTCTTTTCTTTAAATAAAATTAAGAAAAAAAAAAAAAAACAAGGGAAATAATGAAAAGAGAGTATTACTTTACCTTGAATTCTTTGCTCTCTTTGACGCGGATTTGGAGCCGGGTGTTTTCGCCCAGTTTGGGCCGGCCGAGCAGGGCCACTTTCTGATCGTAGCTCAAACCTCCCGCAGGCAGGTTCGTTAGGCTTTCAGCAGTCGGTGTATCTTTTTTTTTTTTTTTTTTTTTTCCAGAGAATTCAAATTTCCATCATCGCCACCAGATCACAGCACAAACCGAGAAAAAAAAAGAAATTGAGTTAATTCAATTAGGTGTCGCACAACATTAGTATTTTTCAATTCAAAAAATTAGGCGAACATTGAACGTTGAAAAAAAAAATGTTTGATGATTATAATTGAGAAATGAACGCGTTCTGGGAAAGGGTCAGACGAAGAATGGCTAACAAAAAAAAAAAAAAAAGAAATGAAATAAGGGGAAGGCTATAGAAAGACACTGAACGCGCCGGTTCCCCGGGAATCCCGAAAATAGACACACCGACGAAGGCCACAGCCGGCTGACTAGTTGCGAGAATGAAAATCTTAAAAAAAAAAAAGAATTAAACCTTTGCAATTATTTTCGTGTGCCTCTGTGTGTGTTGGCTGAATCTATCGGCATTTGATTAACGTTTTCACGTCGTTTTCTCATGGAAAAATGAGCCATTGACGAATTAAAAGTTGATGAGTTCATCGATTGGGAGAATTCCTAATCGAAATGAATGGACAACTAGTTTTATGGCTAACACGTGTACGTGTGTAATGAATTATGATGATCCGCTTTTCGCTGAAATTTAATTCAGCCACCGCCCTGAAACGGCGCGTAACATTCAAAGTGAATTGATTTCTTGTAACGAGCAAACGCCAACTGATTATCCGCAATGCCGATCGATGGTTTGAAAAAGGTCCATGACAAATGAAATTTAAAACATTAGGCATTTTTACATGGCGCGAATTGTTTCTTTTAGCGCCATCTGTTTAACAAACGGGACTAATACGGTAGCCCTTCCCATATTTGTTTGAAAAAGAATGCTGGGAATTATTTTAAAGGGACTGTAGACAAGAAGAAGATAAGAAGCCTTCGAAAACAGTGGAGGGGAAAGCCCCAAAAATGAAATAAGAACTTCATGTATCCGCGTGTGCCAAAAGAGGATTCAACACGAAAGTAGAGAACAAAAAATGGAACGCGATATCGCAATAAAAATTAAATATTAGCGAAACATTGATTCGGAAAATTCGATTTACTACGAATCGATCGAAAGGATTTGATCAAAATTTTACCTCCCAATTGTTTGGGTTCTTCGATTTCCAAGTAGAAGAGTACGTCCTTCTCGTAACTGTCCTCCTCGAGGATCTGTAGGGAGATGTACTTTCTACAAAATAAGAAATCAATAAACTATTAGTCTTATTAAACACACACGCACACGAACGTTTCATTGTATATGTTTACACACATATTTATAGGTGTATACAACCTGCTGCTGTTTTTAAAAGGCCCATTTCATCAGCATTGATTTTTTTTCTTATTTAATTTAAAAAAGAAATAACCCCACTACATTTTTTTTTTTTTTTTTAGAGTATATGTATACAGCCGGCCAGGCCGTTTGCCTAGCCAAGACCACAAGGAGAAACCAGACACACGGACCATTGGAAATAGATCAGACTTTTCTGTGTGCGGGTATACACCAGCAATAGATGGAACAGGATGAGCCATTTTTATTTTTAGTTGAGCTCGGCTCTCAACATTTTTTTGCTGGACTGTGTGTGTGTGTCTGCCCATTGAGCCATTTAGAAAACACACACCAACCCCTACAGATCAATTTAAAAAAAAAGAAAAAAAAAGAAAAAATCTTATTAGCGCGTTTTTCGAATGCTTCAGGTGCACAAGTCTTAAAGACAGCCTTGCACACACCATTTGTACCTTGCAAGTAATGAGCTAACCTCTTTGAATCCCTTTTGCTCATGTTTCGGCCGATAAATCAATATCTTGTGCACACAACATGCAGTGTCACATTATATACCGACTGTTAAGGCTCGACACACACACATTTTCCCCAATCCCATTTAGACGGTTGGCAAAAGACTATGGGGTACAGGTATACATATAAAAGGCATCTGCATAAGAGAGACGAAAAAAATAGGAAAGCCATAGAAAAAAAAAGGAGGGGATTGTGCACATGCAAGGCGTGCTAGTAAAAGCAAAACGAGATTATTCGGCCCTTTTTTAAAACTTTTCTGCAATTGGAAAATTTCTAGTTTTAAGTTGGGAAATGATTGCAATTTTGTTTTTTATTGGTTTAAATAATAAAAAAAAAAACAAGTGGGATAAGATCCCTCTAGAGAAATACATTTCAGACGTTCAGTTTAAAAAAAGAAACGCCAAAAAGAAAACTATTAAACGTGTCAAATAAAAAGAAAAAAACGGTTAAATTATTGATTCTTTAAAAAAAGAGGGTACAGCCCTAGGCGGAACGAACCCAAGAAATGGGGAATAATAATAAGGGTACGGGTCGTGAAAACAAAAAACTTTGGAACGATGTTTATAATTATGACAGAGGGTGTGAGGGCTAAACACAATGGGACGAAAACGTTCACTATAAATAGGCCCTCGTATTCATCTGATTAATTCAAACGATGGGAGAAGGAAATATGTATATAAAAAAAATAACGTCATTTAGATGGGTCTGACATGACATCATTTTTCAACAGCTTGTTGTGTCCACACCTGTGAAACACAACGGCTGATTGGTAGCCACTTAGAAACGTAATTTTCACAGACCCATGGTGATATTTGACGCCGAGCGTTTGTTTCCATGGTGATCCACGACCCAAACACGCACATACAAAAGCGGGAGCCTCTCTCTCTCATTCCACCGACTTTCTCGTGTGTCTGCACCGCCACCAAAATAAACTTTTGCCCAGTGAACGGAGTAAAGAGAAAGAAAAAAAAAAAGAAATTTTTTTTAGGTTCCCCTGTTTTTTAGCCTCGTCACACAAATACTTTCGCATCCGTAACAAAATATAAATTGTATCGAGAGACTATGCACATCAAATTCGATTGAATTTACCCTCCCCCCCGGCCGCCAGATTTCGTATCAGAAAACATAGTTTTCTATGTCGTGCATTTTCAATCATTCAGGTCATGTAAACGGTCAGCGATGTACACACAGACAACATTTTCGATCGTCTACTATATACAAGCAAAAAGATCCACCAACTGGAACGGTCATAAACCCAAACGGATCGAATGGTCCCGAAACAAGAGAAAACAAAAGAACAGCTGAGCATCCAAGAAATAAAAGAACTAAGGCCAGAAAAAAAAAAAAAAAGAAGCCGTAGTTTTGCCGGATGGGATGTCATTTACATGTTACATTTCTGCAGTTCTTTTTCTCTCTCTTCCCGTTTTTACTTGTCTCCTTTTTCAACCGAGTTTCGCGTGATGTCATAAACGAGACGATTCTAATCCGTGTTCCCTGGCATCGACGAGTACTGAACCCCGTTGTGCCATTAAAAACAAAATGTACATCTCGCCATCCAACTGAAACAGCGTTTTAACGGGAGTATGCGAATTTAAATGCGTTAAATAGCCGTCAAATGATTTCCATATTCAAAACTAATTAACAAGGGACGAGTTCAATGTTCCTTAATGAACCCTACGGGCCAAATGTCATGTGATAATTCGACGATTGGCTTCCTGAAGGGCTCGCCATTTCGTGTAAACGAAAAAACGCCCACTTCCGGAAAGTTTTAAACGCTTAAATGGCAAATATCTTTTTGTTTCAATGAATTATAAAAAAGAAACCGGATCTAATGTAAGAAAAAAAAACGATAGCAAAAACCAAAACATTGGGAACGAAAGAGCGGCAAATGCTTCCGGACAAACACAAAAGGAATACAACCCCCACACCGGCTGTTGTGCGGATTTGTGTACAGACCGTATTGTATATTTGTTTATTAAATACCCCCCCAGCAAATGCTATTTGGTAGGTTGAAGCTTATTTTTCAGCAGCCGGAATTGGATCTCTTTTTTTGTGTGTGCCGCTGTCATGATCCTGACCATCATGACTACAATCCTCAAATACCCCCTTCCCCCTGATGTTTTTTTTTTTTTTTTTTTTTAAACAACAACAACAAAACAATTAGACAACGAATCTCCTTTCGTAAGGATGGCAACATTGCGGAATAGTCCCCAAAATAATTTTAAAAAGCCACTGATTATTTTAGAGCGGTAAACCGCCAAGGAAATGCGCACGACAACCGCACATATCCGTCATCTGCCCTTACGTACGTTGCCCATTTTTTTCGTGTTCCAGTTCAATTGCTTTGCATCACTCTATGCCTGCCTCTATGGCCGTTGTTAGAGAAACATTTGAACTCGTGGCAACAATCCCAACCCCGTAAAGTGAAGCCAACCGTATCGATTATAACCCAAAATTTAAAAAAATCTTTAAAATCAGAAACTATGCCAAACTCACTCGATCTCGTTGTTTTCGAAGATGATTTCGCCGACGGAGGTGACGTAGTCCTTGCCTTCCTTGGCCGTGCCTTCCAGGGTGCGATAAGGGACGGCGACCCGCCCACGGGCGCCGCTCCATCTGAGGACCTTGACGTCGTAAGTGCCGACCGATTCGACCAGTTCCACGTCCTTGTCGGCTAAATTGAAAATGCCGCAGTGGTCGTCGTCCAGGATCATGACGGTGGCCAGGAAGGGGGCTACAAGTTCGACGTCCACATCGTTGGCAGCTGCTTGTTGCTGGATGGCCGGAGCGCTGAGACTGCGAGTGGCGGAAGACGAGCCATTGACGGCGTTCACATTCAAATTCATACTTCCCGCCAATTCGCCATTGACAGGTGTGCTGTGAGCTTCGCGATATTTGTTGGAAAGAGAGCTGCCACTTCGGCTGACCCTTCCGCCT
The DNA here is from genome assembly GCF_022539665.2 of Daphnia carinata. NCBI lineage: Eukaryota > Metazoa > Arthropoda > Branchiopoda > Diplostraca > Daphniidae > Daphnia > Daphnia carinata. Next base: position 2,568,652 of record NC_081333.1, on the reverse strand, counting down.
GTGCCGGCCGTTCCGGTAGGACGTGCGTTGCTCAATCGGATGTAGAAATGTTCGTCCTCCTCAAAGACGTCGTCGTCGATGACGCAGACGTTGAACGTTTTGAGCGTTTCTCTCGGTCCGAAAGTCAAAGTTCCCTGGACGGCGATGTAGTCGGATCCGGCGTTGGCCGACCCGTCTTCAGTCCGGTAATCGACCTGGACTGATTGGTTTATGTCCCCTCCGTCGCGGCGGACCGAAGCCGCGAATTCTCCTACATTTTCCATCACCGTGTAGTGGCCAGGATCGAAATAAATGCGGATACGTCCGTCCGGCACGCCCAATCTCGAATCTGGCACGCTGGGCGATGTAACAACTTGTGACAAGTCACTAGCTGCTCGATCCATCGCTTTCTTGGCTAAATTCGAACCGCCAGTGAGTTTGCGCGTCGCTTGAATCCGGTAGAATGCCCGGCTTTTCGGTCCGGTATTAGCCAATTCCTCTCGGGCCAGGGCTTCGATAGCCCTCATGTCCAGGTCGGGGTGTTTCTTGCGCAAGTCCCTCAGCAGGTGGATGTACTCGCGTCGGTGCTCTTCGAATTCGCGGACGTCGTCGTTCATTTCCTCCTCGTCGAACGTTTTCATTCCCAAATTATCGATGCCCACCATGCCTCCCGGGCCGTCTCTTTTGTGGCTGGACGAAGCCATTTCGATATCGTTTTGATTGAATCCCTCCGTCTCGACGATGACGCCTCTCCGATTCACCCTGTACTGCTTGGAGATGTACTTGTAGAAGAGTAAGCGCCGGTCGGCGATGTAGGCCGTGATGATGGTCGCCGGGAAAAAGAGGAAAGTGACGATGCCCTCCCAGACTTCGACGACTCCGACGGAGATGACGTCGAGGATGATGTAGAGCCAGACGTAAGCGAAGATGGACCAGGTGGCCGTGACGAAGAAGACGCGCAGGTGCTTGATCTTGCGCACCTGGCCCTCGGGAATGACGTAGACGCAGAGGCCGATGATCATGAAGAGGTTGAAGGCGGCCGAGCCGACGATCGTGCCCGGCCCGAGGTCGCCGGCCTCGAAATTCTTGGCGTAGACTTCGATGATGGAGAGGAGGATCTCCGGAGCGGATGAGCCCAGGGCCATGAGACTCAGGTTGGCCACCGTTTCGTTCCAGACGCGGACGACGACGATCTGGACGTCGCCGTTGGGTTTCTTGACGCGGATCTCCTTCTCCTGCGACGTGATGACTTCAATGGCGCCCATGAACCTGTCGGCGACGATAGAGACGCCCACAAACAGGTAACACATGGCGATGAAGTAGACCAGACCCCTGGCCACACGGTCGCCCAGGCTCAGGTTCGTGAACGGCCGCCACATTGGGATCAGGAGCCCGTCTTGGCACTGACCGTCTTCTAGAGCTGCTGGTTTCGTGCTGTTGGCCCACGTCATTTCAGACGACGAGGCAGACACGTCGTCCGCTAAACAGCAAAACATGAACAAAGCGGCCATGATGATTTTGGCGGTGAAAGGTCGTCTGCTTTTGATGCCTTCCACCATTTTTCCTGATGATTGTTTTCTAATGGCATCCATTTTGTTCTTCTTTTTCCAAAATTATACTTTTGTTTTTTTTATTTTGTTTGAGTTTTGGTTTAAAAACGAGTGGTTTGTAGTTACACTCTCACTCAGACACGCACACATACACACACACACACGAGGGGGCACAGACACAAGAGAAAACAGCACTGGTGCAGGACGGAAATCCGCCCAATCAAATTGTTAAATGAATTTCGTGTTTAGCTGCAGACACTTTTTGATTTCGATCGAATCCCGGATGAAGCATTTATCCGTCCGAGATTTCCAATCAAACGCGTTTCTTTTTTTTGCCAATGATTCTGAAAATCTCTTTAGCCTGTGGCCATGGCAGAAAGAATCTTCTGAAATTGCACGAGTGTCGTCAGTCTTTTTTTTTAGAATTAAAACCACCTTATCGTTTGCAGTCAATTCAAAGATTTTCTTTGGTCTAGTTGCACCACGTGGTCACCAAATGAAAAAGAAAAAAAACCGTTCTCAATGCCAATTCAACCAAAAAAAAAGTTTAAAATTTACGTTGGCAAATTGTTCCCCTATCTCATTTAGTTTCTTTTTTTTTTAATTTCAATGATTTAACAACAACAAAAAAAAAATTTTGATGTGAAACGGAGCCCGGCACGGAGCGTATAGCGTTAGCAGCTGCACGCAACGGAGGCCACACAGCGACTGGCTGTCGACTGTTTTAGCTATGGAGGACGTGGGGGTGGGAGGAGTGGGCGGGCTTTCATCATCTCTACATGGCGCACGCACACACTTTTGGAACTTATTCGGGGGAGGGGGAAGCATTAAAGACAAAAACGAGGTGGTAAAAAAAAAGAGAGGGAAAAGAATGTGGACACAAAGAAGAGAACAATACAAGCCAAAGTGAAAAAAAATTAAGAGGAGTTTATATTTAGTTACAGAAATTTGTTTTGAGTATTCAAAAGATATACATACATGAATGGAGAATAACTGAAACAGCTTCATTTTGATTCAATATCGAAGTGAAAAACGATGAGAAACAAGAGTGAAAGCTTATTCTGGGCGCCAAAAATAGCAGCGTTGCCGGTTTGAGTTCAAATGAGAACACCGGAAAGCAATTTTTTTTTTTCTCTTACGTATTTCGATATTACTAAATTATTTATTCTAAAAAAATATATATGAGTATGAGACCGGCGAAAATACTGTGATATGTGGTTGGTTGCGCATCCGTTTACTGTGTTAAATCAAGCGTGCAGCAGTGCAAGTGGAGCGACCGAGAAAAATGATGGGCCAAGCATCTCTTCCATTACACACATATAAGCATCCAGCTGGCATCACGCTCATTTGTACGGCCATAATGCATCACGAGTTTCTTCCACCCACCCCTTTTTTTTTGACGGATGATAATTGAGAACTGTCCATCCGTACAGCAGTTCCATTTATTTTCTAACCCCCCCCCTCCTTTTTGGCTGCGGCGTTGCATTTGCTAATTAATGTTGACTTTCGCATTTTTGTTTCTGCGAAAAATGAAGAAAAAAAATTGTGCACACACATTTTTTAGGTTTTTATTGATACATTAAAAGATACGATGACATTATTCGCGAAATATCCCTGCGATGAAAGAATTGTTACGTTACGTAGGGAAATTGTCGTCTGCTTAAATTTACATTTTATTATAGCCAGAGGCTCTCAATTCGCATACAGCAGAAATTGCTGATTTCGAATGGCAAAAACTAGACCACCGCAGGCAACAAAAGGCAATGCACATCAAAATTTAAAAAAACTATTGTGAATTGGCTTTAATCTCTTTCATCGAACTATGAGTCTGTAGATCGCGTCAGTTATCGTACAAAGTGAATGTATTGCGTGTCACAAAGGACGTCTGGGACTTCGAGGACGTGTCATATAACACACAGAGTTAGTCAAACGATATATAGCCTATATAGACAATGTGTTCTATTTCTCTCTGTACAATACAAGAACAAATAAAATTCTTCGATGTTTTTTTTTTCGAGTATTTGCTTCCAGAGAACCGTATGATTTTATTATCTATCTACTAAGCTTTATCTTGTACTATATGCATGTGCCTCTGTTCACAGTAACATCTTCCAACATGGCTGCCTTTTTTCTGACAAACCCCACTCGAATAAAAAAAAAGAAGATTCGATTGCCTCCGTCCTCTTGTTATATACGACAAGTTGATTAACTCTCTCTCTCTCTCGGCTATGCTGTTGTATGCTACTATCGCACACACCCGACGCCTGGACGTCCAGTCTTTTTACATACAATAGATGTGCACAATCGTATAGACATCATCGATCACCTAGGAGAGTCTCGAAGCAATCAAACAGCCTTGATATATACGTTGTACATATAGCAGCCATTTTTGAGATGAAAAAAAAGAGTTGTACCCAAACTCGAGTGTCATTCAGCCAAAAGATTAGAGGGGTGCCATAAAGAATTAAATGAGAGTGTATAGATTATAGGGTGTCACACTTGGATGTACTCTGCATAACAAACTCCCCTCTCTCTAATCAAACGTTCGAGATAACAACATCGGGTCGTTCATTGCGTGATTGAAATGCACTTTACGTTGACCGCTTTGCATTTAATTGTTGTGTGACGCATTGAATTTTTGTATACGATTATGAATGGATTTGACGTTACACATATAATGAAGCGGTATGTTTGCATTTTATTCGTGCCTGCTCACACACATCTATTGTTGTAAGTCTTATTATACGAGTTTTACCATTTGCGTCATACCATTCTTTCCCCTTTAAATCCATCACCCCCAAACATTCAAACATCGGCTTTTTAAATATTCAAATTTTTGATTTCTCACGGCTATCATGACGTCAATTGCATATCCACACATACGTTCGTGTACGACAAAGTAAAACGTACGCAACGCTCATGATTTTTTCATTACTTTCCATTGTTCGTTATCTCTGTACGCGCAGAAAATCATGTTCTAAAAATTTGGTGAAAGAAAATGTTTATAAGCGAGCGGCCATATAGTCGTTCTACGTTGACGACCTAATTGTATTTGATTATGTTTTACAGCGTATTGGCCGTCATATCAATCATGACGCACAGTTGGACTCTTGAATTTGCTCGTCAAAATCCAATCATCTGCCGCTCTAATATTTGTTGCCACGGTAACTGGATTTAATTGCCTTCAATGGCGATGAAAGAGAAGTAGCTCCGAGTATAAAAGCTTATAGTGGAGTCATTGTGAATGAGACGTTTTATATTTAAAAAAAAAAGAAGAAGGGGGTGCGTGTCACGATTCGTATAGAAAAGTGGACATTTGTAATATCGACAAACGGCGGTCCAGGATGTCCACCACATCGAACAGCACACGCTCGTTTTATTTGCTGCCCTCGTTTAAGATTCTTTTAAATATTAATACGAAATGTAGTAGGCTATAGATGACTATACAAGCTGCGGCTATAAGGACATTGTGTACAAGGGGAATCACGATCGATATCACGATTTTATCCCGTGTTAAATTTTGTTTATATGAACCATAACATTTGATTTTGTGTGTACGCCACAGTTCCGCTATGTATATGTGCCATCGTATTATTGGAAAACAAAGCATATAAGTTCACAACAACAACAAAAAGAAAAAAAAAACAGGGGGAAACAAACAAACAGACTGAGCTTTCACAATGTTTGTTCCCGAGCCAAAACGGCCATTTTTTTTTCTTCCCAGGCAGACGTGCGGGTGTGCCGAGGATATTGTTTATCACCAGAGTCCAATGCGCATCAGTCATGTCGTGAAGAGAAAGAAAATACGTCTGAAATCTAAAATAAAAATATATTCGTTTTTCTTAATTTATTGCTAGGATATAATAGGATGTATACAAAAACAGACATCTAGTGATCATGTAAAAAGTCATCTTCAATTCAACTCAATCGTTAATTCTGCTATTTGTTTTTTTTAGAATTGCAAAAGAAACTGTTTTTATTGAAAGAAATATTGGCAACCCCATTTTTGCAAAGCCTTTAGAATTCCTTGGCGATTTGCAATTTCAAAAGGAAATGTGCTAATCGAATTAAAACAAATCGATCAAGAACTTTAAAGAGAAACATTCTTCCATCGTGAATCCTTGAACGTATAACATTTAAAGTGTGTACACGTATTGGCGTGCCGATGGAGGAAGAAACCCTAAACATCGTCCAAATCCTCTTGATTGCGTACCTTTTCACTTCCTTCGATCCGCCTCTTGTCTGGTGTTACGATATTGCGTGTACACCTGTATTTTGCATGTGTATTCACAGGAAGCGAGAGACAGCAAGCAGACATAGACAGTTCCACATACAGACCGACTGCTAAGTCGTTCGTGGAATGGCCCGTTCTCCGGCACAGAATCGGAAGTGAGTACGTAGGATCAAGAGCGCTTAAGTTAATTACAGTCATCACTGTCAAACACGCCGATTAGAGGGATTGCAAACCATCATTTTCACGCTCTAAATAGTCTTAATTTCTAAAAACATTCAAATTACATGTAAAACACGATTTGTATATAGCAAGAGAAATGGAGGTGAAATATTTGATTAAATGGTGCAATAACAAACCCCCAACTTAAAAAAAAATGTGTTTTCAAGTTTGTTTTGAATGAAGAATTCATATTTTACTATCTAAGCCAAATGATAAATAAAACTGGTGGTGTTTATCGATTTTCCTAGACAACGTCTGTGTTTAATATGTTTTATGAAATATGATGCAACATGAGAGTATCAGCGAAATCTTGGGATGACATCCTGTATAGATGAGTCTTTATTGATTTTAAGTTGGAAAAAAAAGGCTATATACCAAGACCACCAGCTGTGATATGGATTTAGCATTCATGCATTGTCTTTGGCAGCAAACAATGCACGTATTGGCCAGCCCATTAGAATTATTTCCAATGTTTGGCATTGTCAATAATTAGCACATCAATTTATAGTTCTTCGTTTTTAATCTATTAAAAATGAACTCCGAATGATCTGCAGTGCTAGAAACAGCTCGTCATTCTTTTCTCCTCTAATACAGTTTTATTGATATATATTCCAAACTAAATCGTAAGCTTCCCTTTTTCAGCAATAATTTATATCTCCCTTTTCTTTTTCTCTTTTAACGTATATGCCTAGATAATGTCGGAAACGCCCGGCTCATCCACTGGAGCGCCTCACGGATATCCTCGATCCATCCATTGAACCCTTTTTGCGTAAGTAACATACTATATATATACATAATAGAGTAACAGACGTGCTGTGTATATACGTTTTTTTTTCTTTCCTTATGGTGGCCTTTGTGTATAACACATAGCATAGTAAATTGGATTTGTAAATATATATATATACTGTATGTATTTGAAAGAGTGGATTTGTAATAATTAATAGATAACAAGCAAAATGATCTTATGTGTGGCTGTTAAAAAAAAAAGACGTATAGATATACTTTTCTTTAAGGCTTTTGTTGTATCCTTTCTTGTGGGGAGGAGCAAATAAAAGAATATTTTATACGTAACAATAAAAACGTGGCGGTGCTTTGAATATATTGGTTATTGTGTAACTGTATAGAAAAAAAAAGGGATCCCATGTGCAGCCAAGCTTAATACCTACGTATAAATCGATTTTCCTATTTTAATATTTACATTATTTATTTTGTGACCTAGAAAAAGAAAAAAAAGTTGAAAGAAGATTAAAACTCGATGAGTTTTTGATTGTAATACGAAAATAATAATTAAATAATTGAAATAATACGAACTGGCTGACTCTTAGTGAAAGCAATCATCTAGACTACTTTAATTTTTTTTAATGGGCCTAATAAAAATAGAGGGGGAAATTTTGCCACGTTGAAATTGTCTATCAAGATGATTGATCGAGCAGGATCTAAACACAAATGCACAACAGACTTCGTCAATTTTTTGAAACGTGAATATTTCATGTCGCTTCCTCATCCATCAAAGAGATAGTCGCTAGACAACTCTTTTATACGTGCTGAAAAGAGCACAATATCAAAGATGAAAACTGACTCTGACAGAGTGCTTCGTCTAGATATCGTCGTCACGTAGGGACTAATGGAGCCTCGTTGAATCCCACTCTACGTATTTAACGCACATACATCGATATATAAGGATTCGGAAGATTAAACGATACAAGAACAGATGTTTTACAATAAGCGCACACGTGATTGTAGGCTACTAATGTTCTATGTCTGTGCGAAAACCGTCTCTTATTTGTTTTATGTATGTAAACTACATAACATTTTTATCGTTCTCTTTGTTGGTGTGTGACTTGAACGGCAAGCCTTTTCAACGTGTGATATAAAGAAATCCTCGTGAAAGAATCCGCACACTTTTTTCCCGCACACTTTTGCCAAAATCAGATTTTTAATCTTTAAATAAAATACGAAAAAAAGGCGGCTATACGCGTTGGCTTTCGAATGTGTTTATGTAAGAACTTTGCATGTGTGATAGATATTTATCGATCATGGTCGCTAAAAATGTCGATCGATCCATTATTGTATAGGGAAAATGCAGATGTTTGTGTACACAGCTTGAAAGCATCGCACATGTTTGCCCTTTTTTACTTTTTTTTTTTTCCTCTTTTTTAGCCGTCTCCATTATTCATTTCCGGTAGACCCAGAGAATCGAAATTTATCGATCGCCCAGCCCATGTCTTTCAACTTTGTTTTTACGGCCATGGAACCCAAACGTAAAAAGGACAATCTTTTTTTTTTTCTTAATTATGTACTGGACGTATACACAACTATAGAAAACAGTGGAAATCCTTCCAGAGGATTAAGTCTATAGATCGGTAAACACTTCTATCCTCCCATATGAGCACTTGATGACGTCAGCAGGTTGCAATTCCACTTAATCTGTCTTTAAAATCTTCACAAAAATATGTTGAACAGCTTAATCACATTCGAGGCTGCACGTATACTACTTCGAAACGTGTATTTACACATTCTATAAATCAAGAGCTCCCACCCTCCGAATTGGCCGTGCGTGCCATCAGGGCGCACCACACATCACGAAAGGGCTTCAATCAACAACGAGTACATAGGATTTAAATAAGAAAAAAAAAAAGAACTTTATCCAAATCCATTTTGTTATTTTCGTCTGGGAAACAAATAGAGGCGTTTATAAATGACGTTCAATCATCTCGAAACCCTTAACAGCATCAACAATCGTCAAGTTGGGCGCCATGGTGTCAAGCGCGGCCAGCCGAGGTTGCGTGCGTCCGCTGCGTAAAAGTATTGATCGTTCAGGGCCGGCACAGCAAGTCATCACTATGTCGGACGCTATCCTCTAAATCAACGGTCCCTCTTTGCGTTGCTCTTGTGTTTTCTTTTTGTTGTGTGTGTCACATCACTCTATTGCTGACTATTGCCTGATATGGAGAGCGAGCCCATTATTACACATATTTTCTTTTCGAGCAAAAGTAGCTGATTTCTTTTTCGCAATTCTTGTATACAAAGGCTATACGTGCGGTCGCTTGTTGAACGATTGCAATCGTTTCGGAAAAACAAATGTTTTTTTTTTTCATTTTCCTTGGTGCAATCAAAACTTAAATGGAAGAATAGATTTATTTAGTTAATTTTCTTTCATATAGAAATTTTGGGTGTATTGCGCTAGATATGTGTGCAACGAGATCGTCAGCTGTTAGGTCGTTTGATGAGTTGTTCTTTATTTTCTTCGGTTGTATAGGGCTACATGTGGCTTATATTTGTTTTTTTTTTATATATATTGTTGAGGGTGTATCTTTTTTTTACGATCGTCCCGCGTGACGTCCGCAACCATCAATCAAATACTGGATGCGTCTGTGTGTGTGAAAACGAATATCAGAATAGAGCACAACAATAAAAAAACATGGACATAAACGTGTTCAACACTTAATTAGAAAAGAAAAAGGCCCGTTGTTTTCGTGAAATATTTCAAATGTATTTAGCTTTTCGATTCATCAATGTCGATAATACATTGAAAGGCATCGGATTATCAGATACACGTTGTTTGTCCCGATAATTGGGCTGCATCAGCAACTAAATTCCTCTCCACACATTGTACAGCATCCCATCCCTGATTAGCGTCAACTTCTGTATAGGCCGTGTTGTCTTTGAATAAGTTATTGTATGTGTCGTCCTGGCACGTTCTGCAAAGAAATGTAAAGAGAAAGTATATATCCATTGTCCTATATATATAGAAGTTTATATAGGAGAGAGCCCCTATATATGATATAGACGCCAAAGAAAATAAGACACATCGTGTGGAATATAATGTCGCATAAAGTCAATACTATATGGACATCATTTTTTGTTGCTGGAATGCGGATGAGTGGCGCAGGGGACACGTTGATTTGACAGTGAATACGAGAGGGCCGTGTAATCACATCCGGAAGAGCTGTCCATCACATAACGGAAACATATCAACTTGATGGGTCCGTGTTTTGACATTGAACAACCACAAAAATCGTATATATTTACTTCTGATGTCAATTCACGTATTTAAGTCTTTTGTTCTTGATACGATTGGACAAAGAAATGAAGAAAAGGGAATTGCATAAAACTGTCATTGTCTTTTTAGATCTGTTGGGATATCCTCCAGAGAAAAAAGAGAGTGCGCATTATGCCAAACAAAAGCTAAACGTTGTACAACAAAGACGCTGTGTCTACACGTGCGTATTAAAAAAAAAATTGCGAAAACACACAAGACAAATTTGTTTGCTTATAACGGAAGTGCGGTTGTGTGCCTTTCTTAAAAACGGATCGATATACAACTTAAACACATTTTTTCTTTTGCATTTTGTGTTTAAGCTGCTTATTGATTTTCTCGTCTTGAAGGCGATGTTCTTTTCCATTTTGAAAATCACGAACAATGCGACACTAATTATATGTCACATGTGAGCCAAGTGACGTCATTACTCGTTGTCAAATTGTGTTGGGGTTTGAAATTCAAGAAGATGGAAAACAAAAAAAAACAAAAAAAAAGCGAACAAGCAGTTATAAATATTGAGACTCTGCCGCTATATAGTGATCCTTTTTTTTCTGTTGTTTTAAATCGGATTTGCATAGCAGCCTTATGGCACATGTGCCGCGAAAAGCCGGTGACGAAAGATATTGAGCGGATCATTTTATTTATTTATTTTTCTTTTTAACATCACAAGATTTGAAGGGATATAAAAGAAACTCAAATGCCAAAAAACTTTGTCATCATTGTCTATGAATATCATTTTTATTCGTATTTCTCACTGGTTGAAAAAAAAAATCTACACGTACGCCACCATCCGTAATATTCTTGAATCAAACCGTTAGGTGCTATATATAAGCATTTGCACGCATAGATTTCGCCCGAAAAGAAAAAGAATCCTATATAAATCTCTCATTGTTGTTTAGCGAAAGAAGGATGTTGTTGTCAGGCGGGCGAGCTTGCTGAACGGATGTCGCTTTCTGGCTCAACACTTGGACATTCCATTCTACACAGCAGCATCACACAGTCTTATATATATATAAATATATTCCGTTCCGTTTTCATTCTTTTCTATTTACACCGGCCTTGTCTCTTACACACGCATCCGCGTCGTATACAAAAATAGAGCTAGAGGTCCCCCCCCCCCTTTTTCTTAAATTCCCAAAGTTTTTATATTAAAAAAAATATGGCGATGTTGCTCTAAAATGAAATGCGGATAACAAACGAAAGGTACTATACAATTCAATTCGTGTAAAAATACCTGCGTGATTTTTTGTATTAAGACATTTTTAGCTCCCGTACACAACGCCCTTAATTTGAGGCCTGCGCATTCGAAGTATTCGATGTTAGATATATACAAGAGAAAAACGATTTTCACGAGGAATGTTCGTAATCGTTTACCAAAAGCCGATGAAAAAAAAATGCACTTGGCAACGAACCGATGCGTTTATTACACAGCGCGTTAGTATGTGTTCGCTATACACATCGTTATTGATTGGTGTACGCCGTGGGTGCGGTCAGTCGATAGAGCAAAGGCCGACAGTTTAAACGTTACTTACTATGTATCGTACGAAAACGAAATAGAGCTAAAAAAAAAAGAAATAGAATTCCGCGCTATGGCGCAGGCTTTGATCTCGAAATCGTTGAACATTGCAAGAAAATTTATGTCTCCCCAATCCCCCTCTGTATATAGTATTTTGCCGACACATCACACCATCCAATTGGCACGTAGCAATCCGACATTATCATCGAACGTTTCAATGCGCTTTGTCATGCGGAAAAGAATATAGGGGCGGAAGGACTTTGTGAGTTTGCTCAATCCAACGACGCGGACAACATTGTTTGTGTAAATATAGAGCAGAGCACGATGAGCTAGAGGGTCCGCATATGAATAAAATCATTGAAGCAAAACATATATATATATATACATACAAGGAGGAAAGAAAGTGCCGTGACTGCGGGAGCGCTTTCTCGAGAGAGGGTCTTGTGTGCATTCTAATGTTGTTCCACGTCTACTATACTGAAGGATTTTTAGGCGAATCGCGTAAGTGGTAAGGAAAAAAGAGGGGGGATTGATGGGAGGTCACGAGCTGATGGATATGCTTGCTGGCCAATGTCCGTGAGTGCAGTTTCACACGAACGGTGGCTCCAATTTTTGTCGCGTTATTTTGTGCAAAGGAAAGCTAAGAAGTTCGTCTTTTTTGCATTTGTTTCTTATGGCCTAGCGCCATCTTTGACACGTCAAGGGTGACGAAGGCCAACAGACAGTTAATGGGTTTCCCACTTGCTTTTTTTTTTATTCTTGAAAGAAAAATTTTATTATTGGTAAAGATTTTTTTTTTCGCTTATTTTTGTCTGTTTTATTGCTATTCCTTTTTGGGGGCTTATGCTCTCTTCGCTGAGGAAAAATATGGGACAGTAGTTTCCATAAATTATACAGATAAAATAGTGCAGCTGTAATATAAAGCCGGAAGGACGGCAAAGGCTTTATTCCCAGAATATTTTTTTTTGAAGATACGCAAGAGTTTTCGGCTAGTGGACTCAAGTATACGTATGTCCTGATATAATAGCCGTTCATTCCCCGAATGTTTTTATTTTTTTTTCTTTGGATTTTCTCTTTATAAGGGCACTCCTGAATCTGGTTTCTATGCCCTCTTACTTAGCTTTTATGTGAAGCTCTAAAAATCAAGTTTGGGTAAAAACAAAAAACAGTTTTCAGCTTAAAAAGATTAAGATCTGCTGTTGTTGGCAGGTTCCCTTTTTCATACGAAGACTAGATTAATGATATCGAACGTTCACGGAAAGGAGAAAACGATCAAAATCGTTACGCTTTCTCAAGAATTCAAGATCCGTAGATGGTTGGCCATTTTGCTTAAGCGTCTATACCGTTAAGGTTTAAACTTTCTGAAGCAGAGCATTAATTATCAGGAGGAAGAATGACAAGTTTACAAACGGAGGATGAATGCAAAATTGCGAATCGATTGGTTTGGAATCGGCGAAGAGGATGTTTAGGGTGGGTAAGGTCTTTGTTATGAGCCCGTAGTACACTCCGACTTGAAAATGTCGGTTGTCCACGTGAGTAGAAGCCGGCTCTATTCACGAAATCTTTTTGGAACTCAGTATCGCAGTGGACGTTTTGATCGGTTGCGTGCAACCTGTATCGCGAGACATGAATCAACTGTCCATGCAACTTTGTCTTCAGGGTAAATTCTACACTTCTACATAGCTCTCCAGAGACACAGATGTGTGCAAAGGCAATGATGTATAAATGTTATTTTTTTTTGTTGTTCCTGTTAGGAAGAAACTCGAATTTCAATCGGGAAAATTGGCTCGATTCGCTGATGGTAGTGCAGTTGCCTCCTTGGGAGAAACCTCTGTTTTGGTGACGGCTGTAAGTAAAGCCAAAAGCACACCAACAGCATCATTCCTGCCCCTCACAGTAGACTACCGACAAAAAGCAGCTGCAGCAGGCAGAATACCCACAAATTTTCTCAGAAGAGAACTCGGAACTTCGGAAAGAGAAATCCTTACTAGTCGCATGATTGACAGATCTCTGAGACCTCTTTTCCCGGAAGGTTAGTGGTAATCTCACAAAAACACAGGTTTTTTTTAAAACTGAATTTCATGTTTTGGCCTAGGTTACTTTTATGAAACTCAAGTTGTTTGCAATTTACTTTCTGTGGATGGAGTCAATGATCCAGAGGTACTAAGCATCAATGCAGCCTCTGCAGCACTTGCTGTCTCTGACATTCCTTGGAATGGCCCAGTTGCAGCAGTTCGGGTAGGGCTTATAGACAATGAAGTAATTGTCAATCCCACAAGGAGAGAAATGGCCAAGAGCCAGTTAAATTTGGTTGTTAGTGCTACTCTTCAGAACCTTGTTGTTATGCTAGAGGCCTCAGCTGAAAATGTTTATCAGCAAGACTTTCTGAAAGCCATAAAGATGGGAGTCAAAGAATGCCAAACCATAGCCAGAACCGTCGAAACGTTACGGAAAGAAGCAGGAAAACCCAAAAGAGAATACGTCACCCTGCAGTCTGGCTCAGAAGAGTTACTATCGGCAGTTAAATTGATGAGCGAAAATCGATTACGTGCTATTCTACGCGATTTTAGTCATGATAAGATATCGCGTGACGTTGCAATTTCCACCGTTCGGAATGATGTCATGGAAAAACTGAAGACCAACTTTCCCGAAACGGACGCTATGATCATAAGCGAATCGTTTAACAAATTTTTCAAAGAATTATTCCGAAAACTCGTTCTAGACGAAGAAATCAGGTCAGTTGATAGTTTTTCTCTTTTTAATGTTTGAAAGACTTACCATATTTTTCTAAATCATGTACAAAAAGGTGCGACGGGAGAAAATTAACCGATATTCGTAAAATTTCATGCGATGTCGATTTGTATCGACCTCTCCATGGATCGGCGCTCTTCCAACGTGGCCAAACTCAAGTTGTTTGCACCGTAGCTTTCGATTCTCCTGAATCAGCCTTAAAATCCGATCCAGTTTCAATACTTATGGGGTAGGTTCACATTCGTTTAACATAAAGCCACGTAATAATCAATACATTTTCTCAAATTTATCTGTAGCGGATTGAAAGCCAAAAATTTCTTTCTTCACTATGAATTTCCGCCATACGCCACTAACGAAACGGGTAAAGTTGGACCGGGTAGTAACGCCGGTCGTCGCGAGCTTGGCCATGGAGCCTTGGCAGAAAAAGGCTTGAGACCTGTTGTGCCCAGTGACTATCCATTTACCATCCGATTAACTTCAGAGGTCTTGGAATCGAACGGTTCGTTTTCAACATAGATCGCTTTTATTCTTCTAAAATATTGATGATGAGCAATCGCATAGGTTCATCTTCAATGGCCTCGGTTTGTGGAGGTTCGCTAGCTTTAATGGACGCAGGCGTTCCCATTTCTCAACCCGCAGCAGGCGTGGCGATAGGACTAATCAGCCGGACCAACCCGGAAACTCAACAGATTGAGGACTATCGCATCCTCACAGATCTCCTGGTAAATATATTCTGCACGTTCTTATCTCATTCATGACCCTCATCCCATGTATTATTCAACAGGGCATTGAGGATTACCTGGGAGACATGGATTTCAAATTAGCCGGCTCCAAAAAGGGCATCACTGCCCTGCAAGCCGATTTCAAGTTGCCTGGCGTACCATTAAAGATTATCATGGAGGCAGTGCAACAAGCTAGCGACGCAAAGTCTCATATTCTTGACATCATGGCCCAGACAATCAGCAAACCGCGCAAAGACAAGAAAGATATCTGGCCAGTCTCCGAGAAACTGCAAGTAGAGGCCCACAAACGAGCAAAATTTATCGGCTTGGGCGGTGCGAATTTGAAGAAATTAACCGCTGAAGCAGGTGTTCAGGTAACGTATATTTAAGGAATAAATGATGAAGCATTTAACAGATTTTGTGATCTATTTCCTTCTTTAGATTACTGCTATCGACGAATCGACCTACTCGATCTTTGCACCCAATCAGTCAGCAATGGAAGAAGCCAAAGAGATGATAGAGCAATTCTTGAAAGAGGAGAAAGAACCGGAACTGGAATTCGGCGCCATTTACAAAGCGCGCATCGTCGAAATGAAGGAAACGGGCGTGTTAGTCACCCTTTATCCAACGATGGTGCCTGCCCTTCTTCACAATTCGCAGCTGGATGTACGGAAAGTAGCTCACCCCTCTGCCCTCGGTCTTGAGGTAGGACAAGAAATTTCCATCAAATACTTTGGCCGAGATCCTGTCAGCGGCAGAATGAGACTGTCGCGTAAAGTCCTCCAATCGCCCGCCTCTGCCATTGTAAAAAATTTGAATGGGACACCCTCGAGTAGTTAAATGAAGCCATTGTTTTTTAAAGAATCCGTGTTATACGGTTTGCCGATAAAAATATCAGCTTTTCCTTTGATCAAAGCTGCAAAAGTCTTTTGTCCGAAGACAAAAAACGCCATTTTTTTTAGGATTTACGATTGAATGTAAATCAAATACAAATGAATCGCTGAAGTTCGACCATGGTTATTAGGTTCAAATGTTTTAATTCAGTCGTAGTTTTTCTCGGGAAATCAGTCGTGTTATTTTGTGCTTTTGTCATCATCAACAGAAACTGATGAAGGTCTTTGATCTAGACCTCGTCACCTTACGAGTCAAGTGCAGTAGCATTGGTAGAAAGAAATCCTCGGTCGTAGATACTTGAAATGGTCACGAATTGCGCAGTAGACAATATTTATTTTGAAAAATAAGTATGTATTGTTTGAACATGATGCAATATGTCTGTAATTCACGTGCGTGGCAGGGTGATCCATAAATGCATCGCCTGATTGTATTTACTTGATTCCGCGCTCTGTCCATCGAAATTGAGTTTTCCTCGTCAGGAAAGCGAAAGGGATAACTTAATACGGAATGACGAAAGGGTATTCCGGATGATCTGGCACCCTGTAATTGAATGGCATCAGTAAATTTTCTTTTTTATAAAGCCAGGTAATAAATTTTTACCCGTCGAATTCGTCAAAAATAAAAGTGCGATTGTTTTTGTCCAACTGGCTGAGTTTCTCCATTTCGTTTTCCGTTAAAACGAAATCGAAAACCTGTTGAAAAAAAAAAAGAATGTGTAACAGGTGCAACACGTAAAATAATGGGATGGTAACCAACATCGTAATTTTCGCGTATTCTCGACTGTGTAACGCTTTTGGGGATGACGACGACATTGAGTTGTATCAAGTGTCTGAGTAGCACTTGGGCGGATGTTTTCGAGTGGGCGTTGGCAATTTCCGCCACCATTGGATCATCCAGCACATCTGCGACTTGAGGCTTCCTTTCAATTAGGTAAAAACGTTTTGTATCGTACAATGGAGGCTGGAAAAAAAAAATGCGATCAATCACTTACGGCACTCCGCATCGAGCACTGAAATCAATTCTGCCTTTGGATCCGAGTGGTCCGTACGCGCAAACGATGATGCCGTGTTTTTTGCAATACGTTCTCAATCGCTTTTGCTGGAAATATGCGTGCATTTCCACTTGCAAATTGGCCGGTTTGATCCGCGACGTTTGCACAATCCTTTCGATTTGATGGCTGTTGAAATTAGACAAGCCAATGGCTTTTGCACGGCCAGCGTCTACTTGAGATTCCATAGCCTGTGTTTAAGAGGAAGTCGTCGTATTTTAAATTATTTAAAAATATTATGACATTTTTTTAAAATTTACTTTCCAAAGGGTGAGGGTGTTGGAATCAAAGTCCAAGAGCAATTTTCCATTTGCATCTGTCGGGAAGAGATCGCGGTCATCTTCTCCACAAAAGCCAATAGGGAATTGGATCAGGTAGAGATCGACGTAATCCAATTTCAGGTTTTCGAGGGAAAGTTTGAGAAAATGTTCCACTTTTTCCGGCTTGTTCCCCGTAAATGGCAGCTGCAAAACACAAACCGCACGTATTCAAAATGTCGTTTCATTTTATGCGCAATCGTCTTACTTTAGTTGTTATGAATAGCTCTTGACGCTTAAGCTTCCCGCTGTTAATCCATTCGTGAATAACTTGACCAATTGCCGCTTCGTTTTGATACAAGTACGCAGTATCAATGTGCCGGTAACCCGTTTCAAGAGCAGCGTTGACAGCTTCCTTGACTTCATCTGCCGTACACTTTTGAATGAAGTCAAAATGTCTTTAATTAAGCGACAACGTGAAATAGATTTTTGAAAATCATTTGAGATTTTTACCTGCCAAGTTCCTAATCCTATGACAGGGATGTGTTGGCCGTTGAAGAGGGTCAAGTTGAGATGTCTGTTATCCATGGCGACCACTCGCCAACGAATGAAAGCCCAATGGGTGAGAGTATATCTTGTTGTTGGAGTCCGTCCTTTCTTTGTAGAAAGTTTTTTTGCTTTCTTCAAAAGAGAAAAATAGAAAACTCTAACAGACACCTTCAAGTGTTTTGCTAACCTCGCTCGATATCCCTTTCCGACAATTGTTGTTCAAGTTGTTTTTACGGTAGCCAATCAGAAGCCAAGGTGTCCAATCCGGAATAACTGGTTTCTCTGCTGTCGACATTCTTTCTAATACGGTCATGCATAACACATTCGATGTTCGGCCAGTTTTAGTTTGATTAAAATTATTTTTTCAGTTTGGATTCTGCGATTGATGATTACATCCTTGATAGGAATAGCCTACTGACATTGATATCTGGTATTCCGGTTGCGAATTATTTATCATATTGCCGATTTCTGAGATGAGCGCACTAATTTGATCTGCATCGTTTCGAGCAATTCTATTTTAGAAAGATTTTGGCTCAATATAAAGTCGTCCTTGATGTAGTGAATGGCACCTTCGATTGATGTCCTCGGATTGCAAGCACGTAGCTTTTCATGTGCAGGAGCAGAGCTGTGCAGACACGAAACATCCGGATCCGGAAGATGTAATTGTCTGTTCTGTATCCATTTTTCTCAAACTAGCCTTATGTCTGACAACAAATTTCCCCGTCTAGCAGTTTGTTGGTCAAATGCAGTTAGCGCCATCTTGTCAGTGAGCGAGTTGGGCGATATGCATCCTTAATTACGTCGAATTGGCCGTCTGGAGCGGATATCGAAAAATAAATAAATCTTGTCAATGGCTTTGAGGAGGCATTCGTAAAAAAAACATCAGAACATGGGATGTGTCTTGAAGAATATAATGCTAAAGAAAAAAGAAGACACGAAACGTGAAATTCAATGACAATCTTTAGGAAATCGGGTAACGATTGACTTTTGCGTAGCAGTAGTCGAACGTTCTTAATGGCCGAGACAAGGATGCACGTATGACGACAGCGGGACATGAAATCTAATAGTAAAATTTAAGAAAACAGATCAAGAGAAGTCTTTGTGCACCTTCCACGTAATTTTATAGGCGGGTATAAAAGTGTGACACAGCCAACGCTGTGTACTCACTGTTCTTAGCAAGCAGCAAACAGAATCATACAAACAGGCTGCTAGTAACAGCCTTTCTCAGTCATTTTACTTTGAGTTTTATTTAACGTACGAAAATTTGTTCATTGTCTTGCATCACTTCAACTGTGCACGAGTTGCTGTAAATTTTTCAGTTAGGAATTTCTTGGCAATGTAAATTTCGATTTCGTGTGATTAGTTCGAATATGGATTGGCTCTATTCATGCGGGGGTGCGCCTTCCCTGATGCTTCTGCCATTGGGGACATATTACAACAACCAATATTACATCAGCGACCAGTGCTTGTGTAAATTACTTTTGAAAGATACTAACTTTTAATCAGAATTATCATTCCCGATTTTTATGTAATGTCTTAAAAATTACCATGTAAAACCAAAATGTTCAGTTATTAAGCGGTTTAAATTTCTATGTCAGTGTCTAATTGGAACGTCAAGATCAGATAACGTAAATTTTCATTCGAATTCCAGTTTGCCTCGAAGATCTTGTTAGACAGTTAGACTGCGATGATCCAAATACTTACTCACGCCGGCGAGGTCTTGGTTACATCGATATTTTGAATAAGGTACTATGAAATTTCCACTTTGATTGCTGAGGATAGTGCTTATGACTTTTGGTTAAGTTCGTGGGCTTTTTAATTATAGGACCTAAAACCTATCCTGATAAGTTGTTGCAGGAGTTGGCCTAAAGTGTTCCGATCGGCAGTGAGGTACGTAAGCTGCGGAATCGTTGCGTTATTTGCATTAGTTTCCTTTGGGGTTTTGAGCATTCCTTTACACTATACCTGTTTAAGTTCATCAGATTAGAGTTTTTCTACACGTTTTTAGATTGTTGGTTAGGATTACCACGCCCATAGAATGCCTTGTTTATGATAGAACAACCAGTCAGAGATCGAACTCGTCAAATGTTATCAAAGAATTGCAGCAGCTTCTTTACAACGCCAAAGAAGCCTTCCGCGATGGTAGTGCCACTCGATCTATTATTGATCACGTCAAAAACATTTTTTCTAAAGTATTCTTACACTTGTGAGATACAGTTTATTGTTTGTATGTTTAATGATTTCTTTTTTTATATTCCAGCAACCTTTATCGTCTAACAAAATTGAATTCCTAAATGTTTCCTTGTTACTCATTCGTAACATACTTGAAGCCACGGAGCGTTCTGTCGAGTTTGATCCTCAAATGCCGTCGTACTCGCAAAGCCATAGCTACGAGATTGATCAACGTTTGCAGCAAAACGAAATCGTGCTTAACCTTTTCGCACAAGGGTTTGACAACCTACTAATGGATATGATGGCTAGCTTGGCCTATCCAGAGAAGGTAAATTGCATTTGCTTTTTTCCTTCCAATGGTTAACTATTATGAATTTGATCGCAGGACGAGTGGGTTGTGACAATCATCCAAGTAATCGCTGCCATTTACAGAAATAGGCGAGTTGAAGACATCGAGGCTCATCTACGAAAAATGAGGGAATCAAATGCCGTTGTTTCATTCGACAATGACGGAAAGAATATTCCATGGTCTAATTCAACAAATTCTGGTAGGATTTGCTTAGATGTCGTAAAGCTTCCGCTTGAACAAATCGGCTTGTTTCTTTTAAGTAGCGGAATGAATATCCCACTATCCATTGTGGCGTTGAAAGTTGAGCGGAAGATTTGCTTCCTCCTTTAAAAAAAAGCAAAGTAGCCTTTGTGGTTGATTTACAATCCTATTTGTTCAGGCGAAAGGTTCCCGTGTATCTATGATACACTGCTGTCACTGGTAGTTACAAGTTTCAAAATTGTTATACAGATGATCAACAAAAAATGACAAACGAACAGCGATGGAAGACTAATATTCGAAACTTGCGCAATTCTTTGAAGAAACATTTGTCTAATGAACGTGCCATATCTCACGTTTTGGCTAAATTCACCATCGATTTCATGCAGAATGGTAATTTTGAATCAAATTCTTATAGACATTGACATCCAGTTCAATCTCAATTATGTGGAATTCTTTTGTTTTTCCGATAGGCTTTTGCATAATTCTGAAACAGCTGCCTCAGCAATTAAAGAAAAAGGACAATCACCTTATAGATATGTCCCATTTGCTTTGGCTTCTTGTCAATTTTTTGCCCTTCACGTTCCAATTGGGACAGAAACCGAACTTTTTGAAGGACGTGTTAACCACGGATCTTATGTGCTATTTGGTTTGGGTAGTTGTTCAAGAGACGGAAAACGTCCAACTAAATTCCATAAATGCTGATACTGACTCTAAACCAAGTATACGACGTTTACATTTGGGTGTAAGAGCTGTATTTGAATATCTTCAGGCCCTCGAGAAATATTCACAGATACAAGAATCAGGTGGAGGCAAGAACAATTTTTCTCAGTGCGGCGAAGAGTGGCCTTTTCAACTACTCCAAAAGCTTTTGGCTATGGACGAGCTCCGACAACTCTTTTTGCTACTGTTACATCATTTCAGTAAGGAGATTCAAAGTGATCAATGCCTGTTTGACATAATCTGCGCTAACCACGTCCTGCTTTTGACGCTTGAACGGGCCGTTCGGCAGCCGGAATACAGTGCGAGTTTTGATTTAAATCATCATATGAATCAGTTTTGCACAAAGACTATAGTGGCTCGATACGGATCGGCCCTCGAGGAATTTAGAACAAATGATTATCTCGTGAACGAGTCCATCTTCACTATGTTACGTCGCGTCGGTTGTGAATTAGGTCGGCTTGATCTTTTATGCCAACCGATTATCCTACGTCCACTCTCCAAAATATGGGAAGAAGACTTTGAAGTACGATTTTTTTTTAAATTCTTACTTCGTAGTTCGTGATTAATTAATAACCATTGTTGCTATTTAGATTTGTGACGACTGGCATGACCTAATCGAACGTCTGGTACGGAAGTTCACAGAAGATCTGTTTAACGACTGGGAAAAGGTTTGCCCACCTACAAGCAAATCACCGGACAAAGAAAGCTTCCATGTAATGGAATCCGATCAGCTACCGTTGGATACCTTGGCCGAAGAAATCGCTAGCGATCACGATCCTTTGACCGAAACGTATGGAGACATTAAATCGCTAATTTTCGAGCTAACTAGTGCCGGTAAGTCCGAACAATTTTGTTTGGAATGAACCGTAAAATTATCTCATTCTGTCAAAACAGGATTCAACAAACAACTCAGTTGGATCCAGTCATCTTTACTTACAGCTTGTGCAGCTCGTTTAGGTATCTACGCGGGCCAAGAGTTTCGTTACGCTGTTTGTTGTTCATGCGTGGCAATGAAAATGTCATCGCCGATTGTTCCGTGGACAGAACTGGAAGCTTTTGGCTTGCGTTCCGAACGCTTCCGCTATCTTCTTCAGCTGATGGGTCTAATTCCCCAATTCACTCAATT
Source organism: Daphnia carinata (assembly GCF_022539665.2). NCBI lineage: Eukaryota > Metazoa > Arthropoda > Branchiopoda > Diplostraca > Daphniidae > Daphnia > Daphnia carinata. The sequence continues at coordinate 2,546,323 of NC_081333.1, read as the reverse complement.
ATTTTTCTATCCGAAAATTCCATCCGAATGGTCTGCCGATATTCTCTTTAGCTTTGCCGTCCTTTTCGGCCCGATTCCAGATCACGTTGATTTTGATTTGACACTCGTCAAGATAGTCAATTTGCCCATGCTTCCTCACTTCTGACGAGCAAAGGACATGAAGTGCTGGAAAATAGCGATTTTTTTCAAGTACGACATATGTCACGTCCGTTATGATTCAGTCACGCTACATGCCTCGTACAAGGAAGTGAAGTATGGACGATAACGTTTAAACGATACGCTACGTTAGGTATAGCAGTCCAGTAAGGTCCCTAGCCGTTTACCATGTTAAATGTATGTATTCAAGCACCAGGAAGATAGCCGATTCGAATTTTAAATACCTTGATGCCGAGATATCGAACCAAAAGGCTTTCACCGATCAAAAAAACGTTGGAGGTGGGACAGTCTTTCATCAAACCTTCAGCAAACATCACCTCCTCCGCATTAGAATAAAGAATTTAGCATTAAAAATCATGAAATCTTCAAGTGCGTTGTCATTGTTAGTGTTCCTAATTCTAGACCGGAATATTTTAATTGAAACGAAAAGATCCCATTCAGGCAGTACTCGAGCGTCTCGCCAGAACAACAGAATTTTCCATCCTAAAAGCATATTTTTCAATCGTTCACTAATTTCCGTACCGACTGTGACTTTGTCAAGTTCAACAACTGTTACTCAGACCGACACGATTAGTACTGTATGCGCTAAGTTAGTGAACGTCACTGGACCTTGTCTAAGACGGAGGGGAGCTTGGGTAGAAGAACCAATAGTCCTCAGTTTCCACGGAGAATTTGACGACAAGTTCGACCTCATGTATTCATCAGTTCTCGGGTATGTAAAAATCGTATTATTCTTTTATTGTTTGGCTAAATTACGTTCTTTTTATTTCCCGCATTTCAATAGGGTAGAGACAACTCCAGCACCAGAGACTACGATGTTTGATGAGCCCCAAACGGACGATTCTACTTCTACGACCATCGCTTCGTCTCTTCAACTTGATGACCATGAATATCAACGACACAGCGGTTTGACATTCGATTTCATACGGGGCGTTAGCCGCTGGTTGACTTCCATTCTCACGCAATTCATCGCGACGACGGTAACGGAAACGACAACTAGCATCGTCCAACAGGTACCAACCAACACGGTTATTTTCCAACAAACCATCACTGTCACTCGCGAAGTTATTGTTATAAACACAGTCTTCGTTCAACGGTGCACCCCATCTCCGTTTCCCTTTTCATTATGTTACGACAAGAAATTCCAGCCCTTGTTTAAGGTGTAGTTACTTAAAAGGTGTGCACGTATCGATTTTTCTTGAAACAATTCACAAAACCTTAAGAAGTATTCTCTGGGTTTTAAAGTGTTTTTCTTATGTGGGTGCGTTAACCGAGTCAAATAAGAAATCCTTCATCAATGTCTCCTTATGTTACATAGTTACTTTGTGTGAGTTTTGGAATTCCTGATATAGACAAACTAACACAAGAGTTATCATTGTCGTATTAACATTGTATTATGTACAAGAAAGATAATGTTCTATAAGCTGATGTAGTCGTAGAAGACGTGCTAACCATGGCGGGACTCGAACCCGCAATTTTCGGATTAGAAGTCCGACGCCATATCCATTAGGCCACATGACCTGTGAATGTAAATGAGGTTGTATCGCTTATCACGAGGCCAAACGGAAAACAAGGGACCGTTCAGTACTCTATGTCCCATGATGGGTGTAGAATATTGGAAGAGGAAACGGACAAATCTGTTTTGCTTATGCAACTGTAAATACTTTTGATGACATACTGGAATGTCTCTGCCACTGTGCTTACGTATGCAACCTAGTAGACTGTGTGTCCGCTCGCAGCAAACGGTACGGTCTGACGGCGGGACGTTGATATGTGTGATGTTATCAGCAATTCCGTTACAAATGTCAGAATGTTGAGAACGTGAAATCCATGATTGAGCAATGGGTAAGTCTCTAGAAAAGAACTTCAAATGCATTCTACAAGGTGCTTTGATCGTTGAAGACATGCCCTGTTCAAACAGACAAGACTCATTTAAATCCCCGGAAGCCAATTGTATTTCACGATCCATCGTGATTAGATTTTTTTAAAAATGATCCATCACAAACAGTAACGTTTTGAATTTTCTAAACGCATTACTTATCATTGCAGCACTAACGTTTCCCTTCCTCGCTCACGGCGTACTGTTCCCTCTTGTAACTTCTGTTTCTCCTGACAAAGGATTTTAACCCGGAATATCCTGCAACATAACAATCATGAAATTAATCCTTAAGCTGCCACTAAAGTAAGTTTTCCATTGTGATCTGTGCTCAGTCATGAATTTACTTTTCAAGTTTCTCCCAGTATTTCATCTGTTCTTCCATTTGCGGAAGGTTGTCTTTGAGTTGTCGCTGTTCTTGACGTAGTTGGGCATTCAATTTTTCCTGTTCAATGATTTTTTGGTGAAGCTGGTCGCGAACAGATTTACCACGTTCGGTTTGTTGCTGCTGAACGCCGCTGACGTACAGTTTCATCTCATCAGTGGCCCTCTGCAAGTATGCCTCATTATCTTTTATGTCAGCTTCCAGTTGACGACATCGTTCTTCCAACGTGACAATCTCGTTTTCCAATTCGCTTTTCACCTGTCGTAACGTAATATTCTACAGTCTTGTCCTCGATTTCAAAAACAACAGTGCGAAAAATGGTGAAAACAAGATTCTTACGTTTGCAATCGATGTGATGGTATTCTCGATAAGCTGAACCTGTGCTTCGTATTCTCTTTTTTTACCTTCGTATTCGGGCAGAGATTCTTGGTAAGTTTGCCTCAAAGGACGCAATTCTATTGGAGTGAACATTACAATATGGAAATAGAATTTCAAGTATTCTAAAAAAAAAAGTTGAAGGACAAACCTCGGAGAAGGGGAGCGAGCAGGACTTTCTTTTCGCTAATCTTGGAATTGAGAATGCGGACCAGGTTAGACATCTCTTCTAAAGTACGTCCTTTTTCTTCATCCGTATTGGCCTTTTCATCAGAAATTCTCTCAAGAAGATCTCGAGTTTCACGGAATCCTTTGACACCTTGGTGAGTTTCGATCCTGTCTAGATTCTCGCTCAGTGCTGCCTCTTGCGCTCTAAGAATTTCCAGCGTTCGACTCAAGATGCCATACTCTGCTTTCAGATCGTTCAACTCCGCACGCCGTTGTTTGTATACGTTACTTTTAACGCGTAAGTCACTGACATAAGTTTTGAATTGCTCACTAGTCAGCGCCGTCTCGGACTGGCCACCTAATTGCTGCTTTTTTGCCTATTCCATTCAAATGTTTCGGTAATCTATGACTCATTTTTTTTTCTGTTTAATTCGTAACATTTACCTGTAGCTGGGCTTCTAAAGTATTCATTTCTTGAGTCAAATCATTCAATCTCTCAGCGCAAGCTTCCTTCTTCCTAGAAGTTATAAGCGATTGCTGTCTGTAAAGTGCCATACCATCTTCTATTGGATCATTCTGTAAAGCTCTTTTCTCCGTAAGATGAGCGATCTTGCTCCTGAAATCATCACTCTGGACAATGAAGAAACAAATAGAATTAAATAACTAAGAAACAAGTGCGTGATTTAAGGGTGTTCACTTTTTGTATGACGATCTGAAGATCGGCAGAGGTCGGATTGGGTGCTGCTAGTACTTTTTCCATTAAAGCAATGTTTGCTGTGACCAACTGGGTTTCTTTGTTCAGTTTCTCGTTAATCATGTATTGATTAACACGAATTGCGTCTTCGGCGCGCTGGAGCAGCATCTGCCCACTAGTGTTGGCTTTAGTTTGACGGATCTCAGTCAACTGATTAATTAAACGTTGGCGCCGCGATTCCAAATGACCAAGGTAACTCTTTTGATCTTCTTTCTGAGCTTGAAATTCACGGTTCTTTTCTTTCTCAGCCCGAAGTTTCTTCGCCACGGAAAGCAACTGATTATAATTCACCACACCCTCTACCTTAGATGCATGAAAGAAGATGAAAAAGGAAGAGCAGTTTTGACTTTAAAGTTGTCTTACTTTGCGTTGAGTACGTTCAATTCGACGAATCAAAACTTCTCTATCATCTTCCATCGATTGGAGGTCTTTGCGAAGGTCGGTGACAGTGTCATTTACAATTTGGCTTGCTTCGAATTGCTTATGCCTCTGTTTGAACTCTTCAATCAGGAATTCGTACTGTAATCGATCGAGACAATTTGAAAACTATCGGGTGTTTTGGTTTTGTAACATTCTTTCTCACCTGTTCGTATAGATCGATTACGTCACTGTCTGATCGCATTTCAGGTGCAATGTCAATTTTGACAAGAAAGCGGGAGAGGTAGGCTCGTTTTTTCAGCTCTTCCCTGCGCTGAAGCAGCCAATGCAATATTGGATTAATTTTTTCCGGTCGACCGGATATCAAACCTTCTCGAAAATCATTACTGTGCGTATGGACGATTAAGAAAAGTGAATTTGATTCGTAAATCGAGAAATTTAAATAATTACGGATCTTCTGTTTCAGGTTTGAATTTGAAAATTTGCAAAGCGGTTAACAAACGCAAGGCCAAAGCATCGACGGGCTCGTCAGCGATGTCAACACGAATTTTAGATTCAATTTCACACAAAACATCACTAAGAAGCTTTCAGTGAAATCGTGGTAAAGCCAAAAGAAAAATACCATTAGATCACAAGTACATTTGTTTAAAAATATTATTTGTAGGATAATTTGTACTTGCAGCAGCTGAGGGGGATGAAAGGCGGTAAACGTGACACTCGTCAAGTTTAAATTGAAAGGTGGTTGGTTTAATTCGTTGACAATCAGTTTCACTAACTGTGCCATGTTAACAACGTCAGCACGATTAGAAACAGCAATACCAACAAGAATTTTTCGGAACTGCAGCCATGTATTATTTTCTTTCCTCTGCTGTGTTGTGTTGAACAGTAACCATGGCAACTTAACGGATTTCCACCCCTCACGTTAAAGAATTCAAAATATTTCAAGGGTATGAAGGTAATTTTTATTTAATGAAATCGAGGTTATAAAGCAGAGAATGTTAACGTATTTCAGCCACTAATGGTGTGTTAAGAGTTTATTTTTATTCATTTTGAGCTTGAACAAAATCGACCAAAGCCCGCCAAGCACTCACACCCTTCTGTTTAGCCTGATGCAAAATGGCGACGGAATCAATAAATGCCCATGCTAGTCCAGTTCTAGGTACATTAGAGTTGCACTTGTTCCAGAAACTGCATTGCTGGCCGACGACAGTCATGTTTAACGTCATACCGGCTAGATTGGAATAGACATTGCCTTCCCTGGTCCCGTAGTAAGTCTGGTTGTGGTTGTCCAGTTGCATGACGTATGGCAATGGATAGTCGGCGAAACAGTCACGAATGAAGGCAAACTCAAGTTGTTTGACCTGGCCCGAAACCTTGTACGAGAACAGTATGTGAAGCGTTCCGCAGTAGTTCTGGTCTGGTGCACAAATTTTGAGGTGGGCGTTGCTGTTTGGCCTGAGACGTTGGTCTTGTCCGCAAGGATCGTCAACCAGAGATGGCCCATATGGTTGTGAGATCCAGTTGCATTGATAACACTCCATTGGAGCTGATGACGAAACATAGTACTGGGCCAGACAAACAATGATTCCCAGGCAAATGAGAATTAAAATGATGACCGGAATTTTCCAACAACTGGAATGATTGGCTGGCCCATGCACACCTTCTGAAGGACTAGAAACCCTTTTAGCTTTTTTCTCTGCGTTGTTTCTCATTCTAATGTGATACTTTTTGCGAATTCAAGAACTTTTTGGCAATTAAAAGTGTGTCAAAAATATTTGAACGCGCACTTGCTCATGCTGTAACAGTGAAGACGAACAAAGACTGAACGTTATATTTTCTGGAATGGAAAGCTTTTTGCTGCCTTTTAGTTTTTATTAAATTAGAAAGTAAAACGCTTAGGTCATCCTGTCGCTGCAAAGAAATTGCTTCGAAAAAACGCGGAAATTGCGAGCACCGGATATTGCTTTGGCAACAGGAATTTAATTTTTGTTGCCGAAACCCATCTTATTCTCTTTTAGTAAACATGTGGAAATTCGTCTGCTGTACTTTGCAATTTTCACAAAAAAGACATGTTTCGTTTTTCAAGAAGAGTTCTTGCTCGGCAACAAGCAGGAAAAGCTAGATTTTCTTCCACAACGGCGGAAACGACCACTTCCAGTTCACCTCCAACTTCACCGATATCTCCCGTGGATAAAGGAACTAGGCTGGAAAAATGGAGTAAGGTTGAATGGCAAAATGCATCTGAGTTCCTCTAAATAATGTTCTCAAATTTGGTGTTGCAGAAAAATTTTGGACGGTTCTTTACTCTGACTATAGAGATGTGGCAGTTGACACTGTCACTAGTATGAAGGCTAAACCTAAAAAAGCGGCAGCTTATTTAACAGGTAACCATGTTTGTTTTTGGAAATAATCTCATCATTCTCATCAATCACTTATGTCTGTGTACAGGAATTGGATGTGTATTGTATGCTACAGAAACTAACCCTGATGCTAGGACATATTATGAAGCTATGGTTAAAGCAGCAGATGATGCTATTCTTGTTTCTGAAGCAAATCTCAATCCAGTAACCGATGACCGTCTTTGCTTAATACGCCAAAGTTACAATGAAGGAACTGTTCGCTGCCTAAGTTTGGGGTTATTCTCCCTAATTTGGTTAGCAAATTATCATCAGGATTGTGGTATTTATCCTTCTCAATGCAAGTATCTGAAGCCAAGAATTATTGGTTTTCACAAAAGAATTATTGATGTTGGCTTTCTTGGCCAATGGTGGAATATCAATTGGCACATGAAAGATTTTGATGTAAATCCTGATGAGTTTTCTAGAAAGTAGCAATTCTCAATGGTTGTATAGACTAAAACACAATTTTCCTGTTTCCTTCTACTTATTTTATTACTACTGTCTCCTGCATAATAGATTTTAACGAAATCTAGCCCTTCATATTGATTAGGATCTCATACAGCTCAACTAAGAAAATAAGAAAAAAATTATTGTCATAATCGATTAGTTGAATCTTGTGAAACACAGTTGCACTCAATTAAAAAATTGGTCTAGTGGGCTACGCAGAAGCTTCGTCACAAAATTGGTGTTAAACTATTCAATATGGGCTGTAAAAATTGAATGCTGTGATTCGTCACACGATAACCGTTTCTGTATAAACAGTGCTCGTACCGTTTCAGTTAACTTTTTTCATTCACAGCCTAGCTAACTTAATGATTATGTTATTACCTCTGGCGAGATTCGAACTCGCAATCCCCGGCTTAGGAGGCCGGTGCCTTATCCATTGGGCCACAGAGGCTGTGGGGCTTATTGTGTAGTTTGATGTGGTATATATTTTAAAGGATAGTCCCAAGCGTGCAGGTCAAGCACTTTGCTTTTATAACGTTGGGGATGGGTGCGGTAGAAGTTATGTCACCTTCGGTTTAGTTGACAGTAGAGGATAGAAATTCTGAGAATGTTTCATTTATATTCTTTGACTACTTGAATCTTTTGAATTTGTTCTGAATAGTGTGAAACGTATTCGCATGTGAAAGTTGTTTTACAAAGTAGCGAACAGAGTTAAAACAGAGTCTTTGTGAGAGAGAGACCGGAGAACAATTACCAGAGAGTCGGAGACGGAGGCGCCGCATCTAGCAGTGGTGTAAATAGCAAATACTATATTGACAAACGGCAACGGTGGACTACCTGACACATGCGAGCCATATGTGCAATAATTACAAAAGACAAATAAACAAGGGTAACTCAGAGAGGAAAGGGAGATGGTCAAGACCATAGGGAGAAAATTTTTACAGAACACGGCGTCATCTACCGTTTGGAAGAAGCAGCAAATAGATCGTATTGTATGTTTTTCATTTTATTTAGCCAGACTATTGATTATTTATTCATTAACTACTTTCAATCCTGTCATTGACAGAAATACCGTGAAAAAGTTGTAAAATGGTCTTCTGAAATTGGTGAAGGGCCAAAAACGTTTCCCCAGGCGTAAGATGGCGCTAATGTCAGCCAGAAAGTGTTATAAAACCTGCCCACGTTTTTTAGCATGGGTTACCTCTCCTCTTATTTGGTATAACTACTGGAATTGCAAGAGCAATTGAAACATAAGTTCCACAATATTCAAATGGATTTTCATGTAACTAAAAAAGTTTTCCCAAAAGACGCCAGGTATAATACATGTATATGTATATATCAAGGATGCCAGGTTAAAAGACATCTGCGTCGACCGTTGTAAAATAATTCAAATACTTTCTGTTTCAGATGGCAAGATCTGATCCCTCAGTTGAAATGTCCCCAGTGTCAAATGTATCAAGCTTCTAGCATATCAAATTTGGAAAAGCATATTACACTGGTAACATAATCACTGCATAACATTTATTTTAAAAACGTTACATTTGTTCAATTTATGAATAGCACTGTAAATGTAGGCCAATCTTACTAAAAAATCATTACATAAAAAAACTTAAACACCTATGTGCAGTAAGTAAAAAAAATTACATAAACTGTATGGCTTATCAAACTAATGTATTCACAACTGGGTTATCTGTAGCAGGTGCATTCACCAGAAGAGGATGTTTTGGACTATGTAAGATTGGCTTTAGAAGCAAAGTTGCTACAATGGAGGAAAGAAGGAATGCCTGAAATTCCACTTCTTTTAAAAAAAAATGATAATCAACCTGCCTATAGTCATTCAACACTACTAGACTTATGGAGATTGTGGCACCAAGAAGTTGACAGTGTTAGTCTGGAATTCAGTGTTTCAGAGCTGCTTCAGCTCATGATGGAAGCTGAAAGTTTGGAGTGGGAACCATGTGATGATGTCTTTCCTCCTGCCCAGTTAGAAGGAGATGATAACCAGTTTAATCTTGAGCTTATGTCTCAGGTTGCAAGTAAATTAAAAAATATGCAGCCGTCATTAAATTCATTTTACGAAGAAATGGACATTGAGGAAAACAACATTGAAAGGTTGGAAAGAGAAGCCAAAATAAAAAATAGTTGGCCATTCCACTTTTAATGCTTGCAGTGTTAAAAATTCACAATTTTATTATGGTGGATTCTATATTGATACTCTCATTCACCTTTATATGATTTATTCAACCTTTGTTTGGAAAGTCTTTAAACATTTTTGTCAAGCTGTTGTTTTTTCTAAGCTTTGTGTACCAATTATATTTTGATTGTACAATGACATGTAGGGCTCGGCGCCGTGTCAAATGGTTAATTTAATTTGTTGATTTTTATGTTTGAGTTGGTGACTGGGTGTCGAAAACTTTGTTTTTGGGTTGGGTAGGCTATGGGCCATTTCTTTTGTGGCCTTTAACCCACCCGGGTTTCATTTCGAATGGGTGAGGAATCAGCATTCTCTGTTCCCAGTTCTAAATCCGATTTCCGCCGCTTTCTATGCGATCCTTCTTGGCGCAGGTAAACGCCGTTAAGAGATCGGGTAAAAAAAAAAAGAAAGAAAAAATTAGCCTGCAACATGCACCGAGAAACCCGCATGCCATCAATTAAGATAACCCACAAATTCGGGTAAAAAAATGACCCGATCAACGTTTCCGAACCCGGTTGTGTTTTGCATTAGAGCAGCACCCAATTTCAAATCAATGGTGTAAATCAAAGTTTCGGAGACCGCGAAATCAAACAAAAGCATGTTATTAGTCTACGCTGCCAGCTCCCAACGTGCGAAGTCGTAAAACTATTCCTTAATCGTTTGTTTTTCATCATGCCAAGAGTGACTAGAAAGACTTCTGCACAAGAAAACGCAGTAGACGTTAGTTCATCGCCAGAAAAGGAAGATGAAAACAAAAGCAAAGGAAAAATTGCTTCTGAATGCAAGGTTTACCATCCACAATCGCAATGCATAATGATTGTTCCAGGTAATTTGGTTTGAATTCAAATGTTTCATGGAACTAATGATTTTCTTTGAAAAAGATGTCATGTTAAATGATAATAATTCAGATATTGTAATTGTCAACCTACGAAATCCAAAAACAGACTCAGGAACTCTGTATGCCTTTTCCCACCACTATACTAAAATCTATGAAATTAATCAGTTTGATGAACCCAAAAGGTATAATAGACCATAAGAGTTCTGTTGAAAAAAATTTAAACAAAATAAAAACCATTTTTCTTATTTAACTATGAAACCGTGAAAGATCGTGGTTTGTTGACAACTCAGTTCAATCAGATGGATCTTTGTTCCTCACAACCAGTATAGACCCATTATTCCTTATCCTGCCATATTTATGCAAAGTATTAAGTATAACCTTCAATTTTAAAAAGTAATAAAATGTGTTAATTGGTTTATAAGGCAAAATTCGCAAGCCCAATAGATCAACTGCTTGTTGATGATGAATATGCAGATACTAAGAAGTTAACCACATGTTGTAAAATGCAAGATCTTGAAAAGATAGCTGACTGTAAACAATCAGGAGCTTTCCAAGCCTGGAAATACAATGAGCAAAAAACCCTAAATTGGCTAGAAAAAAAGGTCTCGCGTATAAGTCAACATCTGAAAGATAGCAGCTTTAATGTAACTCATTCTACGGTTTCCGCTAACTATGTCAAAGCTGCTGCAACGAATGTCCCCGAGAGTAATATTTGTAAAATTTTTTTTTTTTTTTTTTTTCAATTCTTCATGATCTTTGTTTTCACTGTTTCAGGTTCGTTTATGCGATACGCATTTGGGTTGGTAACCGAATATCTCTCTGACGAACTGACGGTAGCTTTGGAAAAACACCTTAATCTGCCAGTAGTCCCGAAATCGGTAAAGGATGAGGAAACTAATGAGCCTCCAGCTAAACGACAAAAAATTGCTGGCATATCGAATCAAGAACCATTGGAAGATTACAGTAAAGATCAAAAACCACTTGCCAAGGTCTGTAGGAATATGGATGAAATGTTTCCATATTTTTAGTTTCAGTAAGTTTGCGTTACTCTTATATACATAGGAAAAACTTCAGGTATCGGCAAAATCAAAAGCATTAGCCAGTGCGGCAAAAGGATCAAAAAGTATAGCATCCTTTTTTGGGAAGAAATAGAGCTTGTCCTAGCTCATACGAACACCTTTTAAAAATATATGTATGTCATTTATTAGACTAATGAATTCCTATATTTCTTTTCTGTAACTTATTTTAGGGCAATTTAGGAACAACTTTTTAAATTTTCAAAAGTTAAGCACTTAATGTTATGTTGGACAGGTTGGTAAGTACCTTAAAAGTTTTAGATATAGTTTTAATTTCAACACTGTCAAACAGTGTTGGGATTCCAACAGTAGGAAATCAAATGAATTTTTGCAATACCGCCTGAATGCGGAACTTACTCATTGAAATGTCTTTTCTTGCTTGGCAATAGGAATAGCCGACAAGCATTAGGCTATAACCCAGCAATCCGTTACCAAACACCGATGGGAACTTCCAACATTTGAATACGTTCTTGAAATTCGTTAATTTACAAGAAATGATTTCGAGAAGTCTACCAAATTTTTTATTGAACCATAAGAGACTAACCCGTCCTATTTCATTAAGGCCGAACTGACTTTGCATGAAGCCTAGATTTTAATTCGATTTCTATTTTTACCATTGCAAGCTGATAATTTTGCTAAGTTTGTTTGTTGGCGTTTCGTTTGGTGAAACCGGAAGATTATGAACCCTGATTTTGAACATTCTTAAGAGACGAATACCGGCAAACTTCTTGAAGAATAGGAAGGTTAAAGCAGAGTTTAAAATGTATAACAATAGGATATAATATCCAGTTATCCACCCTGGTTGAAGAAAGTGAATTTATTAAACTTGGCAACGTACGATCGACACTCAACGCACATTGCGAAAAGTCGAAAACACTAGCTGGCTAGTGAGCTGCAGTAGTATAATTTGCCTGAATAAAGTAGTGTTGCTTATTTATTTGGCTAAATAAAGTTCTGCTGCCGATAAGTGCTTTATAACAGAACATTACTATGGCATCTAAGTTACCACCACCTCCAATCGTGAATCCCAAACGGAAAAATTTTCTTGGTCAACCAGCACCCCAAGGATATGTTGCCGGTGTTGGCAGAGGGTAAGTCTTAGAATTTAGGTTGATTCTGAAAGATCTAAACAAAATATTATTGCCCAACTCTTAGTGCTACAGGCTTCACTACACGGTCAGATATTGGTCCAGCAAGAGATGCTAATGATGTACCAGATGACCGACATCCAGCACCAGCTAAACGGAAAAAAGATGATGATGAAGATCTTGAAGAAGACCTTAATGATGCAAACTATGATGAGTTTGCAGGCTATGGAGGCTCTCTTTTCAACAAGGATCCTTATGATAAAGATGATGAAGAAGCTGATGCAGTTTATGAAGCTATTGATGAACGTATGGATGAAAAAAGAAGAGAATACAGAGAGAAGAGGTTGAAAGAAGAAATTGAAAAGTATCGTCAGGAAAGACCAAAAATTCAACAACAGTTCAGTGACCTGAAAAGAGAACTGTGTGCTGTATGTATATGTTATTTGTTTGTTGAACTCACATTATTCCTCACAATAATATTAATCTCTTTAGGTGTCAGAAGATGAGTGGAAAAACATTCCTGAAGTGGGAGACGCGAGAAACAGGAAACAGCGTTTAGCAGGACGACGTGAAAAATTCACTCCACTTCCAGATTCAGTTTTGACTCGAAACTTGGGAGGAGAATCGTCCACTTCGATTGATCCTAAGAGTGGGCTAGCATCAGCGTTCCCCGGCATGCTCACTCCGACTGGCGATTTAGATTTGCGCAAAATTGGCCAGGCCCGTAACACGTTGATGGACATTAAGCTTAATCAAGTCTCGGATTCTGTCTCGGGTCAAACAGTTGTTGATCCTAAAGGTTATCTAACGGACTTGCAATCCATGATTCCTACTTACGGGGGTGATATTAACGACATTAAAAAGGCTCGACTGCTGCTCAAGTCAGTCAGAGAAACAAACCCTAATCATCCTCCTGCATGGATTGCTTCTGCACGTCTCGAAGAAGTGACTGGTAATTTGTATTGAAAACTGTATCGACGAACGTTACGTTAATATAAATAATTATACAGGAAAGCTTCAGGCAGCTCGTAACTTGATTCTACGAGGCTGCGAAACTTGTCCACATTCAGAAGATCTATGGCTGGAAGCAGCCCGCCTTGTTCCTGTTGACACGGCAAAGAATGTGATAGCACAAGCCGTAAATCATTTAGTTAATTCAGTCAAACTTTGGATCAAAGCGTCAGAACTAGAGCAGGATATGAAAGCCAAAAAACGTGTATTTAGGTGTCGTAATCTTCTAATGTTTTACTTATTTTTGTTTGTTCTTTGTTGCATTAAAAGAACTTTTTATTTATGCAGGAAAGCGTTAGAACACATTCCTAACTCAGTTCGCTTATGGAAAGCTGCTGTTGAATTAGAAGAACCAGAAGATGCCAAAATTCTTCTTTCTCGAGCCGTTGAATGTTGCCCGACGAGTGTTGAGCTGTGGCTTGCCCTTGCTCGATTGGAGACTTATGAGAATGCCCGGAAGGTATTGAACAAAGCTCGCGAGAATATCCCAACAGATCGCCAAATCTGGATCACAGCCGCCAAACTTGAGGAGGCTCAGGGGAATAACGCGATGGTTGAGAAAATTATTGACAGATCGATCAATTCTCTGGCGGCCAACGGAGTGGAAATCAATCGAGAACACTGGCTAAAAGAAGCTGTTGATGCTGAAAAATCCGGAGCTGTACTCACTTGCCAAGCTATCATCAAGTTTGTCATTGGCACTGGAGTCGAAGACGAAGACCGTAAACATAGTTGGCTGGAAGACGCTGATAATTTCACATCTCAGGTAAATTTTTTAAATTTATATCTAGAGTTCGTCCCTTCGTTGACCGAGTCGATTTTGTGCTGATCGGTCTTCTGGGTTGAACCCAAATCGTGACTGCCTGTATTGATCCTGATCAGTGGAGGGCGTTTTTTTTAAAATTATTATTATATTTTTTGTGTTTTTTTTTAAATTTAATTTCTTTCTATTTATTGGTCTATTATGAATTTATTTCCGTTCGTTCACGTATTCATTGTGCATATACAGTATGAACTGAATGATTGATTTATCGTGTATTTGTCGACTTACAGGGCGCGTTCGAGTGTTCGCGTGCCGTTTATTCCCATGCTTTAGAAATTTTCCCTGCTAAAAAATCTATCTGGCTTCGAGCAGCCCATTTTGAGCGACAGCATGGAACAAGAGATTCTTTAGAATCATTGCTTCAACGTGCTGTAGCCCACTGTCCCCAAGCTGAAGTACTCTGGCTTATGGGTGCTAAGTCGAAGTGGTTGGCAGGTAAACATGCCTATTTACGGCTTTAAATTTAACATGGATTTAATGTGTTACGGTTTTGTAGGGGACGTTCCGGCAGCGCGTTCCATCTTGTCATTGGCTTTTCAGGCAAATCCCAACTCGGAAGAAATTTGGTTGGCTGCCGTGAAGCTTGAATCTGAAAACTGGGAATACGAGCGAGCGCGAAAGTTGTTGGCGAAAGCTCGAAACTCGGCACCTACTCCTCGTGTGCTTATGAAGTCAGCCAAACTTGAATGGCATCTTGGTGACCTGGAAGAAGCTCTGAAACAGCTTCAGACAGCCATCGAACAGTTTCCCGATTATCCAAAATTCTACATGATGCAAGGCCAGATCCACGGGTTACAACAGCATATGACCTTGGCTCGTGAAAGCTATAGCCTAGGTACTAAAAAGTGTCCCACCAGCGTTCCACTTTGGCTTTTGTTAGCCCGACTCGATGAAAGTCAGGGAAACATGACTAGGGCACGATCTGTTTTAGAGAAGGCTCGCCAGAAGAACCCGCAAAACCAACAGCTCTGGCTAGAAGCCATCCGATTGGAGTGGAAGACCGGTCTAAAGGATATTGCCTCAGCCATGATGGCGAAAGCATTGCAAGATTGTCCTACCTCCGGCCTGTTATGGGCTGAGACTATCTTCATTGTCGACCGGCCTCAACGCAAGACCAAGAGTGTCGACGCGCTTAAAAAATGTGAACATGATCCACATGTTCTGTTGGCTGTCTCTAAACTCTTCTGGACAGAAAGAAAAACGCAAAAATGCCGTGAATGGTTTAATCGAGCAGTCAAAATTGATCCAGATTTCGGAGACGCATGGGGTTATTTCTATAAGTTTGAACTGCTTCATGGGACAGCAGAAGAGCAGAATGATGTTAAAAAGCGTTGCGTTCAGGCCGAGCCAAGACACGGTGAAGTTTGGACAACTATTTCAAAAAGCCCTCAGAATTGGAGAGCAAAAACTGAAGATATTCTTCTGTTAGTAGCAGAGGCTTTGCCCATTCCTGTCTGATCCGCATCTTTGGCGTTGCTCTTCTAATAAAATATTTTACATTTTTCTGCTTAAGTAAGTCTTCTATTTTCATATAGTTTTCTTAATGTAAAAAAAAAATATTAGACGATGTTACTCAAAAGTAATTTTAGGAACGAGAAAAAAATCCGATTTTAAGCCAGACTTTTTCTATAAAAACTTGGGCTTTAAATTTTGGCTTGGAATTCGATAAAACCCTCTTTCTGTGACAAAATTAAACGGTGATTCCGAATAAAATATTGGTTATCTCAATTAAGCGGATCGTGAATGTAACAGCATAGAAGTCGTTTTATTGTAAGAATTTTGAATTTAAATAACTTCTAAACTATAAATTCAGTGGCAAGAGAAAATAGATTTTTTAATAGCCTTATTAAATTTCGTATCCAGATCCTGTTATGGCAATCCGTTTTACCCAAAAAAAAAAAATTGGCCCTTTTTTTCTTTTTTACAGCTATGGCCATCTAGCGGCCAGATTCCTATTTAATTTTCTCATTCATTCCTTCAGACATGGATTGGATATGGTTACTTGAACACTGGAATTGCAAATGCAGTACAGCTGACTTAGTTTCACATGGTCAGTTGGAGATTTCCCAGGCAAAATTTCTAGTAACCCAGCATTTGGTACCATCTTTACTATAATTTTATACAGTATCCTGCATGTCTCATTAATTAAGATTTATATCCTTTTATAGATTGTCACATCAGTGAGCAAGGTTCAGTTTAGGGACTGAGAGCCCTCAGTGACTATAACACCTAGCCCATATTCAAATTGTAGCACTTGATTGCTGCCACTGATTCTTCAAAATGCCTATCTTGTATGGAATGCTTGACAGCCAAATGGTACTCCAACGTCACATAAATATCAATTGTTTACTTTATGTACATTTATTAAAAATTTTTGAAGGAATGATTTAAACAAATGCCAAAGGTGAGACATGCTGGAAAAGCTTGATATGAATGTGTAGACGTAGTTTTGGAATTCAGAGGTGCAGCCGGCTGTTGGGTAAAACTTCATTTAAATTTTGTTTCAATTCAATATGTTTTAGTTACTATTTGTGTGATTACACAAAGGATTGCGCCATCCAGGCAATGTGGATATTCTGCCATGTACATGATAAACCGAGGATTCTTCGTCAACATGCGAGATATTACTCCCTGGTAATGCTTTTCTGCTGAGTTTGTTTAGTTTTCTAATTTTAATCGCCAATGTTGTATTAGTAAACTACTGTTGACAGAAAAGCTGATACATTGGGAAAACGGTTATGGCAAGTGCGATGAATAGATCACCATAGGTCAGTCGTCTTGCCTTCACAATTGCAATGAAGATGAATCATGGAGTCAAAAACATTAATAGGTGGTACTATTTTAAATTTTTAAATTGTTTTAATTGGTGTATCGCTAAGTGCTGAGACATGTGTAGAACATGCTGGAATTCATGTCATCCTGGAGAGGACTAAAAAAAACGAGCTTTATCCACGAAGCAGCTCATTAATCATGTCCCAAACGATTGTCTGCGTCAGCCAGCTATCTTTCAATGGCTAACAAGCATTTAATAGTTCTGAAAATTGCGGTTGGCACTCCCTAAGGCGACATTCCTTAATCCTCACCTGTCAATAGATTAGAGTGCAACCATTTCTATTCTGAACTGTCGCCTACGAAATTCTTTTTCCATAAAATCAGGTGATATGATGTTATAATGGAAATTGTTGTCAAGACTACCGAGACCAGGTACATTGTTTACCTTAACGTTTAGTGATCAAAACAACCAACTTTTGTAACCTATCTGTTTTTTATGGTGCATGGAACGTCCAACCGGAAAGCCCATGGA
Source organism: Daphnia carinata (assembly GCF_022539665.2). Lineage (NCBI taxonomy): Eukaryota > Metazoa > Arthropoda > Branchiopoda > Diplostraca > Daphniidae > Daphnia > Daphnia carinata. The sequence continues at coordinate 2,529,051 of NC_081333.1, read as the reverse complement.
AGATCTCTGTGTCCAACACGAAGGGTTCTTCCAAACTTTCGTATTCAAGTTTTGGCTATGGTGATCATTTGCAACTGCATAGCCTTTTAGAAGCTCCTGCCAGGAATCTACAGGAATATGGCAGATGATGAATTTAAGTACCATGTAAGCGATATTAATAAGAACGTCTTATGCTTATCTATGTTTTATTTTCTTAATTTAGATTAATAGCAATAGTGAACCTGCGAAGGTTTCTGGTTGGGATGCGATGACGAAAAGTTATAATAATTTGAAGTACAGAATTGAATTTCCCTCCATCAGTCGCCTGTGTATTCCCGCGTATTACGGTATTAATTATTAAAAAATTGAAGTGCATATCTGGGCTCCCTTCCTTTCCGTAGCCCCGTTTCCCCTTGACTCGTAATAAGCCCGTAGGGGGTCATGCCCCTACTGTACGGTATATATAAAAATAACATATACCGAGGTTTGGAGGGCTCTGGCCGGAAAGGGGACGTGGGGGTCCGCTTAGTCCGATGATGTGTTCACGGAGGGCGACGTGGTTACCCACAAATCCGAACTAAAGGTTAATCGCTCCAGTAAAAATGTTCCAAATCTTCGGCTCTTCTTCCGGCTTCTCTTAGCCAATCACCGGGTAATCTCCCCGGTGGGTCAACAAGGCAGTGTCTCCCCCTGCCTGGGTTGACGGCAACTTTTGAAAGGGCGATTGTGCCTTTTTAAAGTTGCAAAAATAATTCTAACGTGCAGAGAATTGTCAATAAAATTTTTTTTATAAAATATTTTTTCCAAAATTTGTTCCTTTCATTGTCTGCATTCGCTGTGTTCACACATTACACTTTTTATATTTAGCTTGCTCAATTCACCTTTATTGTTTTTGCCACCTTTGATGGTAAGCATTGCTTCCGTTGGTTAATCGTTTATCTGTATCTCAATTATTATTTATTACACTCTTTGAATTCCTCAACTTAGACTCAAGGATCAACGTGTGAAAATTTTCTGAAGTAATTTTGAATTCTGAAGCATTTGTATTTTATTTTACTCGTATGGGAACCGATACCCTGACATTCAGCGTGCAACGCCGATGCTCTAGCATTGAGCCATGAGATATATTTAAATGTTTTATTATCGCATTTCATATGTTATCCTCTAGGATGTTTATGCAGTCTTTGACAACTATATGTTTATCTGTCTATTTGTTTTATAAGGACTATAGCTCTGTGGTAGAGCGTTAAGCTGCGATATTTGTTACCCTGGGTTCAAACCTCAGTTGATGTTTAAAAAATGGAGCAGAATAATTATAGAAAAGAATATTGCAACATTACATTTCAATTTTCTTCTGTGTAAGTGTAAATGTAAGTCCGTAATTGACAAGAAAAAAGCCAACTTGATGTCACATGATTCATGGCTCGTTGGTAGAGCATCGGCGCGGTATGCCAAACATCCAGGGTTCGATTCCCCATTGAGTCAAAATTGAAAGCTCAATCAAAACAAATAAGGGTCTCAGGTATGTATCAACAACCAAGGTTAATACATACATTGTGGCTACATCTGTGGAAAAAAAAGCGCACAGTAAGAATAAAGTTGAAAAGACAAGTTTTGCTTTTCTTGTTTAAAAAAAATAAATTGTATTGACTTTACTCTGCACATATAAATGATTTTGCAACTTTAAAAAGGCCCAATCGCCCTTTCAAAAGTTGCCGTCAACCCAGGCAGGGGGAGACACTGCCTTGTTGACCCACCGGGGAGATTACCCGGTGATTGGCTAAGAGAAGCCGGAAGAAGAGCTGAAGATTTGGAACATTTTTACAGGAGCGATTAACCTTTAGTTCGGATTTGTGGGTAGCCACATCGCCCTCCGTGAACACATCATCGGACTAAGCGGCACCCCACGTCCCCTTTCCGGCCAGAGCCCTCCAAACCTCGGTATATGTTGTTTTTATATATACCGTACAGTAGGGGCATGACCCCCTACGGGCTTATTACGAGTCAAGGGGAAACGGGGCTTCAGAAAAGAAGGGAGCCCAGATATGCACTTCAATTTTTTTAATATCAAATACCGTCTGGGGAATCCGAATTAAGTATAGAAATGTCATATCATCCATCCAATCAATACAATTTATTCAGTGTCTTGCCCCAACCAAGAATTTTTTCAGATCCAATGTTACTTTTAACCTATGCTGAGAAAAGAAAAAAAACACCATTAAGCATCTCAATTGTTGCTCATGTGACTTACATGACTTATAGATTCAACTTCTGGCAGAAGCTTGGGAAAGGCCATACAAATTGCAGATGAAAATCATTGTATAAGGCTCTTGAATGATAAAATAGCACCCCTAGAATGTTGCATTGTTGATAGTTGTGTTCCCAGTATGCTGAAAATCCTTTCCTATTGGATAAAATTTTTTTTTAGATTAGACATGGTTGGCAAAAGGCAGGAGAAATGCTTTGTCAGAAATTCAAAAATTTTTCAAGAAAATTCCTTTCATACCTAAAAAGTCCATGTATGATGTTCATCGCTGCAATGCCAACGAAATGAAACATCTTTAGGGCCATTTAAGTACCCAGCTTCACCAACACTCTGAGCGTAAAGGACAAGTTGTTCTTTAGCAAGGGAAGCAGAATTATTTGAGGCTTCTAGCTGTGACAGAACTATAAAGGATTGCTGTTATACAGGATTCATTCACACAAGATGGTACTTCTCATTAGACAATGTGCATACTCTATTACTTTACCTCATACCTTAATGGTAATGCACTCTCAGTGTGTTTTCAACTGTAGGCTGACTCTTCCATCCTGTAACACTTCCAGACTTGACTTGATCCCCCACTAAAATTCTGTGAATGCAAAATAATAGCATTAAAAATACTTTTTCGATAGACAGAAAACCGAAAAGTACCTAATTCATGTTTTATGTTGAACTCGTGCTATTTCTGGGTTTCCGTACCACACCCATTTTCAGCCCAAATATGGTCCCACAATTGTTCACTTCCTTCGCTGCATGGACTTATTACTAAAAATTCTTTTAGTGCAGCACTAACAGAATTTAACTTTAACACACTGTCAGGTGGTAGACTGAATAACTAAACAATAAATAATTGTTTGTTAAAATTCTATACTTATTTTGAATTCTTATTTGAAAAGTTTAGGTACCTGACTGTGCTCGCCTAATGCCAATTCATCCTCATGTTCAGTTTGGGATGTGTTTGGAAAAACCTCCTTCACTGTTTGGAAACTGTTCCATTCCAATTTGTTCTTTTCCCCTAGCTGAGCTTGTAGACTCAAAATTTGAGCTATAAAACACAAATGAATAAAAGCAAATAAATAGAATCATTACGTACTAGGCCTTACCATCCTTAGCTTTGCTGTTATCTAATATTTTGTGTTGTTCCAATAATTGGGCCTGCAGCTTCATAATTTGATCTAATAAACAATAATTAATAATTGAAAACCAATATAATAATGTTTATACTTACCATTCTTTTGTTGTATTATCTTATCCATTTTTCAATTGTTCCTCCAGCCACGCGTTATTCTCCTGGATGGAGTTATTCTCCTGGATGGAGAATAACGCGTGGCTGCTGCGCTACTGAACTAACTGCAAATGGCATCCAATGGACTGAAATTGCCTACGCCAGTAATAACGAGTCTGAGCGGTAGATGGCTACGTGTCGGAAAAAAAGAAAAAAGTGCGATTTTTTTTTCCGACATTTTTTTTTTTTTTTTTTTTTTTTATGTAAAACGGATTGCCATATGCCATAAGGTATATATTTTTTCAGAAAAATGAAAAAGTGAGTAGGCTACACCCTTCTCATTTTTCTAAACATCTGCGAAAAACCGACCTCTTTTGCAATTAGTTGGAAATCATACACAGAAGCCCGCCATGTTTACGCTTAAAAGCTAAAAAGCTTCGGAGCTAAAAATGAACGATTGTTTTTGTTTACTAACTAATGAAGGCCAAGAATAATTACAACAGTTCGCAGTTAAAATTTTTTTTCTTTTTACATTTTCAACCTGTCGCATATAAGAAAAATTATATTGTAAACTGGCAATGCTTTGTTAATTAAGCTACATCCTAACCATGTTCGACCCGTTATCATATGCAACATCTAGTAAACAAAAACAACGTTGGGCATCCAGGTTTTATTTCGTTTGGAAAAGAGCTATTTGTACCCATTTTTGTGAGAATGCTTAATCTAATTATCTAAAATATTTGAAGCTACCAAGCGATGTAACGAACGCGAACACGTCAAATTCTGCATCAAATTCCGAAACAACAGTTGCTAGCGTTTTCCGTTGAAAGCTTTAAAATATCGCTTCATAATTTTCTTTACGTGTATCGTTGCAATCAGTTATCTAGTTGAAGAGTCCTTGTACAGCCAGTGATTGTAGAGCGGCTAAAGACGCTTGGAAGCCCGCATTGTAATCACAGGCTACTTCATTTGTAATATAGTTGTTCCGATCATCTACGTAGACGTCGTTATTGTCCGGCCCGCCAACAAGAGCTCCATACAGAATCTGCGGATTGGGTGCGGTCGAACTATAGGTGCTCCAGTCACAAGGGGCAGGTCTGTTCGGACATGAACTACGTCAATCACGAAAAGAACGAAAAACGCTGTAGTTTGTATCAAACATATTGTTGAAGTCTCTTTGAAATTTGCACGTTTTCTACTTTGTTTTACATGTCAAAAATATATTTTTTTCCTTACCTGGAAGAGTGATGTGGCTTTACAGGAGGATTGACTCCGAACCCTACAACAAAGCTTCGGCCTGTGTCTCCAAGCGCGTAATGAATTTGCTTTTGCGCGAATTGGCGGTATGTTAGTGTACTGATGTTAAGTTCGGCAGCCTTTTCAGTTTGTTGCAACGTTTTGATTAGCGCATGTTTAAATCATTAGGAGTTAATCTAACAAAATTCTAGAGATAAGAACAATATTACTTGAAGACAAATGAAAGCGATATTTGATGCATGGCGCAACGACCCCCATTTGTTGATGAAAAGAAGTCCTTTCGGAGTTTTTGGCTGATTTACTTTGGAATCGCAGAACACTTTTAATGCATTCTTGTACTGGGTTTCACCCGTCAGTTTGGCCAACATAACCTGTATGCCATATTAAAAAAAAAAAAAAAAAAAAGAAGCTTTAACAGACTATCTATGATCTATGCAGTAGAAGCTTTCCCTGAACACTTGAACGTACCTGAACACCGGGGGTTTTCGAATCCCATGAAAATTCCCAAGGGTTGCTCGAAAGACTGAATTGGTTGTAAAATGCTTTGGCATCATTCAGGTAAGTAACATCGTTAGTAGCCCTATAAAGCCAACTAGCACTCCAAGTCAATTCGTCTCCAATACCACTTGATCTATAAGAAAACATCGTAGTTGTTGCATTCATACAATAAAATTGTAGATAACTTACGGATAAAACTCGGCTACTTGAGGAATTGACTGACTATACTTCCCTTGGTATTGTTTGGCGAAGGCATACAACTGCTTAGCTCTTGTCAGGCAAATAGCTGAGTAAGTGCTGTTGACCATTTTAAAAACCATTGAAGTTGCCGCCAAAGCTGCAGCTGTTTCTCCGGCTAAATCGGACCCTGTAGCGGACGTAAACGATTAATTTTTAAACCCAACTTTATGGCAACAAATTACTAGTTAAATTACCAGGATTTGTTGCGGAAATGAAGAAGGCCTGCATTAATTTAGAACATCGATTAAATCAAACTAGAAATTCAAAGAAAACCATACAAACTATTTATGGGCTACCGGTCGACTCATAGTCATTTCTTCAGGACGTCCCCAATAGTTGTGATCTAGAGTGCCATCGCCCACTTGACCATATAATTTATTGGCTGCTACGTGAGCTTTGATAAAATAATCGGTTGCCCATTTCACCATATTTTGGGCATTTGTCAACTGACCTAAATGTAGCAAAAGAAAAGTTTCAGATTCTGTTCCATTTTACATTTACGATCAACATAACCTGCAGATGAATAACCAACGGGAAAATCAACTATCGACCATGCTATGATAGTAATGGCGCTGGCTAAAGGAAATCCAAGCTTCAAATGATCTCCGGCTGTCAATAATAGCACGAATGTGCACTACTATTATACTAAAACTTGTTTACGAAAAGCAACATCCTACTGACCGTCATAGTAGCCTCCGGTGAGGTCCTCTCCGCTTTGTCCACGATCGTTTAAGGCAGAATCGTACCGATAAGGAATTGGATTATCAGCGACTGGAAGCGGACCAGATCTCTGCGCATAGTAGAAGAGGAGGGATTTCGTGATTGCTTCGCGGTAGTTATATTTGGTTGGCAATCCACTTCCCGAATTTGTAGTCATCTGTAAAATTAAAAAAAATGTCGTTTCAAGATTACCTTTAATTTCATTAGTCGTTATACCGGTCTGATAGTAGTTGTTGTCAATGGTTTAACAGTCGTGGTTAACGGCTTTACTGTTGTCAATGGCTTGGTTGTTGTTAGAGGTTTAGTGGTAGTCGTAGTTACTTGGAAAGAGCACAAAAATGTGTGAAATGTGACTTACGGTTACATCAAATTGATCAAGTATGTTGAATACCATTAGCGCAGACGTTGATGCCATTAAAAAGAACACTAGTTATAACGGGTGCGGGAGCTGTGGAAACATAATAAGCATTGAAGCCGACGCCGCTTAACGTAGCACCAGCATTCTGAATTCCATTATAGCTGACATTGCTTAGTCGATATTGCAGCGTGTTAGTCACAGTCGACGTAGCGTCCCAAACCTTATTACATTTTGAAAAATTGCTTTAGTTTTTTTTTTGTAAACATCAATGAAAAAATTTTAACCTGAATGCTTGAAAGAACCGAAGAAAATGTAACGTCCATCTTCCAACTAGTGATTGAGGTCTGAATGGGAACTTTAAGAGCGGTAGTATAACCTCCGGCCCATGATGAAGTTACGGATACGATGTTGTCACATGGTCCCCCTGTGGAACAGCGTTAATTTAAATTATTGTTATAAACTTCTTGTCCATCTAAATCCAGGACATAAGGGGTAGCAAAAATACCGTAGACAAGGTGGATGAAAAGAAAAATGTATGGTATAACGGGAAAAACGGATACAGGCATTTTCTATGAATTGCCTGATTGTTGTTTGCCAGCGCTATTTACTAAACCTTTATACTTCAAGTGATGTCCGATAACTGTACAAGTTTAAATCCTGATTTTACCATTACAACCAGGACGTTGATAAATCGAACTGCAATTGCACGCTACTTACCGGAACTATGTGCACATGTTTTCATCCCAGGTGACCCATTTGACTGTCGCAGAGCAGACGTTGCACAGCTGGCATTGCATTGTACTCGTCAAAATCGACGGAGCGTCCCAAACCTGTTCAAATAACAATTTTTTTTTTTTTTATGTTTTACTTTATACGTGGCTACAGGAGCAATAATGTACACAGTTAAGGCTTGAAAGTATAGGGAAAAAAGTTCTATCCATCTTCCAGGCTTGTGGTTAAGGTCGTAATAGGGATTTTAGATAATTGTACAAATACCTTTATTTTTATTTTGTGTTATATTATTTATCTTATCGCCAGAGCGCTCTGGTAAATAGAAATCTTGCCAATGGATAAGCGCTATAAGATGTGTCGAATACCGGAGCATACTGGCGATTTGGTACTGAACAGCCGCAACGCTATCTATAGAGCTCACCATGCAAGGTTCAAGTTATTCCGTGCAAACATTACCCCCATTAATACAAGCTTGCAAGTGTAGAACGAAGCAACAATTTGCTGAGCCAGGCTTCCACAAGCTGGTGATACCACGTTTTTTTAGAGCAGTGGATAACAAACAGCTTTGTTAGATCCCTTTTACATAAAAATTCTGGGCATCAAAACATGAAATTTTGTTTTACCAGTTGTCGAAAAAATGATTGGCGATGGGCGAATGGGATGAGAACGCGGCTGTGCTGTCTGAGAGAATGCACTGAAGATGATGGAAAAGTCAGCCAATTGACTGGGAAACTGACCAAGTGTTGCCCCTACCACCGGTACCGTAGTGTTGGAAGTCGACATTGTTGTTTCAGGTAGCTCGAATAAAACCGGGAGATCGACGAAGATGACGTAGAATAACAAAACAATGACCAAGTGGTTGAGGAATTTGAATGGAAATCAGCTAAAGGTTCTCCAACGTCGTTGACACGACGCGAGCTTTTTCTGAAATCCTAATATGTGCTTTGGCCACTATAGGAACCTTTAGCCAGCCTTTTATCAAGCTCCCTAAATTTAAAAAAATGGGATTTACCCAAGTTATGCCATTAGAAGGAAAGCGAAAGTAAAATATTACCAATTTACTTGAGACAAGTGCATCAGAGGGTAAAAAGCGCGTGATAGTTGTTTTCGAAATAGAATCTTCGGTAAGTTGGAGTAGTAATTGGTGTCATCGCAATAAATTACTGGAAAGTAAGCATTAAAAAGCAAATGACGGAATTAGAATAACTGCATCGAGGTCAGAATACCTCCATCAACCGTATATTGGGATTTGGCGGTCGTAATGGGATTTCCCGCGTTAATGCATCTGGTAGAATGACTTCGTTTTGTTCGAGCGATTTAACAAACGAGTGTTGAATGTGACAATCAACCTCTTGCTACTCCTTTAAACAATACTTGAAGGAATTCAATTTGATAGCTAGGATCTAACCTATTCAAAAAGAAAGTACGTTAAAAAGTTTCTGATTTTGGAAACAAAAGTTCGAGGGAAAAAAAGATTAATGCCTGTAAACAAAAACAACGACTTTCGCGCTTTTTTTAAAACAAAAACAAATATTCTGTTACTGAAAATTACGATAAACCAAACCGTGATTGCGACAAACCAAAAGCAGATGATACGCGAAGGCGACCTCCTGAACCAGAATGCACCTTCGTTCGTTCTACGAAAAGAAACTTGCGGCAAAATTGGAGAAATTCTCCTTTCTTGTACACATCCAGTCACATTACCAGACAATGTGATGCACGGTACTGCACTTGATGGCAGAGGTCGACAAAAATCCCGAAGCGAAATGCTAGTGTTTTCGTCAGTTCGTTCAAATAACTTTCTCTGCAGATGCTACCAGACGAATGCTGTATATTTAATATAAATATTTACCTCTTAGATTTCTGCAACATCGCCAACAGTCTGCCACTTTGAAGTTCAATCTTTATCAGGGTTGTTACATCAGCAACACACTAACATTTGTAAAACAACATAGATGAAAATAGTATGTGACAAAAAAAAACCTATTAATCAACTTGTGTTTTTGGAATTGACTTACAGAAATGGTTAAATAGTAAGGTAGTAAGATGGCTTTCCACAATGGGTTCTTCCAGAAACGCCTTTGTTGCTGGTTCCCTCACATATTACACCTTTAAACCAACAGTAATATCCTGTTTCATTTGGATTATTCTATAATCACAATAAATATTCTAGAGGTAACTCACTTTGACAACAAACAAGACTCATTGGATTGAAACACCACATCCATTGGACAAATCAGATAACAACCACCAGTAGGCATCCTAGAACCAAACTGTGGTAATTATCTATATAAAAATTCTACAGCCACAACATGTTGCAACTGCAAAATAAATTGGTTCCAGTTTCAGCTGTGTACATCAATAAAGGCAGAATGATTGTTACCATCACCAATGTAGTCAAACAACTCCGTTTCTGTATCTCTCATGGGCTATCAGCTTAAATTCTCCTACTGCATAGCTTTTCCATTAAACTTCTGTTGAATCACAAATGTAAATACCTTAAGGAAGAAAAAAGTAAAACTTAAATTTCTTTTCTTTAATTAAAATTATCTAATAAAAGTTAACTTTAACAAAATCGAATTAAAACATTTGGATCAAAATGTGTTACAATTTGACTTCCATCTATAACAAAATACCCATACACTTGCATGAAACTCTAGAAAACTCTAACCAAACTTTTACCACATTAAAATAAGGGAAAGGAATAGAATCTATGTTAATTTACATAGGACTTCTTTGCTCAGAACATTTGTTGACAAGGTAGGATTGGTTCCAGCAACGCTAAATTCGAAAAGAACGTGTGCAAAATGCTAATCACCCCTCCTTCGCCCGCGTTGAAAACTGACCCGAATGGCGACGGACGTGAGAGCCGTCTGCAGTGTTTCCACTTTCCGCAAAGTGGTATCCCTAGAACGTTGCCAGACTGGGGACATAAATCCCTATTTTAAAAAAATAAAAGCCCCAGAAAAATCCCTGTTACTTTCATGGCATACTCACATGGCCTACTATAATAACGGCCTGTCAGCGCGCAATACCTCCAGCGCGGAGGTACCTAAAACTGCATTGCCAGAGGGGCGTAATACCCCAACCGAGCTTTAGGAGATTCCTTTCCACTGTTTGGTAACGAATGCAGAATTGAAATGTGTGGGAAAAACAGTGGAAAGTGGAACCAATGACTAGCGCCGCGCGTGGCCAGCTTACCCAACATTCTCTATATTCTCAATATTACCATATAATAATATAATATATATAATATAAACATTCTCTATTTGCACTTACAAAACCACTTACAAAACATACATACAGCTACTTACAAAACCACTCTTCGCTTCACTCACTCACTCCACGCTTGAACTTCATCAACAACTAGATACTAAAATTTAGATACAAAGCAAAAGACAACAAAAACTTACGGGTAGCGAATTGGGTCACATATCCCGATGATAAGCTGCCTGCATCCACGAGCCGTCTTTCAGGCCGGGAGGCTAACGAACAGCCTACGTTCAACGATCACCTCTTCTCTACCTTTCAGTTTGTGGTTCGATCTTCAAGGTAGTGAACAGTACTACAGATCGATTTTTAGCCTGGCAAGGCTATTTTTTGTCATTTTTAGCCTGACAAGGCTTTTTTTGGTGTGCCATTTAGCCCCTTTATAGTAGGCATGGCTCTTCTTTTTTCTCTTTTCTTTTCTCTCTCCTTTTTTTCTTTCTTCTTGTTTTCTCTCTTTTTTTTTCTTTCTTGAAGGCGTAGAATCTTGCGTCTTGATCTGTTGTAGAAGCTTGCGTAATCCGATGAATCTTGCGTATCTTGAATGAAGATTTGGAGGGAAAGGGAGGGGGGAAATTGGCGGTGTCGGGACTTGAACCCGGGGCCTTCAGAATGCGAAGCGAAGGTGGTAACCACTGTGCCAGGACCGCACATCTCAAACAAATTTATTTTTCATCGACCTTCGTTCTAATACCGGAGCTATATAATATGTGACTAATAGTGTTGTCGCGCTGTGGTAGGGCGCTGTGGTATAGCACTGAGATCATACGTCGACTGTCCGTGTTCGGTTCTTATAGACACCATTGCTTCAAATTTTTTTTTATTATTTTTATAAATGTAAATAAAAAAAATAAAATAACCCATTTTATTTATTTTAGAACAGTATTAAATCGAACACATTTTTAAAGCAATTAACCAGTGCCCGTCAAAGCCAAACAAGTTACCAGAAAAATTTAAATTGGCTATGGAAATAAAACCATCGGATTGCCCCATCATATTTGTTTAGTTAAGCAATAAAGATATGGTTTTTTCCAAAAATAATTGTCATCGAACTTTCAACGTTATAAAGCCTCAAGAGAATCACAGCGTTTCCCAATGAACAGTGTGTTGTTCACCTAGATAACAAAATTGTGTGAGAGGCCTCGGGTTCATCATGTCTCAACAACAAATTGTTCATCATGGTTGAACAAAATAGATTCGTAATTCCTACGTATATATTCAAGGAACTCTCCCCAGCTTTTGCAATTGGGTCAAGTGCTTGTCAGAAATTCAGTCGGAGACTTGAGTCTTAAAAAATTCGGCGTGCGATATGTTTGGCACAGACGTTTGGAGGATCAAATGGAGTTCGTGGTGTATCCTAGTCAGTGTTACTTTCTGAAAAGCGTACCGTTCACCATTGTCCGCTTGGTGGCTCTTATTGAGGAACATTTTACTTTTGAAGTTGCATAGAAGCGCCAAAAGCAACAGCGGTTTGGCCAAAAATCTCAAAATCCCGAGAAATCCCCAGAAAATTAAATAGACCCTGGATAATCCCAGAAACCCTAGATTTCCATAACTGCACCCTAGATTCCAAAAATTTTCCTTAAATCCCCCTAAATAGGGTAATATCCCTAGAAGTGGAATGGCTGGCCGTCTGTTGGCGAAGATTTTTTACTTTCTTCATACAAATTTCTTTCGCGCCGAAGATCCATCTGTTGACAAGAAATTCTTTTTTCTATTTGTTCTTTAGAACAGAAATAATTAAATAAACGATTTCTTGGTTTACAAAGCAGTGGAGATCAAGAATATTTGTAACGTTTCAGTTTTAATTTGTTTTATACTTTTAAATCCTGCGGTATATAAAAAATAATTTAAAATTTCAGTGTGTTTTTTCCCCGAGATTAAAGAAATACTTTCAAATGAAATAAGTTGCATTCTCCCCAAGTTCGACGGAACCACCAAACGATGTAACGAACGAGAAACACAACAGATTCTGCATCGAAGATAGAAACTAGAAAAGTTACCTTTTTTCTTTTTAGATATTTGCTGATATTTTTCGTTGGAAGTTCAAAATTTTCGCCTTATAGCTTCTATTTTTGTGTATCTTTACAATCTGCAACCTACTTTAAAGCCAATTATTTTAGAGCAGTTACCGACGTCTGGAAGCCCACATAGTAATCAAAGGTTACCTCGTTTACAACATAGTGGTCCCTAACATTCACGTAGAGGTCGTTTTTGTCGGCCCGCCAACAAGAGCTCCATGCAGAATTTGAAAATTGGCTGCGGTTGAACCATAGGCTCTCCAGTTACAAATAATAGGTCTGTTCGGACATGCAACGGGCATCAATAACAAAAGGAACGAAAAACATATAGATGTTGGCCAGAAGAAAACGTTCAAGATTTACCTGTTCAATTGTTTTTTAAATTTGTTGGTTTTTCACACCTGGAATGATGTGGTTTACAGGAGAAGGAACTCCGAAACCTAGAACAAAGCTTCGGCCAATGTCTTCAAACGCATAATGAATCTGTTTTTGGCGGACATTGGCGGTATGTCAAGGGACTGCTGTTAAGATCAACAGCTTTCTCAGTTCACTGAAACATTGAGAGTAACATGTCTTAAGTATAAGAGCTTCCAACACTACATAGTAGAGATAAAGCCAATGTTACTTGAAGACAATATGATACTTAATTTCCAAATAGGATATGCAAACACAATCCCAAGCAGCATACTCAATGCCACATGCTGTACACTACACATGTTTAAGTGCCAGCTGCCTTTAACAAATTCTTGTTACATATCTGTTTTAGCCCACTTGGTTTGGATCATTGGGATTGAATAAAAATTTTATCCAATGTGTATAATAATGTGGCATAAAAGAGGTGTATGTACACATTTGTCTTGCTTGTTTACAGATTGTGTTCATTTACATATTATTTACATACCTATCACATTGTTGGTCAGCTAGCATGCATATCTGCAATAGGCTGTTTGAGATGTGTTTTACGTGAGCAATAGAGGATTCGCTAGGCAATAAAGTTGAAAGGGAACTTGTTTTGTGTGTGTCTGTCGTCCCTTGTTAAATACATTGTAACGCAGCTGTAACTACTGGGCTTATACATTAAAGATTTACTGAACAGTGAACTGCTGCCTGGTGATGTATAAGCAACTTCCAATTCTGCTACCGATGGCTAGTTTTCCAACAAGTCACAGCTTCCGAACGAAGATGGTGTCGCAGTTTCGTCATTAAGTTAAACAGATCAATGATAGATGGCGCAGTAGTGGGGTTTTTACCTGACAGGTTAGTTTAACGACGTGAAGATTGTTAGTGGAAATTTTTCTGTTTTTCATTCCAGAGAACATATCACGTTTATTCTGGGGAGTTCTAAAAATTTTCAGAAAATAGGGGGAACCTTTTCAGCCCAACGTTAACTCGCTTAGTCAGTGATGCAAAATACGTTTTGATTCGTTCAACACACAATCTTTTTCCTGTTAGGTGAACGTCAAGGTAAACCTAATGAGTCGATAAACCCGAATTTCTTGTTTGAAAAGGAATCCATTTTATTATTTTCGCTATTGTTATTTTGTTACACAACTGTCTCTCAGTTACAGTGCAGGAACATAGAATCAAAACTAATTATTTGATACAATTTTTTCTTCAGGAATTCTGTTTTAGTTTCAACCTGCACCAAAAACAACTATCACTATGATCAAGATGCCTTTATTTGGAAAATCACAGAAGTCACCTGCTGAGGTTGTGAAAGCATTAAAGGAGGCTATGCTCTCATTAGAGAAGGGTGACAAAAAGATTGAAAAGGTTGGTAGCGAATTATTGCCCATTTTTGTGTTATCGTGACCAAACAAATATTTGTTTACTGATGAAATACAGGCCCAGGAAGATGTGAGCAAAAATTTGCTCTTAATCAAGAACATGCTTTATGGTACCTCAGACAGTGAACCACAAACTGACATTGTTGTCGCTCAGCTGTCACAGGAACTGTACAACTCTGGATTGCTAGTGCACCTCATTCAGCATCTTTCCCGTGTTGATTTTGAGGTTTGTATTGTAGCATGGTATTTCAGTTAAATCTTCTAGCCTTACAAAAAAAACTTTATTTTTATAGGGGAAAAAAGATGTGGCGCAAATTTTCAACAACATTCTTAGGCGGCAAATTGGTACACGTTCTCCAACGGTGGAATATATATGCACGCGGCCAGAAATACTTTTCACGCTTGTGCAAGGGTAAATTACCAAAAAATGTGTGGAAATCATTTAGTTTGGGCGTACAGTTTTATACCTTGACCCACACTAGATATGAGCATCAGGATATCGCTTTAAATTGCGGAACGATGCTACGGGAATGTGCCCGATATGAGGCCCTCGCCAAAATTCTCCTCTATTCTGAGGAATTTTACCATTTTTTTAAATTCGTTGAAGTATCTACGTTTGACATCGCCTCAGACGCCTTTTCGACTTTCAAGGCATGGTTTAAACTGATCGATTTATAATTACGTTCGCATTTCGCATTGTGCAGAAATTCATAACAATGGCCATGGTTATTGTATCACGCAGGAGCTGTTAACTAAGCACAAAATTCTGTGCGCCGAGTTCCTGGAAGCCAACTACGACAAAGTTTTTGCCCACTATCAGGGGCTACTTAACTCCGAGAACTACGTGACTCGCCGACAAAGCTTAAAACTTCTCGGTGAACTACTTCTCGATCGTCACAACTTCACGGTGCGTAATCGATTTAATTGCCTTTTGATGAGAGTTGAAGATTCCATTCGTTGTTTGGTTTCCGTGGACATCTATAGGTTATGACTCGGTATATTTCTAATCCGGACAACTTGAAGCTGATGATGAACATGCTTAAAGAGAAGTCGCGTAACATCCAATTTGAAGCCTTCCACGTCTTCAAAGTGTTTGTGGCCAACCCTAACAAGCCTAAGCCCATTCTGGATATCTTGCTTCGCAATCAGGAGAAACTGGTCGAGTTCCTGACCAAGTTCCACACGGATCGGTCTGAAGACGAGCAGTTCAATGATGAAAAGGCTTACCTTATAAAACAAATCAAAGAGCTCCGACCTCCCGAGAACTAGCTGCAGCCGTCGCCAAGTCTTTCCTCCACATCCCTCCCACTTCTACCCGTTAGCTCCCTTCCCTCCTTGAGCTACATGAGATCCCTTCCCCCCCCCTCCCTCCCATTCCCTTCACATGCTTGACTTTGTTTGTTTGGAGAAAAAAAAAAAAAGAAATTATCCACGGTCGTGCTGTGTATTAATCGATGAGCAGAGAGTAACTTCCTTGAATTCAACACAACAACAACCCCACGTTAAAGAAAAAGGTAAGTTGTTTGCTTCTCTATCCTTTCCCGTGACTCAACTTCCAGCTAAGCAAAAAAGGGAATCTAGAAGACTTCAAAAAAAGAAACAGGAGACGGATGAGGCACTCTCGGGAGCATTTACATTGTTGCAGTGTTTGTCCTTTTGCGCACACACGATGTTTCCCTTGCAGTTTTCATTGTTGAAATGGGGTGAAGAAACATTTTGTAGTTTGCCATGCAATTTATTTGTCCCCATTTTTTTTTATTATTTTGAGGGGGGAAAGATAGAACTTAGACGTAGTGCGCTGTAGAATTTTGAAATAGCAACCGGCTCCTCTCAATATTGAAACTTAACCGAAAAAATAATTAATTGATCCCTTCTTGCTTTTGGAACGGTGCCGTGGAAAAAAAAACAGAAGTCTCTGGGAAAAAAAAAAAAAAAGAAGAAGACAACAACAAAAGTTTGAAACAAATCCATGTCTGTTTTCTCTGCCAGTCCGTTAGGGATTGTGTTCGATCTTCCACTAAGTGATTTTGTTTTTTACCTTTATAATAACAGCCAAGAGAGAGAGAGAGAGAAAAAAAAAGACATAACTAACACAAAAATGATGATAACTAATAAAAAAGAGTCAATGAAAGGAGTTTTGATAATAGAGCTGAGTATAAATACAAAGGTCGTCTGAAATCGATTCTCTTCTTCATTTTTTTTTCAAACTCTTTCGTGTGCACGACATTTCATTTCACTCTGCCATTGAACTCTGTATTCACATTATGTTTTCTTCTTATTTCATCAGACTTATTTTACGGGCGGAGGGGGGGGATAATAGCGTGAAATGACAATACCAAGAAAATAATTCAAACGCAACACGCAAGGAAAGGTGAACCCAGCCAAAATTTGTATTCACTTTTCTTTTTTCAGGTCCGTTTCTCATTACAAAAAGAAAAGAGGGGATTACGTATTCGTACATAGATCGTGATTTAATTTCAATTTTTGTTCTTGTTGTGTGATGTGATTTTTTTTTTCAGTGTACGTTTGTCTACTAAACGGTGATGGGGAGGGAATATAAACGAGAGACAAACAACGCGCGTATCACCCAACATTTTTTTTTTTTTGTTTTTTTTTAATTAAAGAAAAAAATGGTTTCTTTTTTTTTTTGAACTTTGATTCCTTGTAAAAAAAAAATCCACGTATAAAAATAAGTCAAAAGCGTCGAGCTTGACTAGTTTCTCAGTTGACAAAGGGGAGACATAGATTTCTTATTTTTATTTTTGTTTGTTGTGTTTTTTTTTTTTTCTTTTAGTCCGCCGTTATCGTTTAAACACTGTCGGTTTGCTCCAGCGTGAGAAAATACGGGCGATAGTGAACGAATGTTTCGGATGGGCCTGATAAAAAAACGCATGAATGATATATGTATATCCATTTTCATTCACACAAAGTACATGAGGAGAATAAACAAAATTACAATACAAATCCCAATTTAAAAAAAAAAAAAAAAAAAAAAACGATTGATGTCGTAACAAAGGAATAAAACACACGCACACACTCGAACAACAAGTAAAAAGGGGGAATGGCGTATGGCAAGGATTTCGGATGTGTGAGCGTCTTTTGTTGTTGTTTTTTTTGTTTTCGTTTGCCGTCTGTGTTGAATGGCTTTTGATACAATAAGACCAAACGTCAACATCTAAATGAAGTACTTGCATTGTCCTCGAATTGCGCACCAAATAAAACATACTTCTTTTTAACGATCCGGCTCGATGCCTTCGTCGAGACTCGACGTTCGGACGTCATCGGCTACTGGGAGCACAGGGACGGCCGGTTGTAATGGGACATCTACCTGTTGCTGGCCTTCTTCCGGCTGCTTTTCTTCATCTTCCTCTACAGGACGGATGGTAGCGCCGTTCATTTTAGCTTCGATTTCCTGCTGTTGCCGATGATACTGAAGATGATCCGAGTGGGCTGCTATATGCTGGAGCGAAACGGCCAACACAGCCAGGGCCATCCGGGGTCGATTGAAAGCCCTCCAGGTGGCGACGGCAGCTGCGGCTGTGGACGGCACGGCGTGCGGCGCATTAGACGCCAATAATTTGTGCTCCACTCTGTGATGGCTCTGACTGGAATGACCTGACGCGTGACTGGAACTCCTGGCGTGTCCCGTACCGTCTTCATCGTCGCTCGGTATCACAGCTCCGGAATCTTGGCTTGATTTCCGGACGCGGATCGATTTGATGTCACTCATGCCAGCCTGCAGGGCCGTCAATGATTCCGTCAGTCCTTGCTGGGCAGTACTGGCCGCTGCTGCGGCCGCTACGGCCGCCGAAACGGCCGCCGTTGCAGCAGCTGATGTTTCTCTTGGCCTAAGAGCTGCGTATTCTATTTTGTTTAAGATCGATCAATTTGAATATTAAACTTTATAACAGAAAGAAGATTGGCTAATTTCAAAAAAAAAAAAAGACCTGAGTAATTGGACCATTTGGATCCTCGTCTTTGGCCGGCTCCGGTGCTCCCTCCGTGATGGTAAAAGTGATTGACGTTGCGCCATTTCTTGGTGTTCAATCCGCCGCTGCAGCTGAGACAGAGGCGCAGCTCCTTCCGGATGGCCCGGTTGTAAATGCCGTACAGGATCGGGTAGGTGACGCTTCCAGCGCACATGGACCACATCGCGAAGACGTAGAGCCACTGCGGCGGCGTCCAGGCGCCCAGTCCGCCCAGGTAACGGATCATATCCAGTAGGGCGAGGACCAGCATCGGTAGCCATGTCAACAGAAAGGCAGCCAGTACCAGGAAAATGGTCCTCATTCCTGCACGTAAACGGATGTTCATCAACAATGACTCTCCCTTCCTTTCTTTTTTGTTATTTAACGTTCATTTTTCGAAACATAACAGCCATTTTTTTGTTGTTGTTGTTGTTCTTTAGCCGTTACATTATGTTGGCAATTTTTTTTTTTGTTTTTCAATCTCAGATCCTGGAGAATATATACACACACACTTAACTGTGTTTTGGCCTCTGGTTACCATGACACCCGTCCCCCCCCCAAAAAAGGATAAACACAGACTGCCGAAACCTCTTTTTGATTCCCGCGGTAGCAACAACACAACACGCACATGATATCTACACTAGCCATGAGTTTTTATAGCTCAAAGAATACTCTGTGTCTGTATATAAAAGTTAATGATTTTCCCCTCTCTCTCTCTCTCTCTCTCTCTTTCCTATACACTTTTTTTTTAAAACAGCACATTATTCAGGGGCGTCTTCTGACTCTCCAAGCCAACTATCCCACCTCCCCCCCCCCCTCCCTATTTGATGTCCTGAAGTCGTCAAGAACGATATTGAAAAACGGAAAGCTTCTCGGCTCGGCTTCTTCCTTAATCTGAAATGCAGACAACGCCTCGCATGCAATCCCCGAAAGCTATTTACTTTTTCGCTTTTCGTGTACATACATAAACTGTCTCTCTCTCTCTCTCTCTAGCCTGGACGAGATCGACCAGTACGCGGGGGGTCTAAACACACGGCTATTTTTAATTCTGCGCGGAGAAAGAAAAAAGAAAACGAAAGTTACATGGGTCGGATGATTTATTGATACAATTGCAAGCCGGATCTTGTATCGATTATCAGTGAACGTCATGCGAAAGGTCCAGCCTGGATGTCAATCAATATTTTCAGCTGCTATATAGACTTGCGATTCACTTATATCTAACAGGGGCTATGATCTAACAATTTTCAGCGATTGATAGGCGAAAAAAAAAAAATAGAATAAAATCAGGTTTGGGGTGTATGACATTATTGATCCCGCGGCTAACACGAAACGTTGCCTAGGGAACTTGATTTTGTTACAATCCACGACCCAACTCTAGCCCGTATAGTAAGGCAACATGACACGACCTCCTTGACGTGCACCGGGGGCATTTGATGGCTGCCATTGCGTGACATTCGACATGGATTCGGCCTTAAAATCCGCGAATTTTTTCATATGACAAGGGCCAGCCGAATGTGCAAGACAAGATTGATCGATTTCAGAAACGTTAGATGTTTTTGTAGGCAAATGATTTTCGCAGACTTTGTAACTTCGGAGTCAGATTTAGCTCGATCGCTTATTCCGGATGCAATCGGATCTGAAGCTATTAAAGGAAGATTTCTTAATATTCGTTGAGTTCTCGTCTTACGGGTCGCATTGTACGTTATCCTTTGCGCTCGTCGCACGCAAACTAAAAAAAGACAACAGCTGACATCAGATATATTTAATATACGTGCAAAAAAGAAAACCCCTGAAAACAAATCACGAGCCCCGAACACGCAGAATTGCCTTCCCGTTCTTATTTATCTATGTCATTCGTTCGCTATTATCCATTGCCGCACGTGTGGCAGCTTATGTTCCTCGTATTGCATTTGCCCTCGTTTTCTTTCTTCTCGTCCAAACATTTCACTCTCTTTTCCCTTTGTCTTTCTCGTTTTATTTTTTTTTTTTTTGCATAACTAGAAAAGCTGATTTTAAAAATCAAAAAGGACTGTGTGAAAACAACAAGTTGAAACGTCCCGTTGGCCGATGAATCACGACCGAAAGTGAGTGTGTCGAATAGAATATATATATAAAAAAAAAAAAAAAAAAGACAAACGACTCCTAAGCCCTGGAGCTATTTGGCATCCATTTTCTTTTCTTATTATGCCATAATGATGGAAAAGACAAGAATATTGCGAGGAAAAAAGAAAGGGTGGACAGGAGGTTTGTCATGCTGGTCACGAGAACGTGACCCCTCCCCCCCCCCTTCTTGAAAAAAAAAAAAAACGAGATAGGAAAAAGAATGAATCACCTTTGACGGGCGCCGTGGAATTGATGGACGACGTGCTGGACAGCCAAGAAAAGGACGGTTTGCGACCGTTGAAGCTGAACCGATTGCGCCTCAGCGACCGGTTGTTGTTGTTGTTGTTGCCTATGCTCGTCTGCGAATCGGACATGGCCACTCGACCCAGTTCGCCCAGCATGTTGGCCAGTTCAGCGCAGCCGGGCGGCGTCGGTGGCGGATTCCCCGCTGCCGCCAGAGTTTGGATCCGTTCCAGCGGAGTCATTGGCGGCTCCGACATCGTTCCTGCCGTATTACGCAATTGCCAATCAATCAAAATTTCCTTTTTAAGGCTTTCTTTTTTTTTTTTTTTTAAATGTTGTTGTGGCCAAGGCGTCAGAGTGGAAATAAACGTATTTAAATGGAATTACAAGAGCAATTTCAAGTCATGTCGGGGGTCGATTGGTTGTGGGTCTTTTACCGAAATTGATGCGTTTGCATTTGGTGCGGGCCACCTGGAGAATGGCGTAGTAGAAGACGAGCATCGACACCAATGGGAAACAGAATGTGATGATGAGCAGGACGATCGAGTACGACAGCGACGACGTCCAGCCCAGGAAACAAGCTCGATGTGACTCTTCGTAGTCGTACCTGTTGATTTATTTTTAGAATGAAAACGTGACTCATTATTTGAGAATTTTTCCATATGATTCGCAAGAATAAAAAAAAAAAAAATAATAAAATAAAAAATGGATCATAGCCAAGACGGGCAACGGGAGCGTGTCCGTCCAATTATTACGCGGGAATTTCAAACTGTGATTGGCAAAAAAAAAAAAAAAAAAAAAAAAAAAAGGGAAAACTGACAGAGGCCCTAGACCTACATCAACGACTTGCCAAAGCGTCAGGCAGGAATTACATCATAGAATGTAAAAATGAAATAGATTTTTGTGTGCGAAAATATTTGCGTATTCAAATGGCTCGTCCCGACGAGCTCCCTAATTACAAAATCAGAGCCTTCGCGAAACAGAAAATGAACGTTTTACATTAGACACTGTTGAATACTAAAATAGTTCAGCAATTAAGTGAACGTTCTTCTTTTTCTTTTTCTAAGGGAGACAACAATAAGATTCGACTTTAACGACCGGCGCTCTTAAAAAAAAAATTGCAGAACAAGGGCCATATTTAAACGAAAATATCTCCATTGGAGAAAGAAAAAATGAAGGCACGTAAACAGCCACTGGTGAAGCCATTCATTTTCGACTCTTTGCGTTCGTCCATTAAACGATCGTTTGGTCTCATCGCAGATGTTGTTTTTCTCTCTCTCTCTATGCAGTTAACGGTTGTAAACAACTTGCTCTCATAAGAATCGCGGGCGCTATCGTGCGCTTTTGTTCTTCGGCTCTTAACAAAAAACAAAACAGCTAAAGACGTTAACAAAAATATGGCTCATTAAATGTATAACAAGTGCGTCTCTATGAAAGATGGAGCGCTTATCGTTCAGACACCTGCGAAGGCGCCACTCACGAAGTTATTTTGCCAGTCGAAAATGCGCAATAAGAACACTGGCCAAAGAGAAAAGAATACATTTTTGGGGTCATGTCCCTCTTTTATGAAAGCTGCGCACTTGTGCATAAAAGGCTCGGCTAACGGAGAAAACATTTTTGAACCTGTGTTTTTTTTTTTGTTTTTTTTTTTAATTTCAATTTATATTCAAGAAAAATGAAAAATGGCTAATTTACAGGCCAGGGTTAAAAAAAAAAAAAAGAAATTGAGCGCAATTGTCGCCAATCTCGCAATTTTGAATGAATTGATTCATTGTTCTCGGTTGGCTATTAATGAAGGCCTCTAGCTAAATAATTAACAGCGCTCTTTTGAAGAAGAGAAGATAAATGAAGGTCTATTTTTAAACTTTGCGGGGGAAAAGCATCAGGTGCTGTTCTATAAAAGGCGGCCTTATGTACACAGGAAACGCGGCGGACTTATCAAACGATAGAGAGATGGATGGCCTTTCTAGATTCCGTCTCTTATACGTGTTACATTTACAATAGATAAGTCTTGTAGAGATTGGGAAGGGAACGAAGGTCACACGGCGAACGAAAAGAATGTTAATGTACATGAAACGTCTTCCCCGTCCGATCCGCTGGCCATTTCACAAATGTTGGCATCGAACAATGCGATATTGATTGGTTATCTCAATAAATAAGCGTTCGATTTTCATTTCCTCCCTCTCCCAGAAATGGACAAGATATACATACGTCGACCATCCGAATAGAGGAGGTAGAGCGCAGACGAGTCCCAAACACCAAGCGAAGATGAGGAGGCCGTTGGCCCGGTTGCGCGTCATCTTGCGCGAGTACTGCATCGGCCGGACGATGGCGAAATACCTGAGAAAATAAAAATAGTCAAATCAATTTCAAAATCTCACATTTTAGATGGACCTGTCGTTCATTTCGCCGTCACAATGGCTGTTTCATAAAAAAAAAAAAAAAAAAAAAAATCAATGACGGCCGCCTTTGCGTTTGGCCCCGCGCTCTTCATCGTCTTTTTAATATCTCAGCTGATGACCATATTAGGTGATCAAAAAAAATATTCTTTACCTCTACCGCGTGACCGTCTATGGATATCCAATCGATCTTTTTATCTAACTACACACTAGTTGAGTCTCTAATATTTCGCCCGCAACGCAGTTCATCATAAATTCCACGAACAAAAAGCTCGGGAAAAAGAAAAGGAAGAAAACAAGACATGGGCGGTTGGGACGTCAGGTGAGGTCCGTTTTCTTTTCTGCGGCTACCGTCTGCGTATAGACATAATTAATAAAAGAAAAAAAAAACAGCTATACACACTGAAGGTCGTGTCCCGCAGCAGAAGACGCACGACCTTGCCGTCATTTTCACGTTGTAGGCCAACTTTGCGAGCTGCTTGTTTAGTCTGGAACGTATGATCCTATTCTTAGACCTGCTGTTTGCTTGTACTTATAAATAAATACATTATACACCGTGTGCATCTTTTCCCGAGTGTTTTTTTTTGGAGACAACGCGAAGTGTCTCTTGCGTCTTTTCTAACTGATTTTTTTTTTTTTGGAGGGGGGGAGGGGGAAGAGGGAATTAGGTGAGAGGTAGGAGTGGTTATACCCTCATGATGAACCTGATGCGTTATGAAAAGTGTGGTCGATTCAAGCCATTAAATCATTAACACGTCGTCCTTATTTTCTCGTGTGTCTGTTTTTGGCATTAGACAAGGGACGACGTGACTAGAAATGGCTAATAAACTAAAAACGTCGGCGCCACCATCATTCCGAAACTGGGTGCTAAAAACCAACGATAGTCTCAATTGACGTATTAGATATCGTCCTATAAATTTTGGAAAGCTCAAAATGAAATCGTTTAATTTCGATTGAAGAAAACAATGTGCAAAGGGATAAACGAAAAACAAATTGAAAAGGTCACCATATCAATTTTTTTTTTTTGAGCGCTTTAGTAAATGGATGTTTATGCACGTCGAGATGCTGGACAGCGTCTCTCCCCAACTGGACCACGTCCAATACGTTGGCCATAATCAGCAGCCGTCGACTATACTACATGATTTATAACAAGAAAAAAAAAATGAAATAAATTTCTTGTTCTTTCCATTTGCTACAACTTTATGTATCCTCTTTTTCTTTTTTTGCCACACGAAAAAAAGGGCGTGTCCCTCCGTTTGATCAAACGTAGAGTCTTCAACAAAACGCAATTTAATGGGCGCCCATCCCTCTATATATGTCGTCGCATATCTCTCCTTTTAAGATGTGCGTAACTTCTTGTTTTTTTTTTCTTCTCTCGTAGACACGAGCCCCTTGACGAACTAAAAAAAAAAAAGATGAAAGAAAAAAAAAAAAAAAAAAAAAAAAGAGGGACCATATTGGTTTTCTGATTTATTCATGAGTGGTATGCAGTGTGACGGTGACCTCTCTGCTCCACCTTCCTAATGGTTTTGATGTTGGGAAACTGTTGAATATGAATGAGCGTTTCTCTCGTGTCTCGAGACAGAATATTTCTGTCTTTCTTTCACGACACAGGCCGTCCAGCTGGTGGCATTTCCAACCTGTCAGATTGAGCGAGTCTCAACGGACGTTATGGAACAGGAATGTTTCGTTTTTTTTTTTTCTTCTTTCTCTTTACAGTGACGAGATTTAAAACGAGTGGCAAACGATTAAACTAATTGCCAGCTGTCGACTTGTCAATGACGTCATCCGTGCACAGCACGTCGTGAGTGGTGGAGCAATGGATCGGGATAATAACCTCGTTCAAGGTTCTATACGCACGTCACAATAGGCCCACTTCATTCACCTAATTGCAATTTTAGTGGATCTAATAATAGGTTAAAAGCTCTCACTTGATTGCCCTAAAAGCTCGCAGACTCTCGACCTTTAGTTGGAACAATTAAATTTCGGACGACGACAAATTATAGTGGGCTGTTGTGGGGACGCAATGTAGACTGCGCACTTGGGAGATTTAAGAACACGATCCCGCGTGAGTGTATACAATACGCTGTAATTAGTTGGGAGAAAGAACAAAAGGATCTCATCATACTGGAGAGATGATGATTGCGTGTAACCTGCAATCAGACCTCTACGTGTAGGACCGGTTTTGTGAAGTTCTTCTATTTTTATAGATTTTTGTTTCGAAAAACAATCGACGAGACACGTCCCCAATTCAGACTTGCATGTCGAATTGACAGTTGGAGAAATGTGTGCCGATCGGTGGACCGTGTCCTCCCTTTTAATATGCAAATTTTCATAGCTCGATTTATCAAGTGTTTTGTCGTATCTACCTCGACACAAAAGAATTCCCCCTTTTTTTTTTTCTTTTTCTTTCGAATCGCCCCCAAAAAAGAAATGAGTCACTCGTCATTGATGCAGCACAAACAAGAGAAAAAGGCCCGTGTTGGCCTCACATTTCTTGTTTTTACGATACGATGCCCAACGCGGTCACGCTGATTCCCAACTATATCCAATAGCGGAATGATGTGTGTATACATCTATATTTTTTACTACTACTTTGTATAGTTTACGACATCAACTATCTATAATTTTCTTTTTTTTTTTTTTTTTTATAACATCTGGCGTTGAAAAAGGCACAGACTATTAAAAATAATAAAAATTGAAGAAACACTCACCGATCGAGAGCGATGGCTGCAAGAGTTGCTGAACTGGCCACCGTTACCTAAATCAATCAAAATTTGTTTGGGGAAAAAAAAAAAAAAAATTAAGATTTTCTTTTTAGAAATGCCTTTGAGCCATAAGATATAAAAAAAAAAAAACACGAACGTCTGGACGCAATGAATCATATTCGAATAACATTTTTTAAAAAGCGACCCCATTTTTTTTTTTTTTTCAAAAACCGCCCAGTGGACGCCGTATATAATAACAATAATCGCGATAATAATAATTCAAAGTATGTGTATAGATAAATCCAGTTGGTTGTACGGTTCTACTGTTATTATTACGGGCTATGGCACGACGTATAGGACCTTACCAAAATGGTGAAGAAGGCGTTGATGTAACACCAAACGGAGCCGAAGATCCACTGCTGTTTGATGGACGAGACGAGGATGCAGGGGAAGACGCAAAAGGAGAAGATCAAATTGCTCAGCGTCACGCTAAACACCAATCTGCGGGCGGAGAAAAAGAAATGAAATCAACGGGTCAATAATAACAGAGAGAGTTTCCATAAATAATGATTCTATTTTTTTTTTTTTTTTTTATTTCCTGCCTTTAAATAAACGCACTTTTGATTCACGAATAGAAAAACAAATAGACACACCATCGAAGAAGAGCATGGAACATTCTCCAGATACGCACAGACACACACGTATTCCTGGAATAAATATCAGACGCTCTGCTGTCAGGGCCCTGAATTTCTTTTTCTTTTTTTTTTCCCTCGAAAGGAACAAAGAATTTGACATTTGTTTTGTTTTTTTCAAACAGGGCCAAAGAAACAAAAGGTATGCGTATACGCAAGAGCCCAGCTAATAAGTATAACGAAGAACAAAAAAAAAAAAAAAATGGACGTTGTAAATAAATCATCTAGACGCGTCTTATTAGACCCGCCATCCATCATTCGGATGTACGGTGCACAGAGATGAAGAGAAAAAAAAAAAAAAGGGGCCCAGCTCCAGGGCGGGCAAGTCTGGAGCCAAGTGAACATCAGCTGGCGCATAGAGGCATTTTCGTTGTTTTTTTGTTGTTGTTGTTTTTTTTTTTTTTTCTTGCATTCTCGAACAATAAATAAAAATATATTTAGTCCTGTGTTACGTAAATATAATGTAATCTTATTTTTTTGGAAATTTTACAAACATCTTTCGAGATTTTAATAGACACAGCTGATAAATAATCGAATGTGCCAAATAGTTGGGCCAGGATGTTGTATCGCACTTGGGGTCAAGTAAAATTTCAAGAAAAAAAAAATGTTTTTAAACAATACAGGCGTGTGTATAACCATATAAGGTCAATGTTATACGATCGCCTATTGATTGACGGTAATATAAGGCCGATAATGAAAAGGTCGGCGTGTGGCCGGCTGTTTTTGACGCACATTTTGATTCGCAATTGCGCTACCGGCTTCCCCCTATTTTTATTTTTTTTCTGTTTTTATTGCTGGCCCTTTTTTTCTTTTTCACTTCGTCTCTACCGTAAATCACGAGAAGAAAGAATTCAGGTGTTTTAAAAATATCGAAACAACATCACAAAACACGTGCCAAGTTTGACGCACATGTAAATGCGTTTCTTTTTCAATGTGTTTTTGTTTACGACTAGCGAAGAATATCAAACGATGCTCGTATATAATAAACGAGTTCTTCTTTCAATGAAAAAATATTAAAAAAAAAGGAACGTGAGTCGTTCGTGAGAAAAAAAAAACATTGCGATTTTTTTTTTCCGCGTGAAAAAGATGATCAGTTGATTTTGTTATCGACATAACACAAAAAAAAAAAAAAATGAGATGCTGATCGTCATTGATCAATGTCTAACGATGTTTCCTTATCGCGCTTCTTATTTTTTTTTTTTTTTTGCGCGCGCGGAAGAAAACGAGTTGCGGCCAAACGCGCTCGTCTTATTATCCATCACAACGAACTCAACAATCAAAAAGAAATTTAGCAAAGCCATCACAAGACACAATGTCGGTAACTGATAATCACAGAGCCGAGACAGCAAAAAAATCTGTTTTCTACCGTCTTCCTAAACGTCAAAAAAAAAAAAAAAAAAAGAAAAGAAAAGAAAATCTTCTTTTAATGCAAATCTGATGGGGCGGGCGTTGCCGTTTTTATTGTGGCATTTGTTGAACGTTTCAAGTTCAAACAAAAACACGGCAAAAGCCAAACCCAACTCGTATATACATAAATGAAAAACAAAAAAACTGACGTGTGAAGGTGACTGTGTGTTTCGTTTTTAACGAGGCTAAGATCTATGGTCTCTTACTCACACACGTGTGTGTTACGTTTAAAAGAAATATCCCCCCCCAAAAAAAATACAGAAACAGGAATATGGAAATGTTTCGCGTGTTCTCTGCCGCGATACTCGCGTGAATTTGCTCGTGTGTCATTCGACGTTTCACGATTGGATGGACCAGTGTCGAAGAAGCGAGTTGAGACACTGTTTTTATTTATTTCTTTTTGGCTGCCCGAGGTTGTTGGGGATATCGCATTATATGCAGATGAGCACCGAGTGATGGAAGAGCCATCTCCTATTCACCGTTATCGGCAGACGTGTTGTATTGAAACACTTTCAAGGCTATTTTTTTTTTTTCTTTCAATTATCATTATTATTTAATTTAAAATAAAAAGAGCTCATCAAGTGGTATCCCTTCCGGATTGTTCTTTCGGCAGGGGCGTGAATTTAATGAAAGAAAACAACAATTAAATATGTTGAGGTCGATGAGAGGAAAGAAACATGACAAGGGGTGCGGTTTTTTTTTTGCTGTGATTCGAAAATAGAGCGCGGTAAGTGTTTGCAAATATTTTGTAATATGTGTTTAGGAAAAAGTGTCGTGTTCCATTCGCGTTTCTTTTTCTTGGGTGGGGATGGAATTCGATCATATAGACGAAGTGATTTTTTTTTTGTTTGTTTCAAGGACGGACTACAATTTTTCAAACCTTAAAAAGAAATACGATGGAGAGACCTGTCTGTTGCTGGAACGCAACACACACAAAAAAAAAGAACAAGAAATGATTGTATCATCAAATCTTTTCGTCTCTCTTGATTGAAAAGGGAAAAAAAAAAGAGCAAATCATTTTTTTCTTATTTAGAATCAATGCCAAGAATGTCAATATCTATAACATACCGACATGAAAATGCCCTTTTGTTGTTCCAATTTTTAACCCGCCCATTCAATTAACTCACCTTGAGAAATCAGAAGCCCAAAGATTGATTTCCTGCTAAGACGTCAAGAACGTCCAGATCAACAATAATGCACCCAAAAGGAAGACGGAGAGCTTGTAGAAAAGCCCACACAGATTTATAGTTTCCTTCCGCCCCGCCCTGTATTCGCCCACGCAAGACTCTTTTTTTTTTTGTTCCATAGACTTGTGTGTGTGTGTGTGTCAAACAGGGGGCGAGGACACCTGCGTAACCTTCGTTGACTCTAGCCATTTCGGTGTGATAGAGACAAAACTAATAAAGACAAGTCACCGATTTATGGATCATTTTAAATTTGCATTTGTTTTTGTTTTTTTATTGTTTTGTCAATTGAAAAATCATTCATCATAAAGTGCATTTTCTTTTGGGAAATCATTTCCTGGTTTTTCTCGAAATTTTCTAGAACGACTTAAAGCACATTAATCTAGCCTCTGTAGATTGTAAAGAAAAAAAAAAAGACACACACAATCACGCTAAACACTTCCTCACTTTGGAAGGTTATAACTAACCTCTCTCTTTCGATTTCAAGGACGTGGAACAGCTGTCCCGTGTCTGTTTGTGTCTGGGGCTTCAGCGTGTCAATTGGTTGTCTTTAAACGCGCTTCGAAGATAAATAAATAAAAAAAAAAAAAAACACGATTGTCTTTTGTTTTTGTGAAAGCAAAACGAGAGATGCACGGAGAATGATGCGAAAACCAATGGGAGAAAATTCACGATAAATCAATCAAAAAGGGCAAAGAAAAAAGAAAAAACAACGGCAGTGTGTAGAGGAAACCGGGAAAGGAAGAGACACAACAAACTCGTGTTTCTTTTTTTTTTTTTTTCTTTCTTCCAAAGATAAAAGCACATTATCTTGTTGTGTCACTTGTCTAATGTCCAGTTCACAGAAATGGAGAAACAGAAAGAAAGAAGAGACCGGGAAAAAAAAAAAAAATTAAATAAAATAAAATAACTGCTGCCCAGCACACAAGGTCACCGATGTACTTGGAAACATAAACACCGTTGAAATAGCAAAAACATATACATAAATAGCGCAATTCTAAAAGCGCGTTATAATAAACATATCCGGTGCGTATACAAAAGTCCGTCTCATTTCCGGACCAACTTCCGCCAATAATCCGTCTTAAAATTTTTCTTTATTTAAAATTGATTTGAAAAAAAAAAAACAAATAAATAAATAAATAATAATGTTTTCCGCATAAGAGTGGCACGTTTCGTGTCTCTTTTTCGTTCTCCGGAACCGTATCATATTTCAAAAATGGCGGGTGCGAATCAATCTCAAAACTCGAAGGGAATGCCATCCACGGGCCTCTCTTTTGCGGGACGATTTGCACGATCTTTGAAGAAGAAATTCCGCAACATCATCGTCAAGCAGTTTCAAAATGCACATTACCCTATATGCGTAATTGGACTGTCAACTCATTTTCTGATTGACAAAAACAATTAGATTTTTGTTTTTTGTATCATTTATAAAAGAGGGAGAGAGAGAAAAGAAAAAAAAAAGAATAATGCATTCCTTAACGCCATAAATGTCCAGCCAAAAAGAAAAAATGAAATTTTTTTAACAAAGCCAAAACGTCGAGTGCATTCGCTCCGTTTTCGATTCGATTCATCATCGTCGTATCTCCGTTAGCGACAGTTTGCAGTGTCAACTGGAACATGCCATACCGAGTTGGGGTGGGGGGGATTGATTGACGAAATAAGAAAAGGTGAGAAACTCAAAAGTAATGATCTTTTAAAGATGGACGAAAAGACGAGCAAAATAATAATAATAAAATTTAAAAAAAGAAAAGGTGGAAATAGACGAGGTGTCCGTGACTGGGCGGGATGCGCTGAGAAATGCGATGGCCTTTCGGCATTTTCTAATCAAAAATCCACAGGACAAAATAGGAGCCGTGATTTCGAAAAATTTCCGCATATGCAAATCGCTATAGGCGAGGTACTGACAAGAGCCAAACTTTGTGATTTGAATCTGTAAGAAATGTTTTTTTTTTTTTTTTCTTTCTTCTGGATGGAACGCAATTGCTTCAAGGCTGTCGTGATTGGCGCATCGCAAGAACGTACATACAACACGGTATCGATTTGAATATTTTAATTTGCCCTGCATTGTTACATACACAGGAGGGAGACGCAATCGATTGGCCTATCCCGTCCGCAGGCCTCTCCGATGTAGAGCACGAAGACTGGGCCACTTCATGAAAAAAAGCCGTGCATTCATCTTGCCTATACATTGCTGGGCCATCAGTCTCTTCTTCTTTTTGTTTTCTTCCACATTTATATTCTTCACACTTTATTTTAAATGGTTTGAGAGATATGCATTTTTCATGAGTATGGCCCTTTTTCTTTTTTTTTTTTTTGTTTTTCAATTGTTTCCAGAAAATCCTTGAATAATATTAATTCATTTCAAAGGCAAAAAAAAAAAAATGTGATTTTTCTTTGTGTGCTCTATTCCTCTTCTTTCTCACTTTTCCTGAATGACGTAAGGCAATGGAGAAAAAAAAAAACGAGTCCTTGGTCATTCGGAAGCTTCTTTTCAGACCGGCCGTGTGCAAAAGTTTACGTAAAACAAAAACAAAAAAAAACGAAATGGTTTGGTATTCTCGTCGTGGTATAATGTTGCATAATAATAGCCCATCCTATTTCGCAATTTCGGCCAGTGTAGCGTATAAGATTACTTATTCACGTTACACTATCGCGTTTGCCATTTTCTTGCGATGAACGCTTGTGTGATTCCTTTATATACGTGTCAACCAGCTGCTTGTTTTTTGTTTTGTTTTTTTTCCAGAGACGTTTGCCAAAATGTTTCGGCTACGAACGAATTTTCTCAATCATTTTTATGGCTGTTCCGAAAAGAATTTCGCGCTGATGAGGGAGAACAAGTTGGCCAAAAATCAACAAGCCAAATCTTGATTCAGCGCAGATCGAAAGACTTACGTTGGTCCAAACATTCAATTTCTTAAACAAAAAAGAAAAACTCGGGGATGTCAAACGGTCCGTGTTTATACTGGAGAATAGCAATGATGAGCCCAGACGCAACTGATCATAAATGAATCATTTTTTTTTCCCCTTCAATTAAAAGACAA
The DNA here is from genome assembly GCF_022539665.2 of Daphnia carinata. NCBI lineage: Eukaryota > Metazoa > Arthropoda > Branchiopoda > Diplostraca > Daphniidae > Daphnia > Daphnia carinata. Next base: position 2,496,959 of record NC_081333.1, on the reverse strand, counting down.
TGTCTCTAATAAAAAAACGAATATCGATTGGCTGGCCACACTATAGAGCTGCTGCTGCTGTGCTACAATAAAAAAAAAGGGCAATTATAGATATAGTCGTAATAATAAGAGGAAGATCAATGAACTCTGCTAGATTGCTGATGGGGGATGTGTAATCAGGTTCTCTTCTTCCGGGGTTATACACTTCGCCAGGGATCCTGAAGTATATATACATACAATTAAGTCTAGCAGGATCGCGTTCTATTTACGATATAAGGTATAACGCTCGTCTCAAGTTCTCGAATAAAAACATATCTTTTCGCGTTATGTCAGGCTCGTTATTTTTTTTTTGCTAAACCAACAACGATCCCGGTGTCCCAATGCCCTTGGAATAGAAGGCGAGTTTTCATTTTTATATCTCAAGGCTGGTGCACGAGAAACATCTCTCTTGAGGTGTCACGTATTTTTTTTTTTTTTTTTTGAAATTCTGAGAAAGACCTTGTCAAAAAAAAAAAAAAAAAAAAAAAAAAAAATTCTTAATGATAGCCTACCAAGAATCTGATTTCTTTCTCATTTAATCCGTCAATCAGAACGGAGCAAATCTCCCCGCTTTAAGCCGTTTCTCAATTGTCTATCCCCTTCCCCCAAAAGAAGGCCGGCTTTCACTTGTATCACATCCAACGCTTCGGCTTTCTTCCGGATAGAACAATCCTCTTATTCCAAAGTCCAAGGAAAAAAAAATATTAAAAAAAAATAATATATATAACTAACCTGTTGGACGGATGAGTGAGGAGGCCCCTGCGGAGTAGGGTACACGTGATGAGTCCGTTGCCGATAACGGCCGTTAGCCAGATTAGGCCGAACGTTGACGATTCGGCGATCGTGGTCCACTGGAACAAGCTATCCACCGATGCTTCGACGGCCACCGATGTCGTTTCGCTTGTCGTTATCAAGACGCCGTTGGACGCGCTGACAAGCCCCGCGTCTCCAATGACCGACTGTTGCTCCTGTTCCGTCCCGATTGAAGAGTTGTACGCCATCTTGAAATCCCACGCAACGAGCTCGAATGTCTTTTTAACGCAGACACACACACACACGCACTCGATACACGCACACGTCTACAAATCAAAGCTTCCAACTGTTGTCGTACAAAGGACGGCTTTCTTTTGTTTTTTCTCTTTCCGCTAATGTGAAAATATAAATTCCAAATTCATTTGCAACGAGAAAATTATTTTTAAAAAAGGGGTTATCCGGTAGCCATCACCGTGTTGAAAGCCGTTACATCCGTCCTTGTCAATAAAGAATAAAACAAAACAAAAAATTCTGAAATTCCTTTAACTGAAAAAAAAACTAAAAATAAAATTCCCCGAGAAAAAAAAAAAATTAGTAAATCCCTCCCCCCCCTTTCCCTTGAATAGAAATTACAAAAAAAGGGGAGCACTTAGACTATTAAACGAGTTAAAATGTTGGACAAGTGCGACGTCGTCAACAGGAAACTGATGACGTCGTTCACGACACGCGGGACACTACCGGGCGATCGAGTCTGCATTGTTAATAACGTCCCTTTTTTTCTTATTTGTTCTTTCCTTTTAAAATTTCCTAATTAAAATAAAAAATAAAAAAAAATAAAAAGGCCCGTTGGAGGGAAAAAGAAAGGGAAAACGTCCTTTTCAACTGGTGGAATGTTTCCTAATCATCACTTGAAACGAAACTTGCTGATTCCTAACTTGTTTTCGTGGCGCTTCGAAGTTGAAGTGATTCGCTCTGTGTGCGCTTGTGTTTTGACGCGAGACCGTGCACCGACTGGACTTATTTCCGTGACGACCAGCTTCCTATATGCCCTCACACAAGTCCCAGCCAAAAGTCCCGGTACCGCCTCTCTCTCTCTCTCTTTCCCCTATTTTGTGGTTCACACACAGACACACACACACATGCCCCCTCCCCTCCCTGCTGTGTGTGGGTTGATGGGAGAAAGAAGGGGGGTTACATAGCTCTCCCTTTTGTCCATATTACGAGCGTGCAATAAATGCACTTTTTTTTTCCTTTCCATTAAATAATAAAAAAAAGATGGCACTCATGCGGAATCTTGATTCCACCTCCGCAAAAAAAAAAAAAAAAGGAAATCTGTTGGCAGAAATGAAAGGAAGGAAACAAATCGTTCGTAATGGCGGTGCGTTAATTGATTTCTGGGAAAAAAAGAAGAAGAAGTGCGCAAATCAAAATGAATGGCGCATTACAATGTTTATGTCTATAACTGATTCAATTTGGCGAAAAAAAAAAAAGAAAAACTAAAGGTCGTGTGTGTGTGTGTGTGTGTCTGTTTCGGTTATGGAGCGTCGCCATGGCGATCGATGTAGCAGCTGATCATTCAATAAGGTGCCCAGTGCTGATTCGGTTTGACGTGTAACCAAACATTCTTTTTTTTTTTTTTTTTTTAATGCTTTCTAACAGGGAATAAGAATAAGGAATTCTTTTTAAAATAAAAATCGTGACTTTGTTATATAAACTCCGGATTGCCGAATCGCCCGTTAGGCAGAGAATAATGAACAACTCGTCCAGTCGACATCATTATCGCAACCTGCTTCCGGCAACCCGTTCCATTTCCGTTCTAGAATGATTTTATTTTATTTTATTTTCTTTTTTTTTCTTTTTTTTTTTTTTTAACGAGAGCATTGATATCGATGACGCCATCCATATATATCCCCTATATCTATCCTTGTTGTATATATCAATTCCAAACAAATCATGTAAATATGAGCATAACAAGTATTTATTATTTTCCTGATTTGATGAAGCAACACTATGGCGTTCGTATCAAACGTGTAAACAAAAAAGGCCATTCAACCCATCAGAAAAAAATAAAAAAGGGGGGGGGGGGAATGTGCTCAGCTTTTAGTCAAAACAAGAGAGTCGTTATGTACTACTTTCTTGTTACGATGATCGGTCCTAAACACACATTTTTCGTTTCTTGTTTATTTAAATTTCGACCTTTAACGTGTATAGCTAGGAATTCTTGTCGAACACATCAGCATAAAATTAGTGTCGCCACCAATCACTCCAAATAAAGCGACTGGTCGCCCATTGATGAAAATGTGATTCTATACATTGAAGTTGCTGCGGCAACATGTTCAATGACGATCTGATTGATCGCACAGTCGTTGATTGACGTTGATCAAACGTTTGTCAATCATTGTAACGATATGGGCGTTCAAGCAACTGGCGGCAATATTGAATATTTAAATATTGATGCAGCAGCAGAGAGAGAGAGAGAGAGAGAGAGCAGTTTCCGTACCGCGTGTATAACGACAACAACAAAAAAAGACGAAAAAAAAGGGGGGGGGGGCTTTTAAAACATCTGTCCTTATAGAAAATGTTCGGGTACAAGAGGACACTACATAACGTGTGCTGTCGTGACTGTGCGAAAATGCTTCCTGACAATTTTTTTTTTTTTTTTTTGGCGTTGATAAGGAAACGATAAGAATTGTGCATAAGAAAATGCGCAACAAGTCAACAAAATGATCGGCTATGAATTTAATCGTAAAAAGAAAAAGGGATGACTTTATTCGTCAAGTGTCGTATACGCGTATCACCCCATTTAGACACGTGAAAAAAACAAAACAAATAAACTCAGTGACTTTGCAAAAAAACAAAGAGAGTAAAATTGCTGTAAAATTGGCTGAAACAGTTTTCCGCATGTGTTTATTTTGTCTTCGAGGACAAACTCGAAATGGCCATTAAACTGATGACGGTTACAGCGAATCGTGTTATATAGATGTGTCCCACGTGACGATAATTCCGTGTGTGTGATTGGCCTCTATTTACTTCGCAATTGTTACATTGGCCTACATGTAGACGTAAGCTCTAATCCAACTGCTTCAACATATACAGCAGAGCTGTATCACTTTACTCTGTATATACAATTGGGTCTAATCGCTCGCAATCCAGGGGGTGGGGCTTTTCCGTCTCCGAGACGAGATCCCTTCTGCAATTTGGTGGCCGTCTTATACGACGCCAAAGAAAAAAAAAAAGGGAAGGAATTAAAAAAAAATAAAAGCCAGGAATAACGTGGCGAACAAATCAATGCCAAACGGCCCCCCCCTTCAATGTAAGTTTGCCGACAGACGCGAACGTAATCACGCAGTTGTTGTACACAGGCTATTTGGCATCTCCAAGGTTATAAGAGATACTCCCTTCCTCGCAAAAAAAAAAACAACGAATTTTCGCTGTCAACTGAAATTTTCTCAATTGGCGTTTTATTTGCGGTTGTCCTCGTCTGCCCGAAATCACGATGAATACATTCCGCCATTTAGAGACACGCGAATGGCCAAAAAATTTCACAACGAGACACAACGTGTTTTGCCGTACATGTACGTTAAATAAAATAATGGCGCTTTTTTTATTCATTTTCTTGATGGCCATTTTATATAGAGACTCTATAAAACCCCAACCGGCCGATAAAAGACATCCTGCGGAATGTTCTGGTAGCTATATTATATGGTCAAAAACAAAAAATGTATATAAATAAATAAAAGCCAGGCAGGTATATATTAAAAAATAAAACAGCAGCTCGAGCACTCAAACAACGTAGAGAAGCATTTGACTTATTAGATGGATGGGATGTCCGTATAGAGCGTCTCTGAACGTGCGACTTGCATGTCGAACTTCCCCCCCTAGCGACGAAGGAAGATGGATGAGCGCACCTGCGCTGGCCCTATCTCTTTTTTTTTTTGCGCAGGACCTAAATAGCAAAAAGGAAAGAAAATGTATAACGGCAAACTTGTTTTTTATACACTGGTATATACTGTATATAGAGAAAGTTTTGTTTTGAATGTCGATGAATGTTGTGTGTCTATAAGGGCCCGCAGCCTGTCTGGTAGGAGACAAATTAGTTTTCGATTGACAAAGGTTAAATACATTTCAAAGAAGGCCAAAAAACACCTGGCCATCAATGGCATGCACAACAAAAATTTCGCAAATGTCAACGTAAAAGGCTGAATCTTTTAAAGCAGCAAACTCTTCCTTGTAGTGTGTGTGTGTTACATCGGTAATGATATGCTATTCGATGGCAATGTACAACGTTATTGTTTTATCCATAAGGCATACACGTTGATGTGCACACGTCACTTCTGCAATGCGCACAATTGATCTAATATAAAAGCTAGCGCATTTATTGCAAGCCCCAGCTTCTATAGTCCATTACGTTTAAGTATATACATAACAAAGGCAATACGTATGGTTGTCGTATTCACTGCCAGACACGCCAATTGTGCTCTGCAACATGGGACGATTGCGATTCAGCGAGGCTCATACCTGGCCGCGTGACAGACTCAACGACCCCCGAAAGTCTTTCCATTTATCTTCTTTTTTTTTTTTTTATAAGAGCGTTACGTAAATGGATGTGGCTCGCATGTGAACTGAATTGTGTATAAGTTGAACATTTTTATTTTGAAATGAATTTCGCGTTTGTGTTTTTAACGTTGCCGTGTGTGGATGCAAAATTGAGGTGAGCTTCGCTTGTTTCTAGGTAGATGTCCAGGTCTATTACGTAAACACGTCTACTGTCAAACTGTGGCCCAGCTCAAGGTGTGCAAATAAGTTGGTCCTAACCAGACGCATAGCAATCTGTTACTAATTCACGTATACCAGAAAATCATACGACAAGTGTGGAAACAAATGTCCTTAGTTGGGCAATACTGCAAGAGGCAAGGTAAGAACAAATCAACCGTTAATGTCGTGGGAAACCATGCGAAGGAAAATATGTGCAAGGTATTTCTAGAAGGGCTTGCGATATGTCAACTGCGAAATGTTCAAGGAAAGGGGCCAATGAATAATTAACAGAGGGAATTTGATTCACGTTTAGCTGGAGGTTTTATCCCTCAAATGAATTTTTCAACTTTCAAAATAATTCAACGTGCAAGAATATCAGAAAGTGGAAGTTCACGAAAGTATATTGCCCTCGAAGCAATAAAAGAAGAACGATTTTTCAGATGTATAGGCACGATTCGCTTCTTCCTTCCGTTTAGCAAATCCGAACGAAAGAGGATCAAGGCTGCACGAAGAAGAAATAGGAAATGACACCGTCAATGGTCACCCACCTAATGGAAAGGGTCTTATTCTTCTTCCTTTTTTTTCCCCCCTTCCATTTCAAGGCGATGGTGAAAGTGCACGTTATACTCGCGTGCAGTACGTTGAAAGCCGAATACATATGCATAACTCGTGCATTTTCATTCTTCCTTTCCCGTCTGTGCGTATAGCAGTACAGCACCAACTTGCATTGCGGTGTGTAGCGGATAAGACACCCAACTATGGCGCCGATACGTTTGAATAATTCAGCTTCCGTAAAACACTTGAAAATTCGTGGAGAACAAAACAAAAAAAAAATAAGATGGTGGGCCTTGGCGGTATGTAGTTACGATAATTATACGTGTGTGTACAGTGAGTTGTGTATAACCTTGGAGAGAGCAAAAAAAAAAAGGGTTCGTGTGAGCGCGTTATACCGGAACAGAACGTGAACAGCATTCCGATTGATGAGTTATGATTTTCATTTTTCATAAAAACAAAACAAGAAACACACATTTTTTTGGTTAGGATTTTTTGTCGCAAACATTTACGATCGATGAGTCATCCTATTAAAGGAACGTGGCGTATTCTATGTAAATTGATATTCGGGCTAATCAATTTTTATTGAAAAAGAAATGAATTCAAATCTTAGTGGTTGCGCCATTGAAACATTTGTGAAACCAGTTTGTTTTTTTCGTTTTCTACAAAACGACGCGTTTGAATATGAAATAGAAATATTGTGAAAATGTAACAAGCCGAGAGCGTTCGTGATTTTCAAAAACTGGCTAAAACCGGTGATGTTTGACTCTCGGAAGTCTTGCGGTTTTGACTTTCACGGATGACCGTGATCCAAACAGGAAGATAAAAAAAAATATATTCTTTTTTTTTTTTTTAAATGAATAAAATCGAATCAAAAACAACTGATTTTTAATGATGATCTGCTAATCTAGACCGGAAACTGGATTTAGTCCGCTGAAAACTGCAAAGACCCTTCCATTCGAATGACGCGCTAGGCGTTTATATAATTTCTAATCAGAAATAATCCAACATTCCATATATTGCCGTGTTATGTAATCTCCCGATTGCACGCGTTAACGCAGGGTAATCACGAAATGGAAAAAAAAAAAACGATGCACGAATTGTTTGAGATTCGCCTGTTTCCTGGCTATTATTGTTGAACTCTGTCATTGTTCTATAAACATTCCAGGTCGTTTCTCGTAGATAAAGCTGACGTTTAAAAAAAAAAACCTTTCTCTCTCTCTTTCTTTTTCTGTCGTCGCACACACACAAGTGCTTGCCGTGAAAAAAAACAAAACAAAAAAACTGTTGGGCTACCAAAGTTGGTCACGGCAATAGCGACTTTTTGCTCTCGTCGTTTCGCCCAAACATTTGCCGAATATAGAGAAAACACGCACTTGATTGTTGTCTCTCTCTCTCTCTCTCTGCCGCCGTTGGTTCTTATTTTTTTTGTTTGTCCCGCTCGCTTGATGTGATTTCCCATGAAGCCTATTAATCACATCAGTTGCAAACACACGGAGAGTTGTTCTTTCTCTGCTATTGCTGGTCATTGTCAAGCACGTTTTTGTTTTGTTTTGTTTTTTTTGTTTTTGTTTTTAAGGATGACACGCACATGTTGAAGCGACACACTTTTCTGATGCACAACAACGAGCAGGTGATTCAACTGGAATTGCCAATGAGTATGAGAAAAAAAAACATAAAAATTGCCATTTGCATTTTGCAGATTTTCCGTTTTTCCAGCAGCGCTTTGTAGTTTGCCATTTTTTAAATGTGACGTTCGCAAAAGAAAACAATACGTTTGGGTGCGTGAGTTTTGCGCATCGTTGGACAGACGGTGCCAGGCAGGGGCAGTTTGCTTTCTACTTGATATTTTTATCGCGGCGAAGGTCGTTTTGAAATTAATTACATTTGTAGAACATTGTGTCATCGCGTTCTTTAAATTTCTGCTTTTTTAAAGAGACCAATTTGTCGTGTGACGTACGGTGCTGTCACATTCGTTTTTTTATTAAATTGATTCGTTGCATTATTCAATAACAAATTCCACATTTTTCGTGATGTGCGCCGGCCTCCCTATCGCATACATCCTTCGTTTAATTTAATGCGTGCCGGATATGATGCTATCCGTCAAAGTGAATCAGGAAAAATGTTTTAGAATTTCACGTATCGATCGAGCAAACACGAATAATGTTTTCCTCATTTTCAAGTCTAAAACATAATGTAGCGAACAAGCCGCACACAATTCAGCGGGAAATTCAAACACAAATATTTTCATAATTTTGGATTGCAAAAAAAAAAAATAGATTTGCCAAACGAACACGTTCTTTGCGTCAATGGTGGCTCTTTGAAATGCTTCGTCACACGCTCGCCGATGCTTTTATGATCGGTGAAAAGCCACAGAACAGAGAGAAAGAGCACATACCTGTTGTTGCATCCATCAAACTTAGCGCACTTAGATTGCGCCATTATGGATGAAAAGCAAAACAAATGGGAAGCCGAGTGAAATGATTTTAAACAAAAGATGAGTAGCAACAAGTTGCTGTGCGTCTTGTTTTATTCAAGAGTCTCACTTGGCCGTGTTTGCTCTCGCGCTTTAACAGCCACCTATTGTTTTTGATTACGAATACAATGGGCCTTGTCTTATCGAATAAAATCCCCTCCATCTCGTTGAATAATATTTTCAAAATAACGATGATTGTGCTGAATTTCGATTTGCATTCCAATGATTTTCAAGTGCAAAGTCCTTTAGGCTTTATTGTTTTTTTTTCGAAAAATTTAGTTTTCATCGTCGGTTAGCAAAGTTTGGACATATTTCCGGCTTATTCTAATTTGGATTGTCACCGTGCCCGTGTCCAAATATGGGAAAAACGAAGCCAACTCACGCACCACCAGTCAGGCATGAATCAAACTCTCGTCCACATCTCCAAGTTTTGTGTAAACATCGTACCCTTCAAGGAGATGTAAACACTATACCCTCTTTCCCATACCCTTGATTTTCTGATGCTTGTTCGCAGAGATTGAGTTACACGTTCAACAGACAATCATAATTAAAATTGAATGGGATTGCGTGAATGATTCGACATGTCGCCACGCGTTTTGAACTCAACTCTTCCCGCCTTACGGTCGAATGATGTCAAGTTTATACAGGATTCCCTATATAGACTGACTTATTTTATTTCTTAAGAAATAATATGAAGTCATTTAAAAAAAAAAAAAAAAAAAAAAAAAAGAAAAGGTGAGGAGGAAAAAGTTGGTGGACTATATCGCCGACGCCAACCTTGATATCATGGAGGCGAGTCAATAATCCAACAGAGGCCTGGACGCGTGTCTGATAGTCTTGTGTTGTTTGGCGGAACAAACAGCCATGAAACATCTTATTTCACGCTAGGCGATCGTTAACCTAGATGCGATATCAAACTTTATTTTTACGCAGTGTAAACTGTATACAGTTGTAACTGTTTACATTTGTATAGAGAGCACTGGGCAGCGATAACAAATTGGGACTGCTGGTTCTCTGTTTCCCTTTCCGGTCTTGTTAGACGCACATGATTGTCACGAATATAGAAAATCTGGCGTGTGCACAGAGACACACATAGGCCTAAACATAAATGTCATGGCCGCGGCCGTGACCTGATTGCGGTCAGTCGGGACGCGGCACTGCTTGATTCGAGACGTGCACGTTATAAAAGAATTCAGTTATAAATAGGCCTCCCCTTTTTGTGCTTATGCGGACGTTCTTCTTCTCATACACGAAATTCATTTCCTGTCGTAAACAGATTGATCACTCCTCATGGGATCTTTGCAATCTACTGTAGCCCCCGTCTTCGAAATAATTAATTATGTCATATTAAAAAAAAAAAAAAAAAGAAGTGGGCAGTGAAATAAACGTGCGCACTATTTGCGGCTCTGTGTAGAGCATCTTGCGGTAATGCTTCACCATAGCAGCGGTTATTTGATTTAAAAAAAAAAAAAAAAGGCCAGCACCATTCACTCAGACGTATTAAATAAGAAAAAAAAAAAAAAAGAAAACGATGCCATTTTTATTACTACGGGGTTTGTACAGCGCACCCGGCGTACCCAAAGAAATGACGGAGAAATAAAAGAAAATGATTTTCCCTTTTTTTTTTCCTGCCACAACATCTTGTTCCCTTTGGTCCCATTATATAATGACCAAGCTTTTTTTTTTCTCCTACAACTAAATGTTGTATGAGACTCTTGGGGAGGGGGGCAGAGATTTCTTTTTCGGCGAATGTTTTTTTTATAGACACATTTATTGATCAGCACACGTAGAGTGGTGAGCTCGGCTCGTACTGGAATGACTTTTTAGCTGACAGGACGACCAAGGGCACACACGTTAAGGCTTCTCCACACTCAATCAAAAACGTGTGCTTCTCCGATAGTGTCATCCGGCGTGCGTAATAGGCATTTGGGTTCGTGACACACGGATAAAAGAATTGACAATGTTGCTGAAAGTTGAAGGACTATCTCTCCTTTTTGCGTGTTTTCTTTTAAATATCTCTGATTGATTTTTGTTTTGTTCGCCCCTTAGGTAGAATATAGAAAATCCGGCTACCATCGATCCGATCACGTTCCCGCACCGCGTGAAAACATTGAACGGACTGCAGATCAATGTCGAATGATAAAAAAAGCGGGGGGAATTGAATACTGACTTGTAATATTTTTCTTTCCTTTATTTTCAAATAGTTTTTAGTCTTTGGGAGAATAGATTTAGTCATTCAAAATGTGCCTTTGGGCCGATCATTTTAGCCTTTTTGCCATCGTCATCTTCCGCCAGCGTAGCTACATGCATTCGGGTCCATCAATTTTCGAAAAGGCGAACGTCGTCCATCGATTGATCAAAGATGTTGATAGCCAAAAGAGGAGAATTTTTCGCGAAAGGAAAAAAGATCAATACATCTATAAACAATATATTTTTCACAACCTTGGTCTAAACGCCATTCCCTTCCGTACATAGGGCGATGATGGAAGATTTTCGAATGAGTCAAATAAAAAACGAGCTGCCGTCTAGCTTGTCTTCTATACTTGTATTCTCACACGATCTTTTGCCGTCGCGCATAAAAGGGTCCGCATTGCTTCCCAACCTCCATTGCAGCCATTCCGATCGACTCGGAAAAAAAAAGAACAGATTAGCATCGCAAGCTTTTAGAATAAGAGGAAGGCTCGGACATTCATATTCATATGGCGGTATTGACAGGGGCTCGAGGAAGACCGAGAGACTCGCTAAGAGTTTCATTTGGTTTGTGTCTGTCTAGTTCTTTTAAAAATCCGGACACGTTTGTGCCATTTTACTCGATATGGCAACGCACAGAGCCATCAGCCAATGACAGAGCCAAAGTCCTTTACAGACGATGGCGATTTGCTTCTCCACGTGTTATTGAAATACGGCTGTTTAGATTCACGAATCTAAACCTTCTCGTACCAGGTAAAAAGGAGTGTGATAGCGTTAACAGTCATCAATATGGATGGCCTTTTAAATCTACTGCCACTGTATACTGAAAGTGTTGAAGGCGAACACAATCTTTGGCAGTTTTTGGAGACGTGCAAATCGCATCAGAGTTTTGGTGAGCTAGTCGCAAATGAAGCTGACTTGAATCATGCCGTCGGCGTCATCAACGGCAAGCTCAATAACCCCGATACCAGGTGAGCTTCCCGTTTTGAAAAAAATTCTTTCTTGTGCTCACGATCCGTATTAACTGTTTTGCAGGGTTGAAGGAGCTCTCCTTCTCGATGTGCTCGTAACTCAATGTGGGACTGACACCTTCACTTCCAATTGTGTTTCGTGGGTCCAACAAGTGATGCGCTTGCTCCACGGTCCCACCAAAAAGACTGTGGGACAGACCGTTTTTAAGGTTCTGGGTGAGTGTTGTTCTTGGCCCCAGGTAGCAAAGATGGCACCTGTAATACCAAAACATTTACTTACAGGCAAGCTGCTGGCATTCTCATCTCAGTTTCCAGAACTCTCACGACAACTAAGCACCACAGTTATTTCGCAACTAGTAACCTTGCTATGTGAGCCAGAATTTTCACAAAAGGTAAGCATTGTTTCACATTTGGTAACTGATTGTGAGCTAACTAGTTGTACATGACATTGAATTCTAGGCTTCCATTACAGTACATGTCCTTGAGTGCCTCAAGAGTTGTATGAAAAATTATGGTAACCCTTGCGGCCCAGTCAAGGTCGGTGAAGGATAACTGTTGATTTTATATGCAAAGAGCATCATGCCAATCATTCTTTGTCCCACCAGGGTGCTATTGAACGACATCTCTTATCGCTGATTGATTGGGATGAAATGGCCACTGATTCGAGCCTGCGATCAGTGTGGGCTACTTGCATGGCGTATCTGCCTAGTGTCGGTAGCAGTGGATCGCAAGGAGCTCAGCACAGAAGCAACTGGATCGAATTTTGCCTGCAGCTCATCGACTCTGTCCATTGCACGATCAACGGGATGTTTAGAAACATCGAAGAACTGAAGGTAAACAAAGAAACGCTATCGGTCAAGCGTTTTACTCAAAGATAAACTCAAGAATCAATGTGTCTGTTTCCATCGTAGATACAAGAGGTTTCGTCGAATCCATTAAAAATCCCAGAATTGCAACATAAGAATCCCATGGTTTTGTTACACGATCAACAGCGAAGATTTGTGAACCTCTGTTCCGCGTTAGTCGTGTTGCTCAAGTAAGTAATTTTTTCATTTCCTTTCGATTGCGGTATCTGGAAATGTGCCAATCTACTTAGGGTCGTGTTGTAATCATTTTGTTTTCACTTTTGCCCTTCCAAATAGCGAGCCATTCCCCACCACAAAGAATGTCCCGATCGATCGACTTTTGGCAATGATTTCTCGCCTCTTAGCGCTTAACAGCAAAAGTCTTTCAAAGACAGCCCGAGCCAATTTCGGTATTTTTCAGTTGCGAGAGATATCTATTGTCGAATATACTTGAATCTATTTTTGAATTAAACAGAACAATTGACCTTGGGATCAATTATCCCTGACCTTCAGTCGTCCGTGTTAGACGTCTTGGCGTCTTTGGTGGCCGTCTGCAGGTCTCAATTGCTGACCCGAGCGACAACTGTTATGAACTTTTTCGTTCAAGTGCTTCAGTGGACTTTCACTCCAGTTGATCGACGTCGAGTTGGAATTGAAAGACCCTACGGGTAAAGACCACTTCACATGAACCAAATGAAAGCGGGAAATTAACAGATATGGCCAAGTGCTATCCACTTGTGTATTACAGGAAATTACGCAGCCAAGTCTACCGAACCTTGTGCTTATGGGTGGCCGCAAGCCGCTCGGCCTGCGGTTGGGGTAAATGTGTTGATGTACTCTTCAGCCAATTGCTATCAGATATCCTCGTCCACCGAGACACGGTCCAGCTGCTAACAGGTAGCCTAGAAGACCTGGAAAATATTTTGTAATTGTTAAAATTGATATATCATTTACAAAAATGTGTGTAGTGAATCCTCCTAGCAATGGAAAGATGACTAGGAAAGGAAAGAAAAAGATGGGGACCACTGGTGTGATTCTTCAGAAAGAGGATTTGACAGCCAACGCTGACGTTTGTCAGATGGCCCTCCAATGTATGTCTACAATCCTTCTCTGTTGCGGGCCGAGAATCAAGCCAGCCATACATAAAGTAAAAATTTTGAACAGAAATAGGGATTATCATTTCTTGACAACACGTTTCTATTAAAAAAAAAATAAAAATAGGAAACTCAAGAGATCGTGTTGTCCGTACTCGTTGACATCATGAACGGCGCTGAACTGAACACACTTGTGCCGTACAATGACCCCCGCTGTCGAGCTTGCATGTATCGGGTATTGGAAAAGTTGTTGCTATGTCCAAGTCCCCAATGGCCGGCACCCCTCAACTACGCTTCTGCCATTTTTAGCAGTGGCATGAACGATCCCAACATTGAGGTAATACAATTTCGTTTGACGTCAACGTACCATATTGTATTATGTCTTCACTCTCTGTTTAGGTGTCGTCGGTCTGTGTTGAAGCCTTGGTGTCGATTCAGTCTATATTGCGACCAAGAGGGCCGACGCTCAATTTTGCTCTAGAATCGAAGCAATTGCGTTGCATTCAGCAGGAAGCGCCATTATTGAACGGCTCTGTCAAGTTGGTTGAACCTGCATCAACGTCATCAGCTATGGTAGCGACGCAATCGACTCTACGTGCTATATCAGTTGGTCAATCGACAATACCAACCGACGCTGCATTAATCAAGCACGTGACAACCCCTGCTAAAAACATTCATGAAAATTCATTGGATTTAGTGGTTGAAATACGCCAACCTGAGTCATCACCGCTACCGTCCAACCGACTATCTATTTCAAATGGTTCACATGACGATGATTTTTCAACACCTCCAATGGGTGTGACGACGATATCCAGCGAATCTCCTGTGAAATCAACGAGAATGATGACGCGGAAAGAAGCGCTGAAAGTGATTGCTGCTGTTGCTTTGCCGACGCAGTCAGTAACAGAAAAATCTTGTATTCCTTCCGAGATAAAGCAAGTTAAAAATGAGACATCGCCAGCCAGGAAGAGACCTCATGAAGATTCCAAACCGACTGTGTTTTCCCCGCTGGAAAAGGTATTGATTTCTCATTACAATTATTCTACTATTGCACATGTCAATTGTTTTTATATTTTATGAAGATGCAGACCGAAGAGCTGGAAAACGGAGAGGACGAACTGGACGACAATGTGGATGCCATGTTAGCTTCGTTTCATGATGTTCCAGCCTAATGAATACATTTTGTAAGCAATCGACAAACATTTAAAAAAGAATCGCAAGTATTTCAGATCATCCTGGAGGTTTTTATTAACTTTAGTTTCTATGGGGTAGCATTAATATCTTTATAATCATTTTAGGAAGCGTGTTTTCATTTCCGTGCCGAAAAAGGATTGCAGAAACCGTCTAGCAATGAATAGGCATGTTGAAAGGATGTGCTAATTAAAGCGCTATAAAAAACATAGTGTACTGAAGTGTGAAAAGAAATCGCTGGGGACTTGTGAAGGCTACAAAAGGGCTGAGATTGGGATTACAAGCAAACGTTGCAGGAAGAGGATTCAACAAGGAGACTACATGGTCAAGAGATTAATTGATCATGGTTGGAAGAGAAGGTGATTCTTTTACGTAAGAAAATTCTTATAAAATGACAAAATCAAACAGATGCGATAATATGAAAGGATCGGACAAGTGAACTCAATCGATCAATCAAAAGCCATGCATGGCAGGACTCAAGGATGGTTAACAAACAAAAAATAGCACAAGATAACAGGACAGATTATATTTCACGACAAAATGCGTCATCTCTTAAAATTCTGTGAGCTTTTTATCTTAATTAAAAATAGCTAAACCACTGTAGTGATTAGAGATTAGACGGTTGGTACATATACATATATATAAAAACAGACGACTTGAGAGAAAAGCATCCTAAAGTATAAAAAAAAGGTGCAAGAGGCAAAGACCGGTGAAAATTTCTTTAAAAAAAATTTATAAAATAGCAGGATGGCAACATTTCCCGTGTTTCTGATTTTTGTTTTAGACTAATGAGTTTCCGTCGTTCTCTCGGACTTATGGGGATGGATAACGCGAAGCCAGTTCCTCCTAAAATGGGAGTCCCGTCGTTTAAGCATCTTAAATCGCTCGTGCAACAGCTGCCGGGCGAATTCTAGTAGCTCGTTGTCAAGGCTGTTGAGCTGGCGAACTCGTTCTAGCTGTAAATAATTGTCGGTATTGAAAGACGCTGACAGCCAATAAGAAGTTTTTACCTGAATTGGCGTTAGTTCGGCTATTGCCTGAGCTGATAAAGTTGCATTTGCTTGGTCAAATGGGTTTGCAAAATCAAGATGGAACGTTCGCTCAAATATGTATTGGCTAGCAGCCTGCTCTTCTGTCAATCCAAAATACGCCATACTAGCTAAGTTCTGTTTGGCGCTTTGCAATAAGATTCTATCACGTTCCAGTTGGTCTGCTGTCGTATTGTAGCCAGTGTAACAGCCAGCCAGTGTCAGATCGGCCAGCATTCGTGTTTGCCGGTTATGAGCCAGATTATACGAACAATTCATAAACTCGTCCAACTCAACGCCAGTCCAGTTGGATCCCTTTTAGTCACAAAATGTCCTAAAGTTGATTTTTCTCGGAAACTACCTATCCTTAAAATCAACCAAAAATACCTTATAGCAGTGAGGCAGACTCGTAAATTCCTGACCACCGCACCAATGCCGGGCACTTTTCCAAGTGGCACCTCTCTGAACATGGCGGAATTCTGACAGATACCGGTGAATTGGATCACGAAGAACAGTGATGAAAAAATATCTAAAAAAAACATGCCAGTTCAGATTAGATCGAAAAAGAAAAATAATGAAGTTTCGAGTAAATGCCACAACCTTCTTTTTCTTGCAGATCCTTCGTACTCGTCTAGCGCACCCTCCACGCAGTCGGTCAACTCGGTCCAGTCTGCGTGCAAGCCACACTTCCAACCGGTTGAATACCGACTGAATAGCCACTGCTCATTGATGGTGTTGGGACGGAAACAATCACAGCGTTTGCGCTTACTTGGGCAATTACAAGGATTCTCTAAATTCAGATCTTTGACAAGATGCCGGCCAAACGTTGTACCACCCGTTTTTTGAATATGCAGAAACACTATAACATCCCTACTGGTGATGTCAAAGCCCAAATCATAAGCCTCTTCAAATGCAACTGATTTAATGTTGATTTTTGAGGGAAATCCACTTATCGGTTTAACCATGGAGGTAGGTGATGATAGGATTTCTGACTTGCTACTGCTGGAACTAACACTATATCTGGGGGAGAGGCTAGAATGCTCTGGAGCCAAACACAGTGAATTGTGACAGAGATAGCTAACATATGCAATACCGAGAAGTGTTACAAGACACAGGCCACCAATGAAGCGAATCATTTTTACCCAGCGCTTCATGTTCTTAAGAGCAACAAGATAGCACAGCTATTGATGCACAGTGAGTTTGCCAACCAACCCCTTCTCCATTGCAAGAAACAACTAAGCTAGACATTTTTTTAATTTCAGGGATACAATTTCTGGCGTCAATAGCTGCATGATACCTTTAAGTATGTCAATGATTTTCAGAATGTGGAGGTATAGGAACTCGAGCTGGGCTATCACCACGGGATTGATATCTGAAGTAATGGGTGGTACGACCGCTTAGTTTTAATGAACCAACTTCCGGACTTGACACGATAACAAGTATGCAATACGTGTGCTAAATCATGATATGCTAAAGCGTATCACTCTTTCTCTTATTTGGAAACTCTTTATGTTCACCTCTACCTCTATAGTTTCTCTAGTGTGTTTACTTTTTCCCTCCAACGTTGCATTATTTTTCGACATCGGTTTGATGGATTAAATGTTAAAATTGTTTCTAAATAAGTAGATAACTTTTATACACATATAATTGATATTTTAATACGAGAATATTAAAATCTCCTTAGAATAAAGTTAAAGTTCCATTACTTCTCAATTTGATTTCATTTGCAAAGTTGTGGCACGGCCACAAAATATTTCGTTCCATAGAGTAAGGGCGAACGATTTCCTAAGTCGTCTCGTCTCGATACGATTTGCATCTTTGCCATTATCTACAGAGACGTTGGCCTAACTGGATTTATTTATTTGGTTTTTTTTTCTGGCTCATTCCTGTTCTTCTACCACTTAGAGCAGTTGAATGTAAGATTTTCATGTTTTTACCATCAAAAGGGAAACGAAGAGGGAAGGGTTCTTTTTGTGTTAGTCGTTTCCTTGGTCTCTCGCTCTCGTGGGTCAAAGTTGTCTCTGGCTGCACAAAGCCAATGCTGTGAAGTGTTCAAGAAAAACAATTTCTTCCTTGAGGGCGCATACGATTGCTGTAACTCATCGGTGATTCCTTCGCTCTTTAAAAGCATATCATAGGACAGTTTTTGGCATTTCCTTGTTCCATCATTAACTATACCAGCAGTCTATGCAATTTGTCAGTATATACTTTAGTCTTTTCAGTGTTACCTGCTTTGTTGTATGAGACTATTCGAATCAACGACGACTATTAACTATTGGTTCGATATGAAAGAGATCTATTTCATACTTCACACACCAAGTTAGATGAACAAAGAATGAACTACCTTCGGGCAGCTTAGAAAGCCTTTTAGGTTGTTTCTGAGTGTAGAGTGCTGATTTTGTTGGAAGTTTGTTATTGTTTGAGTGTGCTACCAATGGCTTCCTAATCATTAATGCACTTCTTTATAAAAATTTTGCAGGATTTGTTTGATTTGGGGCATGGTTGGTAAGGAAGGCTGTGCCTATGGCCTCCTCAGCACCACCTGCAGGTCCAGCTAATTCTGGTGGTGGTGATCAGCAATCAAGCCACTTACCCAGCAGCTCAGACTCACCAGTGTCATCCCCACAGACTGACACTACTTTAGTTTCTAGACTGAGGTAAACATTTTAGTGACATCATTCATTTTTTAAAATATTTTAAGTTGGTTTTTGTTATTTACCATGGTATTTAGCTATAGCGCCCCTGTCAAAAATAGTGAGGGCTCCGAGGGTCCTATATCTTCCAGATTGAGACGTCTACCAGGAAGATACCTTTCGACATCTCATTTACCAGTTGCCACACCACCTACACCCTTGGATTCCAGGTTTTTAAATACTTTAGACATTATACAGTTTTTCTGACAGAACCATTAAACATTGTCTATTTAGAAGGAACTTGAGTGGTACTCACAAGCACCAGAGACAAAGTCTACCTCTACCAGCTAGTGCTGACTTGGAAAGGAATCACGCGAAGACGCCTTATGAGCGGAGAAGTCCCAGTGTTCCCACTCCACGGTCTGTCTCGCATCAACCTCCAACACCAGCAGCCACACCAGTGTCGCCAGCAGTTCTCAGTCCAACGGCAATAGATAGCTGTTCGGCTGGAAATAGTGGTGTTATACCGCCAATAAGGCAACGCAAACGGACGAGAACTAACGAATTGGTGGAAGCGGGACCTTCCTCTTCCGTAGTAGGATCTACAACTCCGTCTACTAGTCGAACCCGTTACTGTCAGCCGGCCGTTAACGGTGGTAACGGTAACCTCCATCGCAGTCCGACCAAGAAGGTTAGGCTGCAAACGGGCAAAGAAGCTTTCCAATCAGCCATATCACCACCACAACAGCTTCATTCACGAGCAAACATAGGGGCTGGTACGTCACTTTCTTGTTTATTCATTAGATACATTTTACATAGAAAATTAGGAATATTGAGTCGAAAGAATTGCTTTATTTCACAACTCTACCGACATCCTGCCCGATTGCGTGTCCCTCTCTGTATTGTCACTAAAACCTGTT
The DNA here is from genome assembly GCF_022539665.2 of Daphnia carinata. NCBI lineage: Eukaryota > Metazoa > Arthropoda > Branchiopoda > Diplostraca > Daphniidae > Daphnia > Daphnia carinata. Next base: position 2,477,533 of record NC_081333.1, on the reverse strand, counting down.
TCATCAGACCTTCATCGTCGGAATCAGTCATGGAACATTGGCTAGTGTCTAAAGATTATTGCTGGTATTGTGTATTGAATTTAAATTCGTAGAAAGTTCTTCGATTAGTTGGTAGGCAAACACACACACACACAAAAGTGTTGCAAGCTGCATTGATTATCTTATCTGATGTCCTGTTATCCTTCTGCAATGGCTGTCATGGGCAACTTTGAGACTGATTCGTATGTTTCTGCAGTTTAGTGTGGACCTTAAGTTGTTGTGCCTGATCGCAAAATTTCACAGTTTGAAGAATTGGAAGCTGGATGTGTTATGAATCTCCTATTTTTATTCTCTTATATACATAATAGGACACAGTCATTGTTTGGGAGGGTCGACGTCGGCGGGCGTTGCAGGCGGAGGCGCTGAGGTCACTGCCGCAGAAGGAGAACAGCAACAGCGCTTGTCCCAATTACGTCACCCGAGACAACCGGCCAACACGGGGTCCTGCGCCAGCAACAGGTAAACAAGTTTTCAACCCCTCTTTTTTTTTTTTTTTTTTCTAAATTGACCAACGCCCCGACTCCCTTAAAGAAAATCCCTTTTTATAACCTAGTTGTCATTTACAATGATATGTCAGAAGTTCCCGATCAGCTTACTCACGCGATGACTGTTGATGTAAGTGATAAAAAAAAACATAAAGAGAAAAGGTGCTGGGACGATTTGGGAGTGACGTCTAATCAGCTTGTCCTTATTAGATCGTGCAAGAAAAGGCAGTGGTTAGAAGGGACTTGAAATCTGTTGCTATGGCGACGATCACAGCGACTTCAGACCTTCGTCTTTCTCCTGTTTCTCCCGCCGCCCCTTTTTTATTTGCCCTCCCCTTTCTTTTTTATCCTCGTGTTCAAGTAGCTCTTTTCTTCCCGGCCATGTATCCGTGGTTCTTATTTCAATCGAGTTTATTAGTCGGTGGTCGGTAGTCGAGGTTGGCAGACAGCGTTTTCGAGTCCAACTCTCGGCTTTTTTGATCGAAGTGGTCGCTCGAACGTAGTAGACCGAAACAAGAAAAACGAAAAAAAAAAATTGCTTTCTGGGAAACAAAGAGAGAGATCTTTTCTTTGCTGTGTGTATATTTTGTTTGTTGCACGCACACACAGGTGTTGCCCGCAGGCGAATTGCGCTTGGAGGTTCCATTGACTTTGGTAGCTCCTTGAGTATCTGTTCAAAGTCTTGTGTCGCGATCAGTCCAGTTAGGGAGGAGAAAGGAGGAGGGTCTCTCTCTCCGGTGTCTTTTACGTGTGTGGATCCCTCCAGTGTTACTGCCAATGTCTTATTGCTGCATTTGCCCTACCTAGCGGAATGTTTCTGCACGATTTGTCGTTGCGCTATCAGACATGGAGGTGAGTGTCGAAATGGCCTCCTAAAAAGAAAAATGATGACGACGTTAATATTGATCAGCACGCATCACAATTGTGTCCCCCCTATTCTTTTTTTACTCTTGTCGGGTTGTTTTTATTCATTTGTTTTGTGTTCCGGCTGCTGTCTGGTGTGTCGGGCGATGAGGAAGAGGTGCGGGTTTACAGGTGTGCTTCCTCTCTTGATTCTCCTCGCGGCGAAGCGGTTCAAGGGCGGCCATTTGAGCAACCGGTGTGTCTGCGTGTGCTAATTAGCTGCTTTGCTATTGTATCACACCACATTTGCTTCGAATGATGCTTGATGGGTTAACCACTGTCTGGCCCTGAATTGAAAACGCTGGTGAAATTTCGTTTACCCGTTGTTTGGACATTCACTCTCCCTTAACCGCCACCGTGTCAACACCAGTCCAGTTGCCAAGGCGAAAGAGAACAAGAGAGTTTTGAATTATTCAAGGTGACTCTCTCGCCCGCGTGGTCATTTTCGATCCATTGCACGACTGACAAGATGATGATCGAATAGTCGTGCCCGTGATCTTCAACAGACCGTCGAAACTTGACAAATAGGATACATCAAAACAGCGTAAATCAACGTCTATCCGACGTTGAGAGGACATGAAAATTGACTGACGACATGGAGACGTTTAGAGCATGCGGAGCTTTCATTTATCCGTCATTTACTGAAGGCTGTCTTCTTTTGTTCACCGACCAAATTCATCCTCTCTGTGTTGCAGTTGTTAGACGCAGCACATCAAAAGCCAACGCTTGCTACGTTTCTGACGTAATCGTTACACGTGCGGGAATTAGCGGACCAAATAGAGGCACAGTTTTCCCTTCGTGATTGGAGCAGGAAGTGAAAGAGGCGTGGTGAGCGGGATGGGGCTTAACCTCAAGGTTTCGTCATGTAACTTTATTAGAGGCGAAACGATAATGAAGGCGTAGTTAAATTAGAATCATGTGATGTCAGGTCGTTGTCTGTTTTATGGTCATAACCGTGAGAAGATATCAGTAACTAATGTTTTCGTTTATTTTTTAAATTCTAACGAAGCCGGCGAGCCTCGAGGTCCGGCAAAGTGCCACTCAGTAGCAGCGGCAGTGGAGCCAGCGGAGTGGGCGGCGGCGGCGGTGATAGCAGCGGAATCCCGGGTGTCGGCGGCGTCGGCGCACCTACTGCGTCGGCCGCCAACAACACCGGAGCAGTTACAGGATCAGCCGGATTGCTTGGAGTAGGTGTTGGCGCTGTAATGGATGGCGGAACTCATAGTGGATCGTCATCGGCTAGTGGTTCGCATACTCCGGCCTCGTCTTCTTCCTCGGCACCTGCGCCAGTTGGTAGGGTTTGATCCGATCAATTTTTGTTCTAGAGTTTCGTTTTATGCTAATCTGTTTTGCGTGTGTTGGACAGGTGGAGCCAATGCCGTTCCTTCTGACGGAGCTTCCGGCCTGTTGAACTTACCACCAGGTCACGCTGCTAATCTTCTGCTAGGAGCAGGGGCAACCACTGGAACTGGCGATTCGGAAAGTGACGACAGCGAAATGGGACGACTCCAGGCGTTGCTGGAAGCTCGCGGGCTTCCGCCGCATCTGTTTGGCGCCTTGGCGCCTCGAATGCAGCACATACTTCATCGTTCCATGGGATCCAATTCAACTATCTCCAAAGCTCAACAGCTGATTGCCGGTATTATATATTTTTTTTTATATCTATGCTTCTTTTATAGTCATGGATATTGGTGCCTCTAACGTATTCGATTTTCTCTTTTTTTTTATGTCCAGCCGTGCAAAACAACGCGGACGAGAGCCAGCAGCTGCAGGCGGCCATCGAAATGTGCCAGCTGCTGGTGATGGGCAACGAGGACACATTGGCCGGATTTCCCGTCCGCCAAGCGGTTCCCGCTCTTATCCACTTGCTCCACATGGAACACAATTTCGATATGATGAATCACGCCTGCCGGGCATTGACTTACATGATGGAGGCACTTCCACGCTCCTCGGCCGTCGTCGTCGAAGCCGTTCCGGCCTTCCTCGAAAAACTGCAAGTCATCCAGTGCATGGACGTGGCCGAGCAAAGTCTGACGGCCCTGGAGATGCTCTCGCGCCGCCACGCCAAGTCGATTTTGCAAGCCCGTGGCGTTTCCGCGTGCCTGATGTACCTGGATTTCTTTGGCATTAATGCCCAGCGAGCTGCCCTGTCCATCACAGCTAACTGTTGCCAAAACCTTCACGCGGACGAGTTGCATTTTGTGTCGGGATCTTTGTCCGCCCTCGCCGCCCGGCTGACGCAGCACGACAAGAAGAGCGTCGAGAGCATCTGCATCGCCTTCAGTCGACTCGTCGACAGTTTCCACAGCGAATCGGACCGTCTCCAGGAGATCGCCAGCACCGAGCTACTCGCCAATTTGCAACAGTTACTGGTCATCATGCCGCCCGTCCTTTCCAGCGCCACGTTCATCATGGTTGTGCGAATGCTCTCCATCATGTGCGCCCACTGCCCGGAATTGGCCGTTAAGCTCCTCAAGCAGAACATTGCACACACATTGTGCCTGCTGCTGACTGGACCTGCGGGCGCGGTTGCTAGTGGCACCTCGTCTTCCACCGCTGAAACTATGGCCGCTTCTTCGTCGCCAGCCAAAGAACAGGATCATGCGGTGGAACTGGTGGCTCGCAGTCCGCAAGAATTGTACGAGATAACGTCGTTGATAGGTGAATTGATGCCCCGTCTGCCGACCGATGGCTTCTTCGCCGTGGATATTTGGCTGACCAAACCCAGTACTGTCCATTACGATGCGGTCCAATGGCAATGGCGTGATGACCGCGGTTCGTGGCACGCCTATTCGGCCATTGATTCACGGATGGTCGAAGCCGCACATCAATCCGGAGAGGATGAGATTAGTCTTTCCACCATGGGCAGGACGTACACATTGGATTTTCATTCTATGCAGCAGATCAACGAAGAGACGGGCACGACGAGACCCGTCCAGCGCAAAATGAACAACGCCAGCGGTTCGAGCGGCCTGGGCGGTGGTGTCGGCGGTGTCGGCGGAGTGAAACAGAGCGATTCTCGGATCGAATGTCTGCAGGAGGAGACGGAATTGGCCACGCAGTTTATCCGCTCTCTCTTTTCACTGCTCTACGAAGTGTATAGCAGCTCGGCTGGACCGGCTGTCCGTCACAAGTGCCTGCGCGCCTTATTGCGGATGCTCTATTATGCCTCGCCCGAACTGCTCCGCGACGTTCTCAAAAGCCAGAGTGTGGCCAGTCACTTGGCCGGTATGCTTTCATCTCAGGATCTCAAGATCGTCGTCGGCGCCACTCAGATGGCCCACATTCTCATGCAAAAGCTGCCCGATGTCTTTGGCGTCCATTTCAGACGAGAGGGCGTCATGCACCAAGTCCAGCGGTTGGTGGCCGAACCTGCCGAATCGCCTTCATCCGCCGTAACGACGCCCGCCTCCATCCTCGCTACCCCATTTGAGGTGAATTTAAATATGATTTACATAGACGGGCAAATAAAATAAATAAACTATATATTTTTTTTTCAACGATCTAGCAAAATGACATTTTGAACCGATCGCCCACGTATTCTTCGTCTACAACAGACCAATGCCCGTTGGGAAATGGTTCCAGCGGCTCGAGTGGGGCTCCGCTTGTTGCTAGCAGCCCCGAACGTGCTGTAGCCGTCGGCACGAGTGCGCCGACTCATTCGGAGGTTGGCGAATCGCCAGTGACATTAACGAATCCCATTACGGCCGTCTCTGCCGTGGCGTCGAGTCCGATGAAACTGAGCGACGTTTTGAAAAGGAAACGAGGAGGGGCCAAGCGCGGTGCTGTCGGTGCCCGTAAATCGAGAACATTCGCGGAAGAGTCGTCTTCTCCGGCCGGCTCGTCCGGCTGCAGTATGGACGGACACGACTATTTGAAAAGCGGTGCTAGTGCCAGCAGCAGTGCCGGAAGCACTGGAGGCGCTCGATCCAAGTTTGGCTTCGCCATGGCCGCTCACGGCAGTGGTGGCGCCAGTAATAATGGGACACCTACATCGGCCATCAGCGGAAGCGCTGCCAAAGCGACAAGCTTCCTGGCCAACTTGAATCCGGCCCGTTGGGGACGTTCTCATCATAATAATCAGTCATCGAGCACGGGCAATTCGGCCACGTCCAGTGCCGCTTGTACCTCTTCGTCTCCCAGCCTGTTGCCGAACGTGCCCAAATCGCTGAGCAATCCGCAATTGGCCGGAAATCGAGAAAAGATCAAGACGTGGATACGTGATCAAGCCACTCTCTTCCTATCAACTTATTTCAGCCCGGCTGCAATGGAGGCTGGCGAGTCGGGCAATGGTCAGTCCGGTGAAGGATCGGGTGCGCACGCTACTGGTCTCAGTGTCTTGTCGGAGTTGACACGTCTAGTTCAACGACTCGAAGCCGAACCGCTAATGGCCAAAGAGACTCTGGAGCAGATCCGTGCGATCGTGGCAGATTCGGATGTGTCCTCGTTTGAAATTCTTCATAGCGGATTGGTCCAGTCTCTTCTCAAATACCTCACTGTGGATGGCGCTGATCGCGACGATCGATTGCGGCTCTTCCTTCAGGTAATTTCAAAGATGATTCGTCTTTATTTAAAACATCGGTACGAATGCAATAACGTTTACTTCGTTTTCAGGAATTTCTTCGTGTGTCACCAAACAGCGAATTCCCTACGTCAGAGGCGGCAGCTCATCTATTGGCGTTGACGCACAAATTGAGCGGCTGTGTCAACCAGCTGGAACAATTTCCCGTTAGGGTTCACGACTTGCCCGCTCCAGCCGGTACATCTGGCGCCTCAGGTGGTTACTTCCGGTCGGGAACGTCTGCCCTGCGCTTCTTCAACACGCATCAGCTCAAGTGCAATCTGCAACGGCATCCGACGTGCAACAACGTCAAACAGTGGAAGGGCGGCACTGTCAAGATTGACCCGCTGGCCCTGGTGCAAGCCATCGAGAAATACCTGGTCATCAGGGGCTACGGCCGCATTCGCGACAAGGATCTGGCCGACAGCGACGATGACAACAGCGAAGACGACGTCGACGACAGCTTGGTGAGTTAAATCGTTATTGTTTATAAGCATTTGGTCTTGCTAAAGTCTGTTCTTGTCCTCTTAGGCCACCGTTTTGATGAATCAGGGCAACAGCGTCCGTCACAAGCTACAGTTTCTGGTCAACGATCACGTGATCCCTTACAACATGACGGTCTACCAGGCCATCCGGCAATTCAGTAAGACTATACTTGAATAATCGGATTTTCTTTTATTCGTTGATTTATTTTAAATTACTCATAGGTATGGATCAGTCGGAGACGGACACGGATTCTGAAACGCCAATGGGTCATGCGTCCATTTGGGTACAGACGCACACCATCTTTTACAGACCGGTTCCCGATAACGACCCTTGTAACTACGCCAGCCCCAACGCGGCCAAGAACACGGGCGGACCGAACGTTTTGTTGCCGTGCGGATCTTCCGGCGGCGCGTCAGGAACCCGCAAGGGAAAAGGCGCCAACGGCAAGAGCTCTAGCAAGAAGAAGGGCGACGACCTCTGGATCGGTAAATTCATTTCAACAAAATTTCGAAGTGGTTTTAATTGATTTCGATTTTTCCTTCTTCTAGATGGGATTGCTCCCGAAGTGAATTCCCCCATAGTGCCATTTTTGACGATGCGATTGCCAGAGTACGTGACGGTCGAAGACCCGTCGTTGGAGGTACTCAACCTGTTGCGCATCGTTCACGCCCTCAATCGTCATTGGGGATTCCTCTATCAACTGGTCGACTACAAGCCCATTCTGTCGGTTCACGAGCTTGTCAACTCTAAACTTACCGCCAAAGCCAACCGTCAACTGCAGGTAATAATAAAATATATGACACTGTAATTTTGTTATGATCGTTTTTCATGTTTCCAAAATTGCTCTTTTTTTTTTTTTTTTTTAGGACCCACTAGTGATAATGACGGGCAACTTGCCACCGTGGCTGGCACAAATCGCTACGGCATGTCCGTTTCTGTTTCCTTTCGAAACTCGACACCTGCTCTTCTATGCCACGGCATTCGACCGTGACCGGGCGCTCCAGCGGTTGATGGACTCTGCGCCTGAATTGATGAGTGGCGGCGATAGCAGCGAGCGCGTCACGCCCCGACTCGACCGGCGGAAACGCACAGTGTCGCGTGAAGACATCCTCAAACAAGCTGAACAAGTCATGCAGGACATGGCTTCTTCAAGAGCCCTTTTGGAAATTCAATACGAAAACGAGGTTTGTTTATCTCAAACTTTATAATTTCCTTACTTGTGTAATATTTTTAAATCGATTTTGGAATTTCCAGGTCGGAACTGGACTTGGACCGACTCTCGAGTTCTACGCCCTCGTCTCGCGGGAATTGCAGCGCTTCGACCTGGAACTGTGGCGCGGAGAGGCCGTTTCGGCTACCGTAGTCGCCGGCGGTGGATCACTTGGATCGTCACCTTCTTCTTCGTCGTCGGAAGAGCCATCCAAAACAAAAACAGGCCCCGTTTCTACTGTCGGGTCCATCGGGACGTCAGTTGATTACGTCCACAATCAATATGGCCTCTTTCCGTCGCCCTGCTCGCGCAGTCTCAAGGCCGGCCCGTTGGCCAAAATTCGCTCGAAATTTCGTTTTATTGGAAAATTTATAGCGAAAGCGATCATGGATTCCAGGATGGTAATTACGGTTACATTTCTTTATCTAAGTTATTTAAGGCTGAATCGTTTTTTGTGTGATGCAGTTGGATTTGCCCTTTAGCCCCGTGTTTTTCCGCTGGCTGCTTGGCCAAGAAAGATTCTTGACAGCATCAGACATGGTTTTGTTGGATCCCATTTTGGCGAAAACGTACAAGTCATTGATGGCTCTAGTGGAAGAGAAAAAACGTATCGATCAGGACTCAACTCTCACGCCACCCCAACGACAGGCAGCACTCCAGGCGCTCAATCTTGACGGCTGTCCCGTTGTCGATCTCGGCCTGGATTTCACGCTCCCTGGTTCGTCCACTATCGAGTTACGTAAAGGCGGAAAGGATCAACCCGTAACTATCCACAATTTGGAACAATACCTCAAGGTAAGGTCAAGTGTAATACTTAAGCATTGCGATGTTGGGGATGTAATGATTTCTATTGTTCATCCAGTTGCTGTCACACTGGATCCTTGTCGAAGGTGTCTCGCGGCAAATGGAATCCTTGCGCGAAGGATTCGAATCCGTCTTTCCGTTGCACCATCTTTCCCTCTTTTATCCGGAAGAGATGGATCTTCTTCTCTGTGGAGCTTCTCAGGTAATCATAATCATCTTATTTTTAATTCATTATTAGGATAAATTTTGACGACTCGTTTCCCCGTTGTACAGTGTACGACTGAAGGTGCTTGGGAGGTGCAAAGTTTGCTGGATGCCTGGAAACCGGATCACGGATTCACTTTGGAATCGAAAGCGATCCGAAATTTGGCCGAGATCCTCTCGACGTACAGCAAAGAAGAGCAGAGGCTTTTCCTACAATTTGTCTCAGGATCCCCTCGTCTGCCTGTCGGAGGTATGTCATTTTCTTTATTGTTTTGCCACTTAACGTACAAATAATGTTTTTTTAATGTTTAGGTTTCAAGAGTTTGTCTCCTCCGTTGACGGTGGTGCGGAAAACGCTAGAACCCAACCAGAGCCCGGACGATTTCCTTCCGTCGGTGATGACGTGCGTCAACTATCTCAAATTGCCCGATTACAGCACTCTTGAGATTATGCGTCAGAAAATGTCTGTCGCCGTCCGCGAGGGCCAGCACTCGTTTCATCTTTCGTAAAACGGCAACATTTTCTTTCAGAAAGACAGTGGAGACGGCCAAATCCCCCCACCCCCCCTAATCTACAATTAGTACATATAATTCTTTTCTTTTTTTTTTCCCTGTTTTTCCTTGTCTGTTTTTCTTTGTTTTTTTTTCTTTTAATTATTATTATTAATTTCTTTTTTTTTTTTGTTTTTGTTTTTTTCCGCCCTTGATTTTTGTATCAGGCGTGTCATCAAACCAACGATCATTTGTATCGCTGTTCATCTGTTTGCGCTTTTCCTTCGTTTACCCTGACAAAAAAAAACAAACATTGTTCCTGCTGGACAGCCTCCTGTGCCCTCCAGTCTCTTCCCATCCCTCCTCTACTCGTCTTGCACCGTCTTATAGGTTGAAAGAGATAATTGAGAAACAATAAGCGATGTGTGAATGCATATTGTGTGTGTGTGTGTGTGTTGAATGAAAGAGCGCCTAATGTGTGACTGTTAGCAAAATGCATCCATGTGTAACACTAGATGTAAGGCGCTGTGTCCCTTTTTCTTCCTGCTGATTCATTCTTTTTGCGAAAAATGCTTCTATTTGTTTGTTAAGTCGCCCATTCCTTTTTCCTCTTTATCCCTTCGACAGTCAAGGTGGCAAAAAAAAAGTAAACAAGAAGTGAAACAGTTTCCGGTAAGTTGCCGTGCGCCTTGGTGTCAGAACCGTGAAGATAAATAACAGTAAACAGGAGCTCTAATCCTTTCCAACAAGTAACAGGCCTCCCCCCCCCCCCCCTTCGTTAATAATAGGCCACCGTTATTTGATTTGTGTCACAAAAACTTCGGAAAGGAAAAACATGATTGGAATGAAGAAAAGGAGAAGAGCCCATCAACTGTTGTGACATCTGAAAAAGGAACGTGTAGTTCTCGAAGTTGAGTTGGTTTCTTACCTTTTGTTTTCTGTATGCTTCATAGCAGAAAACTGATCCTTTCACGTCTTTTTCGATGCAAACGGTTTACTTGCTGATTTGCTTCACAGCAAATTCATCTAACCCTAGTACATGCCCTTTTCTCCTTGATTGCAGATTACTTTCCTAAATTCTCTGTCCAAAGACTTTGCTTATCCTTCTTTTTTTCATTTCTTTTTTTCCCCTTTTCCGCTGTTTACCTTTGTTTTTTTTCTATTGATAAATATTTTCGTGTTTTTTGGCGTATGGCGTAGTTTAAAATACACTTTTGAACATCAGTGTCATCGACAATGAATCAAGTGCTAAATTTTGGCCTATTACCCTTAACTGGTGACATGGTGTCCGTGCAAGGTTTCCATTAGACCCTGTACAAAGCTCGTTTTATCCATACGTAATGGTAAGGACATTTTGATCAATTTATTCGTGTAATGGCTACTGATTTTCCATTTGTTGCGCGTTGCACTACATTGCTGTCGAACTTCAACTACGTTAAACGTACTGCATTTTTTTGTTATTTATACTTTTTTACTACCAAACAAAATGCAGACTGCCTCTATATCATCTAGTGTTATTTAGGTGGTGTAATTTGTTTAAGGATATGAATACCAGTGATTTACTGGTTCGAATAAGCGCCAAGAAACAGCCTCGCTACGTTCGACAAATGTTGCCGAACCTAATGAATTCACAATAATTGCAAAAAATTACATAAATATCAATAAAATACCTCAAATCATGTCTGAGAAGAAAACTTGGCATCATAAATCCATGCAAGAAAATGTTATTCAGAAATTTCCAACACATTTCTGATTTCTAGCATTTGGAATTTTGATTTTGGGATCGGGAATTTGGGATACTGTTTATTCCATTTTCCATTTCAGTTCCATAGTTTTTTTCCTCATTTGGCAACTACGCCGAATTCCTTCTTTTCTTCGGCTCTAGAGGCCACTACTGTCACGAGTCTTTCCCATAGTCGTCTCCGAAAAAGCGGGTGAGAAATCCTTTTATACTTTTCTTTCGTTCGAGCATCTCAAAGTGAGTTAGATAGTTGATCATTTCTAAAAACTATATTTAAGCTATTCAGGATTGTGACCAATCTAGAAATATGTTCGGTTTGTGTTTTTCGAATCGGATGTTATTGCTTTTGATGGATATAAGCTTGACTGTCCTGCCGAATCACACATGTTTGACATATTGTTTATCTATACTCGTGTATTTCTGTTCCGTTCTGTTAGATATAATGGGTGGTTCGTGATTGCCTTAAAGGATTTTCGTTTTCTGTTATACATCTTATATTTTGACTTTAGAAAATGGTGGAGAAGAAGACCGAGAAAAAGGTAACCAAGGTTGCTAAAGTGGCCGGTGACAAGCCAGAGAAGACAACTAAAAAGGCGGAGAAGAAGCCAGCCGAGAAGGCTACAGAGAAAGCAGATGCCACCAAAATCAAGAAGCGCAAGGTGAAGGCTACCAAAAGGCCATTCTCCAGGTAAAACTGTTGTTTCTACTGTTGTCATAGTGTGTGATAATGCATGGTCTAATAGCCACAGTGTAATCAACTATATTCCTGCGGCCGCAAATCCATGCTAAATTATTTGCCTAAAATTGTGTTGTCTTTTGTTTGTACTTCTGTCAACATGTTCTTGGCTACATTAACATCTCAATATTTTTGAAATTAGGCTCTATGCCAAGGCCATCTTCACTGGCTACAAACGTGGTCTGAGGAATCAGCATGAAAACACAGCTCTCCTCACCATTGAGGGATGTCAGAAGAAAGAAGATGCCTGGTTCTATGTTGGCAAGCGGTGTGCCTTTGTCTACAAGGTACTATCACTTGTGTTATGAAACTTTAGAGTAGTTAAAAACTAGGCTGGATTCTGTTAACGATCTATTCTGGATTACGCTAATAGGGAAAACGCTACCAAGCATCTCTTGGTGACAAATCAAAGAAATCCAAAATCCGCGCAATCTGGGGTAAAGTTACACGGCCTCATGGAGGTGCAGGAGCCGTACGAGCTAAATTCAAGTCCAACCTGCCCGCTGTCGCTATGGGACACCGCGTTCGCATCGTAAGTAGCTTGTGAGTTAACGTTATATTAAACAGTAAATCTTGACTGGTAATTTTGTTTAACAGATGATGTACCCGTCGACCATCTAAATGTGGATGTTTGTTTCACATGGCGCTGTAATAAACTGCTCCGTGAAAAAAAAATTGTTTAAAACCAATTCTATTTACACTTGTTTTTATATCTACAACATTTGCGTAGGAACTTGATACTTTTCACCATCTGTATTAAGCGTCAAGATAGGGTATATGAAAAACAGTTCGATACCAAGTGCTTGGCCATGAAAAGCATTTACCTGTAGATTTATTTTTAGGAACTGCTCATATACATTCAGCGTACTGTAAGTATGGCTTTGTGCGTTACTGATAATGCGTCTCCTGGCTCACATTACAATTAGTTGCGGGCGACGCACAGAACTTCTAAAATAACAGAAATAAGACAAAACGTAACGGAAGTTATCTATAAATACTAGTCTCCCGTCAGTAGGCAGTTTTAACCTTGCGCGGAATGTTTTGTAGAGTTCGTAAAATAGTTTCACAAACCTGAAGATGGATACAGTATATTCACATAAATTGCGCGGAATGTTCATTTCCGCGCACATTTTCAACACAGTGAGTAATGGTTGTCCATCTGTTTACTTGTGTATTTTAAAAGTTCTCGTTATGAAAGCAACTTGCTAATTCCACATTTATAGCCTACACTAAAAGGTAAGAGTTTCATGCCTTATTCTAATTACTGAATGTGTAGGACAATTAAGCTTTTATTTAGTGACCTCAAAAAGGATTTTCAGGGTGTTTGTCAGCCCTAATTGTAAGAAACAAATTATTAGCTTTAAAACCGATTTTGTAAAACGTAAGTAACAGTTACCCTCTGAGAGTTGTAGCAAGATCAAATGTGCGTCCTTTTTTTCCTTGCTCTAGCCCTTCTAGTTCTGACATATCAGTGGCTGATAGGACAAAGTCAAATACCTGTCGAGTTCAAATTAAATGAGAACATTTTAACTAAAAGATTCACAATTTACTGTTATTGAAGTGAGGCCACCATTTTCCTCTTTTTATTTGTTTATTTTGTATACTTATTTTAACATTATAAAGAGGTTATAGCTAAGAACTGTACCTGGAAGTTGGCATGGATACGTGCAGGTGTGACACTTTTAGGAATAACAGCAAGACCAAGTTGCATCAGGTACCTCAGCAGAACTTGTGCACTGGATTTCTTGTATTTTTCGGCTATTTTGACAACCACTGGATTTTGGATCAAGTCGGGAAGGTCTGGTACGCTGCATTATTAAACGTTAATCAGTCTTACAACAAAATTAGCAGTAATAATTGTAAAAGATTATTTATGCCACTCATATTCTGTAAGACAGCGGTACAAACCCTATAGCATTTCTGTAGTTGGGTTTTGATGTGATTTTACAGTTTTTACTGAGAAGTTTGTAAGCACTTTAAAGGGGTGACTTACGCCATGCCAACGCTGGTATAAAAAGCATTACGACCCGGCGAGCCTAACGGAGCGTAAGCGACGATCGTTATTCCATGCTTATTGCAGAAATCCCTGAGTGATTTTTGCTGGAACTCAGCATGCAATTCCACCTGCAGATTTGTAGGCTTTATCCGAGCCGCCTTGACAATTCTCTCAATCTGTTCCTCGTTGAAATTGGAAAGACCAATCGATTTGGTCAAGCCAGCATCGACTTGTTTTTCCATTCCCTAATTGGCGGGGAAAAATTAAATAAAATCGAGACCAACCTATTTATCCCGTAGTTGTAATACCTTCCAAAGGTCCACAAGGTCTGTATCATTGTCCAACACAACAAAACCGTCAGCATTCATGGGGAAAAGATCATCGTCATGTTTGGCGGTGAGGCCAATGGGTGCGTGGATTAGATACAAGTCGACGTAGTCTAGTCGAAGATTCTGCAGTGATTTTTTCAGAAATCTTTCTACATGCTCAGATCGATTTCCAATCATTGGTAGCTAATGAAACATGCATAATATAGCGCATCGGAACCACGTTTCAAAATCAATAATTTTGCATACCTTGGTAACGATGAAAAGCTCTTCTCGTTTAACCTTTCCCGAGGTGATCCATTGCTGCAAAACCTCCCCAATAGCGTCCTCATTTGAATACAAATAAGCAGTATCAATGTGACGATAACCGGCTTCTAAAGCAGCGTTCACTGCTGTTTGAATTTCTTCTTTCGAAGACTGCGAGAGAAGGATGTTTGAATCAATAGAAAGCTTGTAAAAGAAACAGGGGGATGTAAAGTTACCAGCCAAGTTCCAAGCCCAACAATGGGCATTTTTTGTCCATTCCAAAAGGTGATGTTATCATGGCAGGTTGACATCTTTTTTCTTTTTTAGCGGCCTTAGCGACAAGAGAGCGTGCCAGTACTAGTCCAAGTATCAGCGAGAACTGATAGGTCTATATACTCTGTACGTCAGATATTAGTTATCCATTCGTACTACGATCACTTTATTTACTTTTCTTTAAAAGATATGAATAAGAAGTGGTTTTTCCGTAAACGAAAACTGGTTTTTCTCTGGTTTTTCCGACATTTTGTGTATTTTGCGCACTGGGTATTAGTCTATAAATAATAACGTGCAAACAGTAATGTTATGATAATCAAGTACCAAAGAAGGTAAACTCGTCAACTGTCTAGCTATATCAGATACATTAAAAAAAAAACAAAGCGAAGAGCTTGAATGTTCATGTGGAAGGTGGAGGAACAGAAATAGGAAGCGTTCCATTGCCACTCAGCGCGGCCAGAACAGCCGCAGCCCTTGCGCCCGATGGCAAACAAGATCCCAAAATTTCCATCAAGAGGTAATCGTTCTGGACTGATTGAAGGAAATCTTCTAATGATACTCGACCGTCCATGTCTCGGTCTAAAAGACCTAACGCCATTTCACTTAGATCCCTAGGACCCTCGTCAGGGTCGTCTTCATTGTTTCCCATAACCGCTGCGGTCGGGCCACCTACGTTCGTTCAGCGCAAGTTTCTGTTATGTTTCTTAAGGGAATCCTGAACAATTGCACAGCTTTTCGATTATTTCTTTACCTGACGGTTTGTCTTCATCGACTAAATCCAAATCAATTTCTTTATCCACCTCTTCTGTGTGTCCCCGCGTGATTTGCCTGTGACTTCGTGCAGTTCTTGGTGAATCGGCTGGAGTCTGTTCATTACCTCCTCGCTGACCGAACGGCATCGCTTTAGCTATAGCGGGACGTAGGCTGGATTTCAATAGCTGAAACAGATCCCCTTTTGACAAGTATCCGTCACCGTCAATGTCGTAGACCTTAAGAAATCGAGAATGCATAATGGAGCTTAGCGAGTTTACTGTTGCAAATTTTGTACTTGGAAACAGTATGCTGTTTGCTCTGTGACATTTCCCTTTAAAAATATCCAAAGTCCGGTCAGCCATTCGTTGCAAGTCAGATATCCATCGGAATCGTGGTCAAAGGTACGGAATATGCGGTCCATTAATGAATCGTCGTTCATGTCGAACGTTGAGTGCCTGCACAAAAATTATTGATCGTCCACGGATAATGCTTATTAAAGGAATACGTGGAGGCGTCTTACAAAATATCACGAAACTGAGTCCTGTCCAATCGACCTGAATCTGTTATCAAGATAAAAACACACCAACAAATTTGTTTTAAGAAAGTAAAGTAAAGAACGGACACCAAAGAGAAACAGACTGCCTTCTTAATCTTTATTAAATTAATTAAAGGGCTGTATACCTGTTATTTTAAGAAATATTCTGCCTAAAGCTTGAGCTTCGGCTGGATTGAAACGACCGATGAATTTTGGTACCGCTTTCGCTTTTTTTCGTGCACTCTTCATTATGCAAGATTTCTTACTGCTAAATTCGATAGCAACCTACGAATTATACATTAGAGAAGTCTCCATGGTAACGTCAACAAGATGTTCGGTTTTGAAATCCTATTGTTACAGTGGATTTCACTAATCTTGCGATGCTTGCTTGCATTCATGTATTCGATAGAAAGTCCGAATAAGAATATCCTATTCAATTATTTATTGTATTCGTGATATTAAAAATTACATAGCGTCCCTGTTATGCTACCTGCGCTTCGTAACAAATACGACAGGTGTCGGGCTTTTCATTATTCGTGCGCCCTACAGCGGGATTCACTCACGTTAAAATTTGCCTTATCACCTTTCGCGTCTCGATAAATTGCTCACTCTCTACGATACGTCAAGCGGTCTGATCGTGCAATTAATCAGCATTCAGATAACTTATCCTACTTGATGATAAGAAGGTATTTCTGAAACGCTATTGATCGTTATATTGTATAGCTTTAAAAGTGTTTTCAATTTCTGCTGTGTATCTTAATGTTTTAGTTTTCCCACAGGTACCAGAGCTAAAGATGACGAACCTCAAAACGGATATTTCCTTTTGGAATGGCCACGGTATGCCCCTGGTCGGACTAGGAACTTGGCAGGTATTGATATACGCATTTTTATTCGAATATTCTGAGTTGTATAGCAGTTTTTGATTACATTAGGCACCAGATGAGGAAGTTAAAGCAGCTGTTCAATGGGCTTTTGAAGCAGGTTATCGTCATATTGATACAGCCTTCAATTATCAAAATGAGGGGGCCATCGGCGAAGTGATTGACGAATGGATTAAAGCTGGTAAAGTGAAACGTGAAGAGCTTTTTATAACCACAAAAGTAAGTTTGAAATTCAGCACAATGAAAATGAACGATTAGTTAAAAATGTTTTATTTGCTTACCAGCTGCCGCTGATTGGAAACTCTCCTGACAAAGTAGAGAAATTTATAAAGCTTTCGCTTGAAAGTTTGAAGCTAGATTATGTGGATCTGTACTTGATACATTTCCCCGTCGGATTTCTCCCTGGAAAAGACGACACGGACCTTTTTCCCCGTGACGAAGAGGGCAAAGCCAAAGTTGATATGACAACCGATATTGTTGCCTTGTGGAAGGTAAAAAGTTAATGCTAGCCTCGTAGTAAATAATGCTATTCAATCCGTATTATAATGTTTGATAGGCAATGGAAGCTCAAGTGGATGCCGGCCGCGCAAAATCAATTGGCTTGTCTAACTTTAATAGCGAGCAAATCGAAAGGATTGTGCAAGCATCCCGGATCAAGCCTGCGAACTTACAAGTGGAACTGCATGCATATTTTCAGCAAAAGTTGTTACGAGCCGCTTGCGCAAAACACGGCATTACAGTTTGCGCTTATGGCCCACTTGGGTCAAAAGGAAGGATTGAGTTGAACGCTAAACGTGGACTACCGTAAGTAGTGCCTACTGCTTGCGTATTAAATTCACATAAAATTGTTCTTCTTGTACTATTGTTTTAGGCCACCCGCAATTCCAGGTGTACTTGAAGACCCCGTAGTCTTGGAAATCGCCCAGAAACACTCAAAAACTCCTGCTCAAATTCTTCTCCGCCATTTAATACAAGAAGATGTCGTCGTTATACCAAAAAGTGTTTCAAAAACTCGAATTCAGGAAAATTTGGGGGTAATTTTAGACTTTGTTTCTTTAAAATTCGATACGTTGTCTAACATCTTATTGAATTGACAGGTTTTCGATTTTGTTTTATCGGATTCTGAAATTAGTAAGCTGGATAGCTTGGATAAAAATGATAGGACATTCGATTTTAAATTTCTAGCCGAGTAAGTCATAGTTCAGATTTACTTAGATTGTTAAAAATTTCGTATCTTTAGTAATGATTCAAAAATTTTTCTTTTCGTTTGAAGGGCAACAGAAAGTCCGGAGTTCCCTTTTCATATTCCATTCTAAATTAAAGAAGCGCGTTGAAAAGTGCTTAAAAAATAAAAAGATCTAAGTTTCTTTAATTGTTGAAAGCAGCTAAATAGTGTTGTAATCGCCAAAAACGGATACATATTGGAAATTTAAGTATTTTAAAAAGTTTAAGTATTACTAACCTGCCTACCTACTACTGTACGCCGTACTGGTGTGCATACAAAAAAATTACGGGGCTCTCTTCCTTTCCTCTTCTTCTTTCTTGATGTAGAATCTTGCGTAATTCGTTGAGATGTAGAATATTGCTCCGTTGAGATGAATCTTGCGAATCCGTTGTGAAGAATCTTCATTGATGGGCGGTGGTGGGTGGGAGGGGAGCTTGAAAGGCTTCGAAATTGGCAGTGGCGGGACTTGAACCCGGGTCTTCAGATTACCAAGCGAGGGCCATAGCCATTATGCCAGGACCGCACATTCCAACCAAATTTTACTTTGGGTGTCACCCGTTCAAATAGGCACATTATGTACATATGTATATAGTATGTCCAAGTGGTGTATGGCGCTGAGGTATAGTTCGCGTATGCCATGCTGATTTCACGGGTTCAAAACTTTCTTGTTATGCTATTTTAAATTATTACTTTTTTAATATTTAGTCTGTATTATGTTGCAAAGCACCCATTATAGAGTAGAGATTTGAAGACGTATTTCCAATTGAAATGACTGGAAATACGTGCGGCTGTTTGCATCTCTTATCAATTGCAATAACATTTGTTGTTCCTCATTGATCGATTGCAGAATCGATTTTTGAAGAGTGTCGTCTGCACATGTCGAGTCTTTTCAATTTCACGTGTGTGATAGAACCTCTTAAAACGTGGAAAGCAAGTAGTTGTTGTTTTTCGTTATTAAAAAATTGCACAAGACAAAAATGGATTCTGCCTTAAACGATAAGCGTTTCGCTAATATTGGCAAGGATCCTCGCTTTCGTCGAGTGCCTGCCTCTACTAGGAAAGTCGTTGTTGACAAGCGGTTCAATGCCATGTTCAATGAGCGACAGTTCAAGTTAAAGTACACCGTCGACAAACGTGGCAAACCATCCAATCTCACTAGTAACGAACAATTGAAAGATTTCTATGAAATCGAATCAGAAGATAGTGATGCAGAGAACAATGATGCTGATGAAGAAGATTTGAATAGTGATGTTGAAAAGGAAATTGAAATTGAAGATCACGAAAATCAAGAAAAGGCAAAGAAACCAACAAAACCCATCTTGAAGAATAACACAAAAATTGTAAATGGATTCCATGTATCTGATGTACAAGAAGATAAAGATGAACCAACACTGGAGTTGAATGATGCTGTGAAAGCAAAATTACAAGACTTGAATGTAGATTATGCTAGAGGGGAAGGCCTCTTGTTCTCTGATAGTTCTTCATCAGAAGAGGAATCTGATGAAGAAGAAGTTGATCAAGAAGTTATCCATGACTGGGGAGAGCTTGACAAAGATGCAGAAGAGACTGACACAGCCACTTTCCGTTTAGCAATTTGCAATATGGATTGGGATCGAATTAGAGCTGTTGATCTAATGGTTGTTATGCAATCATTTGCTCCTCAAGGTATATTGTGGATTAGTATGATTACATCATTAGCAATAATTCTCTATTCTGTCTGCTTCAACAGGCGGTAGTGTGCGAAATGTAACCATTTTCCCATCTCAATATGGATTAGAAAGAATGAAAGAAGAAGAAGTACTAGGGCCAAAGGAATTGGTTGAGATGAAACATAATGTGGTAACTAGTACAGAAGACAAAGGTGAAACTGACGAAGTAGACGACTACCATCGTGAAAAGTTGCGACAATACCAAATTAATCGACTCAAGTACTACTATGCTGTAGTTGAATGTGATTCGGCCGAAACTGCCAACAAAATATACGAAGAATGTGACGGACAAGAATTCGAATCCAGTGCAGCAAGGTAAGAACATTCATTCAAATCCTTAAGACACCAACAAACTCTATATGAGAGATTTTTTCCTAATTTAGGCTAGATTTGCGTTTCATTCCTGACGATATGGTTTTCGATGAAAAGCCCCATGATGTATGCAATTCCATGCCAGACG
This sequence comes from Daphnia carinata, assembly GCF_022539665.2. Lineage (NCBI taxonomy): Eukaryota > Metazoa > Arthropoda > Branchiopoda > Diplostraca > Daphniidae > Daphnia > Daphnia carinata. The sequence goes on along the minus strand of NC_081333.1, from coordinate 2,457,469 downwards.
TGTCACAGTATGAACCTCAGATTTTCATGACGTCAGCATTGCAACAAGCTGAAGTTCACCTCACATGGGACGAAACTGACCCTTCCAGAATGCAAACAATGCAAAAGCTTTTCAAAGTATCCTTGTCCTTAGTTTCTAAACTAAAAAACAAATCTGTATGTTATTTCTTTTTCTAGGGCAAGAACGGAAAACCAACATTAGATGTAGATGATGAGAGAATTAAAAACTTTTTGGCTACTTCTTCCGAAGAGGAAGACGAAGATGAAAACCCGATAAAAACAAAAAGCCTCGTTGACGACGAAGAAGTGGACGGGGCAGAGTCTTGCATAGGCGAGAGCGAACGAATAGCTAAATATCGGAATTTGTTGGCTACAATCGCTCAGTCTGAAGAAACGGCAAAGAAGAACAAAGGCGACGTAGAAATGGAAATTAGTTGGGGTGTTGGACTCCAAAGCAAAGCTGAAGAGATGGTTAAAAAGAAGATGGCAGAGAAAGCGCTGGAAACTCCGTGGGAACAGCAGTTAGCCAAGCGCAGAGAGAAGCGAAAGGCTAAACGACAAGAAAAGAAACAGATAGAAATTGCGTCGCCTTCCGATGACGAAGAAGAATGTGATGACATACCCTCTGATATCGACATGAACGACCCATACTTCAAGGAAGAATTTGAGAAAGAAGATTTCCGTAAAAAGAAGCCGAATTCGAAGAGTAAAAAGGTAGAAGAGACGTCTTATTCTGCTGATGAGGCAACCAAAGCCGCTGAACTCGAATTACTTTTGATGGACGATAATGACGGCAAGCGGCATTTTAACCTTAAGTCCATCATCAAAGACGAAAAACGATCCGCCAAAAAGGGTACAAAGAAAACGAATGAAACCGAAAAACCTAAAAATGACGATTTTAAGGTAGTGTTTTGATTAAATCATCGTTTTGAAATTCATAATTTAATATTGTCGCATTTTCAAAATCAGATTCAGGTCGACGATGCTAGATTTGCAGCATTATTTACTTCTCATCATTTTAATTTGGATCCTTCCGACTCCAATTTCAAGAAAACGGAAGCCATGGAAACTATTTTGCTAGAAAAACAAAAACGGAGAAAGAGTGAACCTAATCCTGAAGTAACAAATCATCCAGTATGTTGCCACACTGTTTCTGTATCCTGTAATCTATACGTCATGGTTTACCTTTTCTGTAGCAGGAACAAGGAGAAGCGAAGAAACCTAAGATGGACTCGGAGTTATCTCGGCTTGTACGCTCTGTCAAAGTAAAAACCTCAATGCAGAAAAACCAGAAAAAATTCCAATCTGCACGACACTGAAAAAAAAATTGGCAATATAGTACACTCGCGTCATCCGGATAGTGTATTCACTTGCACATCAAAAATTATAAACAACTGCCCCAATTTGAAGGACGATTATTCAAAGATGATGTTGGGCTCATTCTGGAGAACAAAGAAACTTGAAAAAAATTATAGTAATGATAACATAAAGGAAGAAGGCATACTATAAAAAAAATCAGTCAGCCCATGTGTTCGTTTACCAAAGTGGAGCACGAACGCGGCGCAAGAAATAATCAACAAAAAAAATTGCCACTTGCTTTCCAAGAAATGTGGATACAAAGATACAAGGCTGCAATTCAACGCGGGGCTATGAATGATCCCGTCATGTATGTACAAACACGCAAAACAATTTTGTGAAAGTCGCTCAGCATCTGTGCTGTATTGTTTTCAAAGAAGATGATTTCCGGTGCTCAATAGCCGAATTCTGGGTGGAAAGAGACAACAGGCGCGCGGACAAAAGCTACCGTCAAAACAAGACTGACAGATTATAAAGAATTAAGAATAATAGCAAGGGAAAGTAATAGGGAGTAAACAACCAAGACTAGCGATGAAAATCCCGGCGAAGGGAAGGAAGAAAGAAAATAGGACAATTCAGTTTAAAAAACAACAACAAAAGAGCGACAGATAGTGGGGAAGATCGAACCGGGATAGATAGAACAACTAAACCCTTGAGAACAAAGTCAAGTTAGGCAAGGTTTCCCATTTGACGAGAATCTACCTCACTTTCTTTAACGAAGCCACAATTTCAGACGTAAAGCATCTACGCCATTTAAATAGTACCGAAAAAGTCGCTTGTCGCGGACGAAGCCTAAATTCTCGTAGAGACGTAGCGCCGGTTCGTTAGTTATTTCTGTTTCCAAAACTACTTCATCAGCTCCGTCAGCAACCATGGCAGCAATAGCTTTCATAACTAAATTGGAACCTGGTAAACAGTGAAGGATTTTAGGAAAAGGCATTGCAATGTTAAGTACGATGTTTTTCTCTTCTTGTTCAGACCATCACGTACCAATCTTTTCCTGTCGGTACTTCTCGTCTACGGCTAGCATAGCAATGTAGCCGCGGCGAACAATTTTCTTATGGACATCCAATTTACAAACAATTGCTCCAACACATTTTTCTCCATACATTGCCTGACTCAATATGTTTCATTATTGCATAAAATGTTGATAAAAAAACTGATTCCTACTAGAGGAGCATCATCTTTGATTACTCACCAGGTAACACAACATGGGCCAGTTGTGTATAAAGTATCGATAAGTGTATATTGAATAAGGCTCTGATAAATCCTTCTGTATTAGCCTCATAATGTCAGGCATTTGAAGCTCAGACTGATATTGTACATAAGTCACTTGTTTAACCAAAGGGTTGGCTAAAGGGTCTTGTGCAAGTTGTTCCCCACTATTCTCACACGGGAGACCGCTAGAACCACTCCCAATTGTCAATCGGTTTAAACAGGCACCAATCACTTCTGCTGATGAACCTGATTCCGAATTGGTACACTCCTGTGGACTAGATGTGTGAATATTGGAACAAGAACTTTCACTAGAATCAGACAAGTGAGTCCCATTGCATCCATTCAAATGAACACCAGTATCTCCAACCATTTGTTTATCAGTTAAAATGTGACCATTTAACTTGTGGTTTTTGCTTGTCGAATCTATAGCTTCATTGTTTAAATTGATTTTGGACACAAGGCCTGGATCTGAAGGTTGGTGGTTATTAACCGGCTTATTTGGTTTCTTCTTCGGGGCCATTTTTTCACCAGTTCAGACGCACATTGTCTTGAAACCAGGCAGAGTTAGGCATAAAAAATCATGATTGCACGACGAATTCCACCTTATCTTGTTCTTGCAGTATTAGATTTCCAACTAGTTGTTTTACTCCCAAATAATTAAGGCATTTGGACAATAAGGTATAGCAGTATTAGGTAAAAATCAAACAATCTAGATATTCAACAATAGAGTACATGACCAAAAGCACAAAAGCAGAAGGACCTTCAGTAATCAGTACCTCAGGCCCGGCAGCACAAGATTGTTAAACAAACCAATTTTTTTTTAAAGGTATGGTTACTATTTTAATGTTGGTACGTAATAATAGAGTGCTCAAAAAAATTTAGTTCTTTACTAGTATAGACAATTATTTTTTGGCTTTACATTTTAATTTTCTGCCTGACAACGTTCTATTGTCATGGTTACCTAGTTATTGGTAGCGGTCTAAACAAAATTGCAGTCAGCATAAGGATTTTCGTTTATGTTGTTCCACAAATCAGCGGTGGTTGATTGATACGCGCACGATTGCGTGATTTAACGTTGAAAATGACGAATTCGAGAATCCTTGTTTTAAACGAGAAACCCGTGAATTTTACACTCTTTTGTGTCAGATGGATCCCGAGCAGTGCTCGACTAGTTGTTTTAGGTTCCCATCCAAGGGGAACAGGAGTGTGGCAAATATATAACCTTTGCAAAGGAGTACCTGAGCTTATTACTGAAGTATTATGATAAAATTGTCATTGCTTTCTTTTTATTTTATACAAATAAATGGCTAAATCTGTACTAGGTTGAAAAACCTTTTGCCTTGAAATGTGGAACTTTTGCAGCATCGTCATTTGAAAACCGGTTAATGGCCACTGGAGATTTTAATGGGAATCTGAATCTTTGGTGAGTTTAATGTGATGAAAAGTATTAGTAATCTTCCAATTACATGGTTTGACTTTTTTTTTTATTCTAGGGACTTGGAGAAACCAAACACTGCAGTTTACTCAGCTAGTGCTCACACTTCAATCATTAATCATATTGATGGAGTCGGTGGTGTCAATGTTGGAAAGGGAGCAGCTGAATTAGCTACCTGCAGTAGGGATGGTTGTGTTAAAATTTGGGATGTACGCCAAAAGGATCGTCCAGTCGCGATTCTTGAGCCCGAAGAAGGTCAAACCCGGCGTGATTGCTGGACCGTAGCCTTCGGTATTGTAGATTGTAACAATATTTAAAGTTAAATATTAACAGTTGATATTTCTCTAAAGGGAGTGCATATAATGCTTCAGAAAGGCTTTTGGCCGCTGGATTTGATAATGGTGATTTAAAAATCTTTGACCTGAAGACAATGAAAGTTCAGTGGGAAACCAATGTTGGAAATGGCGTAAGATATCCTAAAACTTTTTCTCATTTGTGCCCAAGCCTGAATTTTCTTTCAAATAGATATGTAGCATAGAATTCGACCGTAAAGATATCGAACCGAACAAGTTGAATGTCTGTACTTTGGATTCTCGAATTTTTGTCTTTGATTTGACCACCAAGCATCCTACTAAAGGCTACGCTTTTACTCGACAAAAAGTAACTAAGTTCACACACCTATGAAAAATGTAAATTCTAACCAGTTACGATTTTTAGGCTCATAAATCTACAGTTTGGAGTGGTAACCATTTGCCTCAGAACCGCGATGTCTTTATG